>NC_059345.1:32396547-32710047 GCF_019703515.2 Myxocyprinus asiaticus
CCAATAGCATCACTGCCCTTTCAGCCTCAAATAACATTCATGATATTCTGTGTCCCTTGTTGCTTTTATAAAGTAGGATTTACTAGATAATAATGAACCATTACTCATTGAAACCCCTGTGCAAAACAGCTCCTACCTCACCCATGAATAAGGTTCATGTAATGTCCCTTCCTGAGCTTTCAAAGAAAACAGCATAAATTGGCACTGTAGAATAATATAGAGCCCTTCATCTCCTTTCTTACCGGCAATCTGATGTGATCAGCATAGATTGGGAAATGTTGTGCAAATTTTTGTTAACTCTTCAGGGTAAACAGGAAGATGGAAGGCTTTAATTTGAGCTCTTTCTCTCTCACTTTCTCTTATTGCTCTTTTCTTTCCCAGAGGTGAACAAAGAGAAATATGTAAGTGTCCATGAGATACATTTGCCGGAGATGAGTCATTAGTGTGCTGTCATGGCGCATGCAGGATTGAGTCTTTTCTCAGAACATATTCACCCTTCAACCATAACAGTGTTCCATGAGAAATGAGGAACAAATAAAGGAATAAACCGCTTAACTCCGTCTCACGTCTTTTTCAAACATGCATCACGCAAAATCAACGCAATCCAACCTAACATTTAAATGTTAAGTGTGACTTGGCTCTTTCCCAGCTCCCATGCGGATCCTTGTCTGCCTTATGACTTCACAACTTGTGTTGTTTCTTTGTTCCTTTCTTAAAGATGAAGAGGTGGATGAGTCAAATGTGAGGCATGTTTTAATCAGTTCATCTTTAGGATAGTTTGATCACAAAGGTCTGACATATCATGGAAATATGGATTTTAAATGAATCATACCTATAAAGGGCAGCAGTTCATGTGCTCTGAATAACTCTTGTGCTAAAACATGGCTAACAGAACTAAGGGGAAGGCATTCAGTGCATTGGTGTGAATTTGTTACACCTGGAGTGATATGGTCAATGTCATTTTTTAAGTAGTTTTTCCAGGGGTCTTCTAAACCCTGAAGAATGGTTTCAAAATATCTGTTGATTTTGTTATATGTAGCCTTCGATTCCTTCTCAGCTTTTATATACAGAACATTTAGTTGGTCTGCAGTTAAAGGGTGAAGGATCCTTATTTGTTGATTTATGCATCAAGCTTTTAAACTATTTCCTTTTTAGATCTTGAGAGAGCGACCCTCTGTTCAAAGGATCATATTAGTGTCACAGTTTTTATGTTACATCAGGTCAGTTTTTATGTTACATCTGTATTGCTTGTAAAAATTGCTTGTAAGAAAATCAATAAATCACAAATCTACACCATTAATTTCTTGGTGCTAAATATTGGAAAAACAAAATAATGATCTAAATGCTCTAGATTCTGTCTTTTCATCTTAACGATTTTTTATTTTTTATTATTATTATTATTTTATTATATTTGGAATTACACAGCCTTGAATTTCAATATGATAGTGCTGCCCCTAGTTCATCCTTGTTCAAACAACACGAGATTGTGATTAGTAGAGAGGAATTACAAAGGGAAATCCGTAATTCAATTCACGGTCAGACAAAGAATTAGCCCTCTATTCAAACTGAAATGGGTTTGTGCTGAGGCTTATTCAAGAGAGATCTCTGCCTTCATTACAGGAAGGTGTCATGCTGTAATCAGTTTGATCCAAATAAAGACATACTGCCAATTATCAGATTCATGAGCAGCTGGGTGTTGCCCTCTAATCCTTACCCTCTCATAAAAGACTGACAACCAATTACATTACCATTTAACAAAGCAACATTTGCACTGAATTTGACTCTACTCTCTTATAGGTAATGTTTTTATATACATATAAATTCATACAATAGATATACAATTGTATCAGGATCATCTGCAATATAACATTTAATTTCTGAGTGGGGGAATATAATTATTATAATTGTTTTTTTGTGATACCATTTTATTGGGAAATCTGTTAAAAATGTTTTTGTCTTTAAATTAAGATTGACAGGAAAAACCCAGAAAATCTGGGTTTTTTATTAGTATTATTTGTCCAAATGAAACTAGTGCCCTTTTACAATTAACAGCCCATTAGGCTTCTGTGTAAACATGAGTTCATTTTAAATTTAGAGGTAATTACAAAGATGCTGTTCTTATTGTCACACAAATCAGCAGTGCTGGATCTGGATCTAGACTGTCAAGAATAGGGGGGCAGTGACATTAGATGGTGGGCATTTTACTTATAAATATGAAATACTGAAAAACCCAGCTGCAGTTTGATCTTATCTTATTTATTACGAGACAAAAATATCTCCAAATGAAGCATACAACAAAATTGAAGTTTCTCAAAATTCCCTTTTCAAAAATGTAGCCTACCATGGTACAGTGATGGTGTCAGATATACAATGGTACTGTAATAAATATTTTGACTGAATTATTAGCATATTCATATACTATATTTTCATGGTTCTTCAAGGTACTTCAAAGAATAACACAGTGCTACCATGTGTAATGTTCTATGGGTATGTTCCTTTAAGACCCATGCAGGGCTGCCCCTCTCTCTCTCTCTTTCTCTACCTGTGTGACGGGAGAGCAAGAGACAGATCATGAACTGTATTCGTGTTATGTTCAATGCAGTTCATAAAAATACAGTTAATCTGCGAAATGGTAACCTGTTGCATGTGAATCATTTACTTTCAAACCGAAGAAGGTTGCACATGTTTCATGTAATGCCAAAATATTTTAATGTCATGCTCCTTCTTCATTTATTGTTTTTATACACTTTAGGTTAAAAATGTTTTTACATGCAGTCATTTTAAAGCTGTACATGCAGCTGTTGAAATTAGTAAAGACTTTCTTCACTGGCAAAAGAAAAGATGCAATGTTCCCTTTCTGTCACTCACTCGACGTTGTGTCGAGGTAGTGACACTAGGGGTTCGCTCTTGAGAGCCCCAATCACCTTTGCTTTATTCAGAAAAGGCCAGTGAAAGTTGACGAGTGGAATTTGCATGCCACTCTCCGCCCCGGACATATGGGTATAAAAGGAGATGGTGTGCACCACTCATTCAGACTGGTTCTTCGGAGCCGAGCGCATGTGTGTTCGTCCCGTCAACTTACCTTCTGCTGCTGGAATTTACACCGCATATCAGCAGTCACCCTCGCACAATCAAGTGTTGTACTTCCCGTGGGCGCTTCGGTGACTGAGTCCACAGGTGTTAAAAGAGTATATTTATATTTATTATCTAAAAGAGCTCACACAAACGATTGGCATCTTTTTAAAGATGTCCTTTCGCCTTTGTGCTACTGGGTGTGGCCGTTATCTCTGCCCACCGGATGGCCACAAAATCTGTCTCAAGTGCTTGGATCGCCAGCACGTCGAGGCAGCTTTTGTGGAGGGGTCATGTTCTCAATGCGAGCTCAAGGTCCACTTTCTCGATGCACCCATCCCCCAAGGGGGGCTCTTTGGCGACATTGTCGAGGACTTCGCCCGTCAGTTCTTGATGGTGAAGAAGCAGATGGAGGCCATCAAACATATCCGAAGTCCTGCGCCCTGTCTGCCTCTCACCAGGGCCGTCCTCCTGCGGTGTCAGCCCCGGCTCCCCCACCATTGGAGCCTGTATGCTGGCCTCTGAAGATCTTCCTGCAGGAAGGCGGCACCACCTGCCCATCAGCCAGCTGCCAAGGACTCCAGACGGGCTTCAAAGCAGTCCTGAGACCCAGACCCAGGGATGAGGCAATTCTCGTTGACTGGCCTTACCCAGGTGTGCCCCTGGGCCAGCACGAGGTGAGTACCCTCGTAACATTGCCGGGTGCCTTCTGGGCCCCGGCACCCAAATTGTCAATAAAAGAGCAGTTTTCTCAATTCTCCAATGCTCAGCCCCTCCGGCCCTCATGACGGCCAGGCGCTGAAAGTCTTTCCGGTCAACGAGCGGAATGCGAGTATCTCATGTTCTCTTGTTTTCTGTCGAAAGAAAGCCGGCAAACAGGTAAGTACGGTGGTTCTTGGGGCCGCTCGCCCGCCCCAGCCACCGTTGCGGGCTCACGGGGCAGCACGCCTCCCCCCGGACGATCTTCCCGTTGGGGCGTCTGCTCTGCCTCTCCGCCAACCACCCACCCCGGGCGTGATAAATCCAATCATCCCCCTGGTGCTGTTAGCGCAGAGGCTGGAAGCCTAGTTAGCACTTTGCAGCCCATCACGATGGCTCATCAGGACGATCTGGCTCGGCTACGTGATCCAGTTTGCCAGACGGCCGCCCAGGTTCAGTGGCGTCCTCTCCACCACGGTGCGAGGCGAGGTTGCCTCGGTCCTTCGGGCGGAGTCCGCCACCCTTCTGGCGAAGGGAGCAATAGTGCCCGTCCCCTTAGCCGAGTCGCACGAGGGCTTTTACAGCCCTTATTTATCGTGCCCCAGAGTGGGGGGGGGGGTTGCGCCCAATCCTGGATCTGCGTGGCTTGAACAAAGCCTTACACAGGCTTCCGTTCAAGATGTTGACGCAGAAGCGCATCCTGACATCTGTACAACATCAGGATTGGTTCGCGGCCATCGACCTGAAGGATGCGTACTTTCATGTATCGATCCTTCCTTGACACAGACCCTTTCTTCGGTTTGCCTTCGTGGGACGAGCATACCAGTACAAGGGTCCTCCCTTTCGGTCTGTTCTGTCTCCTCACGTCTTTACCAAAGTCGCAGAGGCTGCCCTGGCCCCACTAAGGGAGAAGGGCATTCGCATCCTCAATTATCTCAATGACTGGCTGATCCTAGCTCACTCGAGAGATCTATTGTGTGTGCACAGGGACCTTATGCTTCGGCACCTCGACCAACTGGGGCTTCAGGCTTCAGGACCTAGCAGGCCTTCTGCCAGCGGTGGTAGACATGATCACTCAGGCCAGAGCCCCCTCCACAAGGCGGCTGTACGCTCTGAAGTGGTGTCCCTTTGCAAATTGGTGTTCTTCTAAAGGGGAAGATCCTACAGGAGGGCTGGAGCTGTCTCCCTCTACCCTGAAGGTGTACATGGCTGCTATAGCAGCATATCATGATACACTGGATGGGAGACCCTCATGGCATCATGACCTGATCACCAAGTTCCTCAAAGGCGCGAGGAGATTGAATCCACCTAGACCACGCCTGATTCCCTCTTGGGGTCTCTATGTGTTACTACCTGCCTTACAGAGAGCCCCCTTTGAGCCCCTGGAGCAGGCCGAGATCAGTACTTTATTGCTGAAAACGGAAGCCCTCCTGGTGGCACTCACTTCTATCAAGAGGGTTGGGGACCTACAGGCACTCTCTGTCACCAGTGAATGCCTGGAGTTCAGGCCGGCACACTCTCACACTCTCTCGGTTACATGCCCAAAGTTCCCAGCACTCCCTTCAGAGGAGGAAGACCAGGCCTTGTCGTTGCTGTGTCTAGTTCGCACCCTGCGCATCTATCTGGACCACACGCAGCGCTTTAGGTGCTCAGAGCAGCTCTTTGTCTGCTTTGGAGGGCAGCAGAAGGGGAAAGCTGTCTCCAAACAGAGGTTGTCCCATTGGATTGTGGATGCCATTTCTCTGGTTTACCAATCACAAGACCTGCGGTACCCTTTGGGAGTCTGGGCACACTCCACCAGAGGTGTTGCATCCTCCTGGGCACTGGCAAGGGGTGCATCTCTAACAGAAATATGCAGAGCAGTGGGTTGGGCTACACCCAATACCTTTGTGAGGTTCTACAACTTGCGCATAGAACCAGTTTCGACCTGAGTGTTACAGGGTAACAACAGGTAGGCCGGGCAGCCAGTCGGGTGTATCACTTGCATTGCACCTTTCCCCTTTTAAGGTGATAATGTGCACTATCTTGTCCACAACCGTTCCTCACAGCTGGTGAACACTGGACACCTCTTTAATTCCTTAAGCACTATTCGGTAGCAAACTCAGTGGAGGAGTAACGCCACCAGGCCCAGTACTCGTGGTATGCCCCTTTTCAGTTGAGCCTGTGTACTTGGGCTCAGTGCTCCATACGTGGTGATTCCCCCCTCGGTAATCCCGTATGATGCGTTTCCACTGTTCAGTTTCCCCTCAGGTGAACCCTGTGTTTCCCCTCGTCAGAGCTCTGCTCTGCCTCGGCCACTGTTGCTGTGTACCCTCTCCATAGATAGGGCCCTCCCCAGTGGCATCATTCCATATGTGAACTTCCCCCGTCGGTAAGTCCATGTGAGATACTCTCCTCATGTTAACCTCCCTTTAGTAGGATGTGGTCTCCATAGTGCTCTCCCTCCTGGAGAGGTCAGAGCACTTCCCCAGCACTATTCTAGCTGGTGCTCGGCATGAAAGTGCTTAATACAAAAATCAGGAAAGGCCACCGCCTGTAGCTTCCTCGGGTAAGTGCCTCCTCCCACCCTTATCGGGACCAGGGAGACACCTTACCTAACTCGCAGGAAGGTCACGACGTGGTCGAGCGCTCACTGCGAGGCACGCAGCAGCCTGACCGTGTCCGCTCCTCCGTACCTCGCGACACAGTTCAGCGCTTGCGCCGTTTCGTATAGGAACCCCTAGTGTCACTACATCGACACAACATCGAGTGAGTGACAGACAGGGAACGTCTTGGTTACTGATGTAACCCCTGTTCCCTGATGGAGGGAACAAGACGTTGTGTCCCTCCTGCCGTGGCACTGAACCGACCGCTGACATGGCCGGGACTCTCTCTCGGCTCCTCAGCACAACTCTGAATGAGTGGTGCAAGCCATCTCCTTTTATACCCGTATGTCCGGGGCGGAGAGTGGCATGAAAATTCCACTCGCCAGTTTTCATTGTCCTTTTCTGAATAAAGCAAAGGTGATTGGGGCTCTCAAGAGCGAACCCCTAGTGTCACTACATCGACACAATGTCTCATTCCCTCCATCAGGAAACAGAGGTTACATCAGTAACCAAGAAGTTTGTTTTAGTTGTTTGAACATTCAATTTTCAGCACTATTTTTGTTCTCTAAAGTATCTTCCTGTTACTGTTTTACTGAGTGAGAAACGTGGCTCCAAATTATTCTGTGCGTGAGTCGCCTGTCCGAAAGATTCCAACTTAACCATGAATGAACGAATTCAGGCAGTTTTGTTAACCCCTTTTTACAGTTAATTGAAAAGAATCGACTCAATCAAGTGATTCAAATGAATGTGATATCTCTAGTACTGTTTCTGAAGAACCGACTGAAAATATCAGATAGACTATGTCATTGCTGAAAATGTACTGACTTCTGAATAATACTTACAAATAATATTTAAAAATTGTATTGCTGATTCTGTTGTTCTTTTTTTCTCTTTTAAAATGTTTTTGGTTAGTATTGTTATGTTAGCTGAAAAAAAAAATATATATATATGTCAAGTCAGAATCTCCTGACTCCAACTCCGACTGACAATGAAAACTTAGTTATACAACCCCAATTCCAAAAAAGTTGGGACGCTGTGTAAAATGTAAATAAAAACAGAATGCAATGATATGCAAATCTCATAAACCCATATGTTATTCACAATAGAACATAGAAAATATATCAAATGTTTAAACTGAGGAAATGTACCATTTTAAGAACAAAATAAGGTACTTTTGAATTTGCTGGCTGCAACACGTCTCAAAAAAGTTGGGACGGGGACAACAAAAGGCTGGAAAAGTAAGTGTTACTAAAAAGAAACAGCTGGAGAAACATTTTGCAACTAAATAGGTTAATTGGCAACAGGTCAGTAACATGATTGGGTATAAAAAGAGTATCTTAGAGTCTTTCAGAAGTAAAGATGGGCAGAGGTTCACCAATCTGCGAAAAACTGCATCTACAAATTGTGGAACAATTTTAGAATAATGTTCCTCAATGTAAAATTGCGAAGACATTGAATATCTCATTATCTACAGTACATAATATCGTCAAAAGATTCTGAGAATCTGGAGAAATCTCTGTGCGCAAGGGACAATGGTGAAAATCAATATTGGATGCCCATGATCTTCGGGCCCTCAGGCAGCACTGCATTAAAAACAGGCATGATTCTGTAATGGAAATCACTGCATGGGCTCAGAAACACCTCCAGAACTCATTGTCTGTGAACACAGTTCGCCGTGCCATCCACAAATGCAGGTTAAAGCTCTATCATGCAAAGAAGCCATATGTGAACATGATCCAGAAACACTGCCATCTTCTCTGGGCCAAAGCTCATTTAAAATGGATTGAGGCAAAGTGGAAAACTGTTCTGTGGTCAGTCGAATTTAAATTTGAAATTCTTTTTGGAAATCATGGACGCCGCGTCCTCCGGACTAAAGAGGAGAGGGACCATCCGGCTTGTTATCAGTGCACAGTTCAAAAGCCTGCATCTCTGATGGTATGGGGGTGCATTAATGCCTATGGAATGGGCAGCTTGCACATTTGGAAAGGCACCATCAATGCTGAAAAGAATATGCAGGTTTTAAAGCAACATAGCTTCCGTCCAGACGGCGTCTTTTTCAGGGAAGGCCTTGCATATTTCAGCAAGACAATGCTAAACCGCATACTGCATCTATTACAACAGCATGGCTTCGTAGTAGAAGAGTCTGGGTGGTGAACTGGCCTGCCTGCAGTCCAGACCTTTCACCAGTTGAAAACATTTGGCGCATCATGAAACGAAAAATACGACAAAGGAGACCCAGGACTGTTGAGCAGCTAGAATCCTGTATCAGACATGAATGGGACAACATTCCTCTCCGAAAACTCCAGCAACTGGTCTCCTCAGTTCCCAGACATATACGGACTGTTGTTAAAAGAAGTGGGGATGCTACACAGTGGTAAACATGGCCCTGTCCCAACTTTATTGAGACGTGTTGCTGCCATCAAATTCAAAATTACCTTATTATTTCCTTAAAATGGTACATTTCCTCAGTTTAAATATTTTATATGTTTTCTATGTTCTATTGTGAATAAAATATGGGTTTATGAGATCTGCAAATCATTGCATTCTGTTTTTATTTACATTTTACACAGTGTCCCAATTTTTTTGGAATTGGGGTTGTACACTTCGTAGTAGGGGTGTGCAGCAAAGCCATTATCTGTATTTGTATCTGTATCTGTTCATATGACAATATTATCTGTATCTGTCTCTGTATTCGGATAGAACCGGGTTAAACCGAAAGTACTTCAAAACTAAATTAAACGCCCATTTTTAAATATTACTCTCACATTTATAGTTTCTATTAATAGAATATGCCTTGTATATGCCTTTTCATAATAATAGCCTAATAATAATAATAATAATTATTATTATTATCATTATACAATTATTATTTAAAAAATATATATTGTTGTATTCTTTTTTTTTTTTTTTTTTAACAGATGAAGCTGAATTTGTAGGCTGTTAACTGTGGAATATGTTGTGGATTCTTCTGGTATTTCTGATATTAATATCTGCATGAAACAGAATTTTCATTTGTCTGTTCATGTATGACAATATTCCGGAGGCACGAGGTGTCAAGCAAAATGTGAAATGCCAAGCACACATTTTGCAGTGAATAATAAATACAAATTCAAACATTAAAAGAAATGAAAATAAAATCTGTATAGCCTACAAACAGGTGTAAGTCCAATAAGTCTATCAAACTTTTTTTTTACAATAGCTCACCATTATTTAGTTAAATAGTAATAATAATAATGTTCAATTTATATAGCACCTTTCCAGGGTTCAAGAACACTTAACATTCTAAAATTTAGCACAGTTTTAAGAAGGAAAAAAAAAAGAGCAGTTAAGACTTTATTTTCGGAATAAATTCTTAACAAATATAATAATACACATCACCTTAATCGCTGATGTGGACATAAATGTGGTCAATTTTAAAAGACGGATATACGAGCTCCGATGTGAAATCATCACTTCAGGTCAGGAATTTAACATTGTGCTCTGGTTTTGGCTATAAATAAATACATGGGAATCACACGTGAATCATGTGATACATTAACAGACATTTCAAGAAGTGGAAAGTGTACATTATGTCATATCTTAGTTAATATTACACTTGACAAGCTCCAGATGTGCACAGTTAACAGAGACCGCAAACGGTCTGAAATCACACTGTGCACATTTTCATTCATAAGGTTTACACTTGAGAAATTTTGGCTGTGCAGTTTCAAAAACTAATTGTAAATTTGGATATGTTTATTTGATTTATATTGCATTTATATTGCATTCAAATATATTGAAAATGAAATTTTTCAAGGGAAAATATAGAGGGGCAGTGCCCACCCCAGCCCCCCTTTAGATCCAGCCATGCCCATCAGGATCCATGGCCAGTTATGTAGAATTAATAGTGATTGCTGCTATGTAAGGAGAGCTTAAAGGAACAGACTGATTATTGTATTCATTCCCATGGTATTTGTTTGGCAGTTATGGTTTTTAGGGATTTGATTATTTGATGCTTTCTTTTAAAAATGAGAATTATTTTTCTCAGCATTTGATGATTAACGTTTATGGCCTGCTAAACCTGAATTTGATTTTATTATTTAGCCCTCTTTCAAACTTTTGTTTTGCTTTCTTTTAATTTTTCTCTTCATTTCTCATTCATATTTTTCTCTATTCCTTGTCATGTCTTGATTTTAAAATAAGAGAGGGGGCAAGAGGTTGGGCAGAGGCATGTGGTCTTATTGATTGGCCAGTGTCTCACTCCTCCAGGCCCAGAAGTGCAGGACTTGAGAGATGCAACACCTCTCTTTTTCTTGAGCTGTATATCTCTCCTTCTCCTCCACTCATTCTACAGCACTAGCATTATCGGTTAATTTTTTTCTTGAACTATTCCTAGAAACTGTTCTACAATTGTGTACCAACTTTTAAAACATATACACTTTTGCTTATTGTCCTTTAGTCCCAAATTTGAGGGATGGTTGGGCGAGCAGATGTAACTGGATACCAAGTACTTTGTGAGGCAGTAAAAAACTAAGAAAATCTTAAGAGCACCATATTTTTGCCTACACAGTGAAATAGCTCCCTACAGAAAAAATAATAATATTTATTGTAATAAATTAATAACCACTTGCTTGATCTAAACAAAACAGGTGTTATTTTAAAGCTTAGAATCTTTACTTTGCAATGCATATAGCTTTACAATGCATATATCCTACCAATTCTTAAAAAAAAAATGCTTTTTAATTCGCTGACAAATTAGAACTGTTTTATTATTAGAACTTACAGCAGACTATCAGACAGATTCAAACGAGCCCAAACAGAACATAATATGATAAGTAGATCTTGAAATTTTCCTCAGAGTGTACATGGAAAGACGATGCGCAAGAAGGCGCTCAACACACGTTGTGTGTGTGTGTGTGTGTGTGTGTGTGTGTGTGTGTGTATGTTTGTGTGTGCGCGTGTATGTTTGTGTGTGCGCGCGTGGATTGGGATGCTCCTGAACACTTCATATTTCTGTATTTTGTAGTCTAATCCATTCATTTCTAGTAGCCGGTCACTTTAAACCGGGAGCACCACAAGTGTAACAAAACCAATATAATTTTATGAAAATTATCTGAAAAAAATTGTGTGAAGCCCTGTGTGAATAAAATCATTGCATTTTTTTCCCAAATGGATGAAATAAACTACAGTTTTCACAAAAAAAAAAAAAAAAAAGTTAATCAGTTTTGACCAGAACCCTCAAGAATGCCTTGCCTCTTAGACTTACATTGTAAGTGCATTAATATAAACAGAATTTTTCTTCTTTTTGCCAACTGAGGGAAGTCTAAACAGTTTTCTTTAGTAATCGACAGCATGCCACAGATGCTGTTGATAGAACGTCAGTTGTTTTGAACCCTTAACATTCCAAGGTCACCAAATCGAAGTAACCTTTCTTAAGACTGCTGGTGGATAGCATGAACAGAATCTTTGCGTCCTCATATGCAATTTTAAGCTCTCCATGTTCAGGGAAAACATCACCTCCCTTTTTCATCCTGAGCCAATTCATCTCAGAACAATATACAACATGGACCTATGAACTTTGGGAGCTTTATAGAACAACCTGTATATTTTGTCTCTTTTCAGATTTAGATATCTCTTTGATGTGTTTTTGATGTGTCTTTTCAGATATATAGTATAATATACACCAATCAGCCACAACATTAAAACCACCTGCCTAATATCGTGTAGGTCCCCCTTTTGCTGACAAAACAGCTCTGACCCATCGAGGCATGGACTCCACAAGACCTCTGAATGTGTCTATGGTATCTGGCACCAAGACGTTAGCAGCAGATCCTTTAAGTCCTGTAATTTGCGAGGTGGGACCTCCATGGATTGGATTTGTTAGTACAGCACATCCCATTGATGCTCAATCGGATTGAGATCTGGGGAATTTGGAGGCCATATCAACACCTTGAACCAGTGTTGTAGTACTCAAGATTGGTCTTGGTCTCAGTCTCATCTCGGAATCGACTGCATTTTTACTCTGTCTTGTCTCGGTTTCAGACAAAGAGGACTCGGGATTTTATTTCAAGACTGGTCAAGACCACAACTGCGGGGATATCACTAAATTGCCTGTGCATTATCTGATTTATTTGTTAACATCATTACTGTGATCAGATGTAAAACTTCCTGCTTCAAATGCAAGCAATAACTTGACTCATTTCTAATATTACATTTTTGTTACTGTTAAAGGCTGTCACCCCTCCCCATCCCCCATTCACACGCACTCCAAGAAACTGAATAGGATACAGGAGAAGAAACTGTAGCTGTCTGAGAGATGTCAGCCAAATTTTCTGTAATACTATTTGGCTACCTAAACCAGTGTTTCCCAACCACTGTGCCCACTAGTGTGCCGTCAAAGATTGTCAGGTGTGCCATGGAAAATGATCAAATTCCTCAAAATAAATAAATACTATATTTTTTTCTGGTATTTTAGTGAAGGCATAGAGACTGTAGAAGAGTTTTAAAGTTGCCAGTTCAGTAAATTTTCCATTGCAAAATATTTTATGCAACCAGTTTAAATATTTTGTCCATCATAACATTATTGTTCTGACAAACCCTAGTCCGCTGTCAAACGCAACTCCTCACATGCCCACAAAATGATGCTTCATCATTACACTTGTAGTAAATACATTCAGTCAGTGAACTGAATGAATGAATAGAATACAACAGGTGTATTGTTTTACTCAAAGACTAAAAGCTGTTTATTTGTGAACAACATAGATTTACAGATGTTATGAACAGATGTGGCTTAATTGTCGCTATTCTCTCATGAAACATAAAAAGAATATGAGAAACTTACATACGATTACTAAAAGCAAATTCTCCTGTTTTAAACAAGTCCAAAAACACCATGATTCGGTGTGTAGATTCTGAAGTACTGTAATCTTCATGGAGCGTGTTTGACATCTGAACCAGTGAATGGAGGCCGGGTGTCAAAATCAACAATGCGATTTTGTCCCGGTGCGACTTATAGTCAAGTGCCACTTTATTTCCAGAAAATACTGTAAATAAATAAAATGAATAAAGAATTTATTTACAGTGCTGTTGCAAGAATTAATTTGCAAGAACAAATCTACAAATTGGAAAATGCTCTTGGCATCTGTGACCTCATTATACAGCGTACCTATGTTACTTACAGTTTTTGCATAGCCAAATTTCAAACATTATGAGTTCATGCTACTAAGATAGACATAAAACATGGACACGTTCTTGTAAAGGAAAACTATGGATGATGGTTATGTGGGATAGTGGTGTGTCATGGGATTTTTTAATCGTAAAAAGTGTGCCGTGACAGAAAAAAGGTTGGGAAACACTGACCTAAACCACAAAGAGTTCATCTGCAAAAAAGCATCCAAAAGAAAACACACAGCAGTAGTAAATTCTGCAATGCAATGCTTACCGTGACGGCTGGGACCACGTCAAACTTTTATCAGCATTTAGAAAAAAGCATAAAGAAAGGTAAGCTAAGTGTAAGTGATGCTAGCAAAGCTAGCTAGCTAATGTTAGCAATCTGCTTCTTGCTGCATTCCATTCAACTCGGAGAGTCGGATTTTCCAACTTCCTACTGGGAAAAGTGCAATGGAATGCTACTTGAAGTAGTAATTACAAATTGGAAAGTTGTGCGGAAATTTTAAACTCCGATTTACCCGAGATGCAGGTGCGTGACATCACACAATCTTGTCGGCACCCAGGAAGATATACAAAATAAGTGATAAACATTCACTTTTATTAAATAATATCAATACATTTGTCAAAGTTCCTACATTATATGACATTAAAGTGTGTTTAACAAATGTTAAACATGGTAAATTATACTTTCTTTTAGTGCCCGACTGATATATCAGTATCGGTTTTTTACTGAAATGCGCCGATATGAAAACTTTTTTTCAGAACATATAATGCAGAAAACAATGCTTTAGAATTGGTGTCATAGCGTAGTTTGTCCAGCAGAGCGCGGTGGCTCTGCAGACAGGGCGGAGTTCAGCTATGTCTCGGTAAGTTAACTAGTTTGTGAAATTCATACTGGAAACGTAATAAACAATGACCCTATAATTTGACCTTTTCAATATAACTAATATAACATTAACCTTGTGGATTGTGTCTGATGAGTGTTGATTTCATGCTATGTTGTTACCTAGTTGGTGAGACACAGTGCTGTGTAAAATAAACAACGTCCGTCTTTTACTCTCCATGACAACGAGCTTATAGCTAACTAGCTAACCACGTAGCTACTTTCATTGTTGTCAGCTGCGTGGAAACTAATGTATTCACCAAACTGTTTTGTTCAGGATTCACAGTTTGGTACCCCCTTCAACCGAACAATTCCAGTCATTGCATTTATAACATGTAATATTTAAAAGTCTGGTTTTCCACCATTTAAAGTTTTCCCTGAACTTGTATAGCAGAATACAGTATAACACCGCTGCCGCTGTTTATCTTGACTCAGCAGTATTAATATAGTCAGCATTTGACTGATTCTAAACAGTAATACTGATGTTTATTTAGCTATTTATTTTATTTTTATTTATTCTTTATTTTAATAGTCAGCATTTGACTGATACTAAACATTACTGATGTTTATTTAACTATTTGTTTTATTTTTATATATTATTTATTTTAATGGTCAGCATTTGACATACTAAACAGTACTGATGTTTATTTAGCTATTTATTTTATTTGTATTTTTTCTTTATTTAAACGGTCAGCATTTGACTGATACTAAACAGTACTGATGTTTATTTAGCTATTTAATTTATTTTGTTTATTCTTCATTTAAATGGTCAGCAAATGACTGATACTAAACAGTAATACTGATGTTTATTAAGCTATTTATTGTATTTGTATTTATTCTTTATTTTCTCAGTGTTCATTTCTAGAATTTGTTGACAATGTATAATAATAATGTCAAATATTCTTTGATAAAAATATTTGTTTAAGAAAGCAGCCTTCTGAGTACCTTTGCATAGTCATATCGGTGCCAAATCTGTGAAAAATCCACATAGAAAAGGTCTGTTTTCATTCCAGCTCAAAAATTAAATATATCGGCCACCATATCGATAATCGGTGAATTTTCCCTCTCTAAAATCGGTATTGGTCTCAAAAATCCCATATCGGTTGGGCTCTACTCTCTTTTGATAATTGTACACCTGTAGCACAAATGCTAGTACTGCAGATTATTTATAAATTGGGTTGATAGGAGACATATCTGTTGACGGTCAGACACCTGCTAAGCTAACGGGAGCATTGCAGTTTTGTTTCCTTTAATGTCATCTTCTGTGCATCTGGCCTTGGAATGCCTTTAGTCGGAGATCAGAGATATCAAGTGGAATATCCCACATCCGATTTGAATGGAACACAGTATCTGTACCTAAACTCATCTTCACCCCTCACCCAAAGAGATTTAGCGAGTATTGGCTATACATATTAGCTACCTATATATTTACTGTTTTTTAGGGCGCTAGTTTCAGTTGCTTGCCAGCTATTTGCCACCTAGCTAGGTGTGCAAGCTACCTAATTTAGTTAACATATATTGAGGGATGTAGCTAATGCAGTTTTAACTTTGTGAGAGATTGAGGGGACAGGGCATGTAGTGACAAATTGTTGTTCCCAAGTTACGTTTTTGCATGTGATAAACAATGACGAGACAGGCCACAAAAGCTATGTAGCTAATGTATATAAAGTTACGTTACATCAGTGTTAGCTAATGCCACCTCCGACATAAATGCTACACGCCGTAGTAACGCTCCCTCACTTGGGTGAGAGAGCTAGAGATGTGACAGCAGAGAGTGGAGACCGAGTAATGCTCCACCTATATGAAACATTTACATTTTAAATAGGCTGCTTTGCTTATGTTTGGCATTCTTTGTTCTATTTTCTAGATTTAGCTATGTGGTTAGCAAATTGCACACATTTATACAATGCTTGTTGTTGGTTCAAAAACAACCAAAAATGTATTATATTGTTTAAGAAAAGACAGAGAAAAGTGAAGACTTTAGTACTGAATAATTGTTTGATATATTCTGTACTTAATGATGGTTTCTAAGGGAAGAGTCATCCAGAAAACCTGATGTGATGCTTGCACAAAAATGTTATTGTTTTAGGTGGATGATAAAACTTTGAAGTTTTTGAATAAAGTGGAATAAAGATGATTAAGTTGATTTTAGCTCCTTAGTGTTTGTTTGTATTTGTTTGCTCATAGAAAACAAAGGAAAATTCACACATAAAATTCACCTCTGCAATGCCTTTTGATTATTTTATCAAGATATTTCTCAAGGTACACTGATACACACACACACACACACAGACACCTATATATATATATATATACAGTTGAAGTCAGAAGTTACATACAACTTAGCCAAATACATTTAAACTCAGTTTTTCACAAATCCTGACATTTAATCGTAGAAAACATTCCCTGTCTTAGGTCAGTTAGGATCACTACTTTATTTTAAGAATGTGAAATGTCAGAATAATAGTAGAGAGAATTATTTATTTCAGCTTTTATTTGTTTCATCACATTCCCAGTGGGTCACTTTGTTAGTTTTGGGTAGCCTTCCACAAGCTTCTCACAATAAATTGTTGGAATTTAGACCCATTCCTTCAGACAGAACTGGTGTTACTGAGTCAGGTTTATAGGCCTCCTTGCTCGCACACGCTTTTTCAGTTCTGCCCACAAATTTTCTGTCAGATTGAGGTCAGGGCTTTGTGATGGCCACTCCAATACCTTGACTTTGTTGTTCTTAAGCCATTTTGCCACAACTTTGGAGGTATGCTTGGGGTCATTGTCCATTTGGAAGACCCATTTGTGACCGAGCTTTAACTTCCTGGCTGATGTCTGAGATGTTGCTTCAATATATCCACATAATTTTCCTTCCTCATGATGCCATCTATTTTGTGAAGTGCACCAGTCCCTCCTGCAGCAAAGCACCCCCACAACATGATGCTGCCACCCCCATGCTTCACGGTTGGGATGGTGTTCTTCGACTTGCAAGCCTCACCCTTTTTCCTCCAAACATAACAATGGTCATTCTGGCCAAACAGTTACATTTTTGTTTCATTAGACCAGAGGATATTTCTCCAAAAATTAAGATCTTTTCCCCATGTGCGCTTGCAAACTGTAGTCTGGCTTTTTTATGGCAGTTTTGGAGCAGTGGCTTCTTCCTTGCTGAGCATCTTTTTAGGTTATGTTGATATAGGACTCGTTTTACTGTGGAAATAGATACTTGTCTACCTGTTTCCTCCAGCATCTTCACAATGTCTTTTGTTGTTGTTCTGGGATTGATTTGCACTTTTCACACCAAACTATGTTCATCTCTAGGAGACAGAATGCGTCTCCTTCCTGAGAGGTATGATGGCTGCGTGGTCCCATGGTGTTTATACTTGCGTACTATTGTTTGTACAGATGAACATGGTACCATCAGGCATTTGGAAATTGCTCCTAAGGATGAACCAGACTTGTGGAGTTCCACAATTTTTTTTCTGAGGTCTTGGCTGATTTCTTTTGATTTTCCCATGATGTCAAGCAAAGAGGCACTGAGTTTGAAGGTAGGCCTTAAAATACATCCACAGGTACACCTCCAATTCAGTACATCTCCTATCAGAAGCTAATTGGCTAATTGTCTTAAGGCTTGACATAATTTTCTGGAATTTTCCAAGCTGCTTAAAGGCACAGTTAACTTAGTGAATGTAAACTTCTGACCCACTGGAATTGATATAGTCATTTAAAAGTGAAACAATCTGTCTGTAAACAATTGTTGGAAAAATTACTTGTGTCATGCACAAAGTAGATATCCTAAACGACTTGCTAAAACTATAGCTTGCTAATATTAAATCTGTGGAGTGGTTAAAAAATTAGTTTTAATGACTTCAACCTAAGTGTATGTAAACTTCTGACTTAAACTGTATATATAAACTCAGCAAAAAAAGAAACGTCCTCTCACTTTCAACTGCTTTAATTTTCAGCAGACTTAACATGTGTAAATATTTGTATGAACATAAAAAGATTCAACAACTAAGACATAAACTGAACAAGTTTCACAGACATGTGACTAACAGAAATGGAATAATGTGTCCCTGAACAAAGGGGGGGGTTAAAATAAAAAGTAACAGTCAGTATCTGGTGTGGCCACCATCTGCATTAAGTACTGCAGTGCATCTCCTCCTCATGGACTGCACCAGATTTGCCAGTTCTTGCTTTGAGATACTACCCCACTCTTCCACCAAGGCACTTGCAAGTTCCCGGACATTTCTGGGGGGAATGGCCCTAGCCCTCACCCTCCGATCCAACAGGTCTTAGACGTGCTCAATGGGATTGAGATCCGGGCTCTTCGCTGGCCATGGCAGAACACTGACATTCCTGTCTTGCAGGAAATCACGCACAGAACGAGCAGTATTGCTGGTGGTATTGTCATGCTGGAGAGTCATGTCAGGATGAGCCTGCAGGAAGGGTACCACATGAGAGAGGAGAATGTCTTCCCTGTAATGCACAATGCTGAAATTGCCTGCAATGACAACAAGCTTAGTCCAATGTTGCTGTGACACACCGCCCCAGACCATGACGGACCCTCCACCTCCAATTTGATCCTGATCCAGAGTACAGGCCTCGGTGTAACGCTTATTCCTTCAACAATAAACACGAGTGCGACCATCATCCCTGGTGAGACAAAACCACAACTCTTCAGTGAAGAGCACTTTTTGCCAGTCCTGTCTGGTCCAGCGAAGGTGGGTTTCTGCCCATAGGCGACGTTGTTGCCGGTGATGTCTGGTAAGGACCTGCCTTACAACAGGCCTACAAGCCCTCAGTCCAGCCTCTCTCAGCCTATTGCGGACAGTCTGAGCACTGATGGAGGGATTGTGCATTCCTGGTGTAACTCGGACAGTTGTTATTGCCATCCTGTACCTGTCCAGCAGGTGTGATATTTGGATGTACCGATCCTGTGCAGGTGTTGTTACACGTGGTCTGCCACTGTGAGGACGATCAGCTGTCCTTCCTGTCTCCCTGTATCGCTGTCTTAAGCATCTCACAGTACGGACATTGCAATTTATTGCTCTGGCCACATCTGCAGTTCTCATGCCACCATGCAGCATGCCTAAGGCACGTTCACACAGATGAGCAGGGACCCTGAGCATCTTTCTTTTGGTGTTTTTCAGAGTCAGTAGAAAGGTCTCTTTAGTGTCCTAAGTTTTTATAACTGTGACCTTAATTGCCTACCGTCTGTAAGCTGTTAGTGTCTTAACGACCATTCCACAGGTGCATGTTCATTAATTGTTTACATTGGATTGGATTTTTACAAAATTGTCTTTAAAATACAGTGTCCTGAAAAAGGGACGTTTATTTTTTTGCTGAGTTTATATATATATATATATATATATATACATACATACATATATATATGGCAATAAAAGAGGTGAATGAAGAGGAATCGTCATTTGTTTTCTGTGGGTGTTTTTATGGGAATGTGGATCTTTCAGATCAATTTGAGGAGTGCCTATGGTTTGCATGTTCCACATTTTATCATAAGTGTGTCATGCAGTGTGGGACTTGCACTGGTCTGGTCTTGGTCTTGACTCAGTCTCGCCCTGTCTTGGTCTTGACTTGGTCTCAACCCCTCAAAGTCTTGGTCTTGTCTCGGTCTCGATACACTCTGGTCTTGGTCTTGACTTGGTCTCGGTTTAGGTGGTCTTGACTACAGCACTGCCTTGAGCTCTTTGTCCTGTTCCTCAAACCATTCCTGAACAATTTTTGCAGTGTGGCAGGGCGCATTATCCTGCTGAAAGAGGCCACTGCCATCAGGGAATACATTTGCTATGAAGGGGTTTACGTGGTCTGCGACAATCTTTAGGTAGGTGGTACGTGTCAAAGAAACATCCACATGAATGCCAGAACCCAAGGTTTCCCAGCAGACCATTGCCCAGAGCATCACACTGCCTCCGCCAACCTGCCTTCTTCCCATAGTGTATCCTGCTGCCATCTCTTCCCCAGGTAAACAACGCACATGCACCTGGCCATTCACATGATCTAAAAGAAAATGTGATTCATCAGACCAGGCCACCTTCTTCCATTGCTCCATGGTCCAGTTCTGATGCTCACATGCCCATTGTATGTGCATTCGGTGAAGGACAGGGGTCAGGGGTCAAACGCAACAAGCTGCAATGCACTGTGTGTTCTGAAACCTTTCTATCATGACCAGCGTAAAGTTTTTCAGCAATTTGTGCTACAGTAGCTCTTCTGTGGGATCGGACCAGATGGGCTAGATCTTCACTCCTCACATGCATCAGTGAGCCTTAGTCACCCATGACCATGTCGCCGGTTCACCGGTTGTCTTTCCTTGGGCCACTTTTGGTAGGTACTAACCACTGCATACTGGGAACACCCCACAAGACCTGCTGTTTTGGAGATGCTCTGACCCGGTTGTCTAGCCACCACAATTTGGCCCTTGTCAGAGTCACTCAGATTCTTACGCTTGCCCATTTTTCCTGCTTCCAACACATGAAATTCAAGAACTGACCGTTCAGTTGCTGCCTAATATATCCCATCCCTTGACAGGTGCCATTGTAACGAGATAATAAATGTTATCCACTTAACCTGTCAGTGGTTTAATGTTGTGGCTAATCAGTGTATAGGGCTATATCACCTTTATTACCTTAAAGGTGTAAAAATACTGTATACAACAACAAAACTGACTACTGTTCAACTGCCAATCTACCTGTACAATATCTGTTTTAGTAATCAAAACAAATTGCCTCGCAATTTTCTTCTTTTTCAGAATAAGAAAAGGGGCCCTTTTTTTGTTTGCAATGATTGAATGCAAAAATTACATTCTCAGCTGACATTCTGACATTTTTTTCACAGGGACACTGACACATTTATTTAAATATTAAAGGGATAGTTTGCCCAAAAATGAAAATTATGTCATCATGTTTCCTAATGTTGTTTTTCCAAACCTGTAAGACTTTATTTCTTTCATGGTAAACCAAAGAGCATTTTAGATAGAATGTAAGCCTCAGTCACTCTTCACTTTCATTGTATGGAAAACAGAGCAGTGTTAACATTCTTTAAAATTTTTCCTCTTGTGTTCCACGAAAGAAGTAGATCAGATGGGGTTGGAATGACATGAGTGTGAGTAAAAGAATTTTAATTTTTGAGTGGACAATTCCTTTAAGTAGACACCAACAAAGAGTGCACTGAAAAGGTCTCTTAATGTAAAACTAATGTACACATTACTGGGTTCCCATTACGTCAGCAGGGGAACGTTGCCTTAAGCCTCCATTGGCTTTAGCATTTTGATCAGTTTTACTCAGCTTTTCCTTAGCTTTACTCAGCTGTGATATTTTATAAACTCAATAATCATGGTAAGATTTGAACCTTTCACAATATGCCTCTCTCATTTCAGGAGCGTTTCCAGCCAGTGCACTGTATGCCCGGCGTGACCGACTGCAGCGGCCATCACACGTGGCCACCAAAACCTTCCAGGCCTTACGGATGTTTGTGAATGATGAGCTAAACGAGCTGCACACTGGCTTGCGTGTGGCACAGACTGTTCTCCGTCCCAAGGGGCGACTCTGTGTTCTTACCTTCCACTCCTTGGAGGACCGGCTGACCAAGCGCTTCCTCCGTGGAGAGGACTTGGCTGCCCCGCCACACCGTAGCATTCGCCAGCGAGCCAAAGCCCAACATGGAGTAGAAGAAGAGGAGAAAGAAGATGAGGAAGAGTATGAAGAAGAGGAGAGGGGACGAGAGAGCGCCCATTGGGTTAGTCTGCAGAAGAAGGTGATGAAGCCAAGTGAGGAAGAGTTGCAGGAGAACCCAAGAGCACGATCAGCTAAACTCAGAACAGCCATAAGACGATAGAGGTGATCCAATTTCAAACAGTGTGGAAAAAAACTGATCAGAGATTTATTAAACATTCTAGTGTAAAATAAACAATAGAATTCCAGAATTTGTGTTTTGTAACAGTTGAAGAGTGCAGATAAATTGCACTGAAATCCAGAAACTGCCTGACTGAACGGCATGAACTCACATGACAAACTCAATTTTATGTCAGGTTGGGGGTGCTCATGGTTGAATCCATCTTGTTCCTACTGAGCCTTTGCCTCCCCATTACACTAATAATTATACCATACAACATAACTGGTTCTGTGACTTCAGCGCAAAGCCAAATTCAGGATCACTTCACACATGGGTTCTATCCAACTCTCACCTTTTCCCTGACTCATTTACGCTGCACTCATGCCTATAGGGCAAAGTCTGGCTGCTTCCTATGAAGTTTCTAAAGTTTCTATTAACAGCTAGAATAAGATTCTTCAGTTATAACACACTGATCCTTCTTTATAGACGAACAATCTTCAATGTGACAAGAGGCCAGGAGAATTTTCACGGGTGGAAAATTAAAAAATTTACATAAAACCTTTGACACAATTAATGAGTATAGCTTCACATCACTGCAGTAAGTGTTGGGGTGCAAACGTGGGTGTGTGTAGAGCCCACATGTAAGTTGGCAGTGCAGCATGTGACAGAGAGAGACAGAAAGAAAGAGACAAAAAGATTGCGTCTCTATTTATTGGCCTCTCTCCCTTTGTTGAGCTTGTTGGGTGAGTCACACACCTGCAGGACTTGGGTGGGATTCAGCTACCATGGTAATACTCAGTGCCTTGTGTACTGTACTCTGTTCGTTGAGTTGCTTGATTCACATGCATATTCCCAATTAGTCCCTGTTTTTAACACCCAATTATATTGGTTCACCCTGAATGAGAATTAATGCAGCTATTCAGCCATAAATAATATTGAATAAATTGTTCAATGAAACTGTTCAATTTCATGCCTTTTCTTGGCAAATCATCTTACAGATATACATTAACACATACATGTAAAAATGTTCTTATAATTAGGGATGTAGATTTAACATGTTAATACAGTGCAATTAATTATATATTAAAAAAATAAAGCATTAAAAAATGTATGCAATTAATCATGTCCCCAGGCCCGGACTGTATCAAAGAATATTCCTACTTTTGGAACAATTCAAGCTTGAAGTACCACCTGTTTTCATGGTTTCAGCAGGGGGCAGTAAGCAAATCTCCAGCTGTATAGACAACAAGCTTGACAGAAAAACAAACCACACTCAGGCTTGTTTGACACTAGCAACAGCACAAGATGAGAACACTTTCTTGCGTTCAAACACAACTGGACGGAGTGCAATTCCAAATGCAGGGTTCTTAAGAAGTATTTTTTGACATTTCAAACTACGTTTAACTTAACACAGTAACCTAAAAATGCTGTTTATGATGCAATGCAACCTAAGCGAGACACTTCAAAAGTGTCCAATAATATGGAAATAAACAATATATTGCCTTCTAAAGCCATTTTATGTATTGTCCTAATAATGCTTTACTGGTCTGCCACAATAATGCAATGCATTTTAATTATCTGAATTATTACATTTATAATTATTTAAATATAACTATTTATAATTATTTAAATATTATATATTGAATTATTGTTATTTGAGGGGCTTTATCGGCAAATATATATATACGACTAATTGTGATAATTCAGTTATTTAATCGGCATATCATGTATTTAATTTAATAAAAAAAAATAATTGATTGGTAGCCCTAAATATAATTTAATTCTTTGCCTATGGCATAACAGATACACATTAAATACAATTTCTTTCAGCTTTAGGTTCATTATTGATTATTTTCCAAGAAAATGCTTTTCAATCACACATAATTGTAGCCAGGGAAAGTAGCTTTAGTCTAGGTTCAGAGTTTAAAGAGGATAGACTGTAGCCAGTGCTGCCTCCAACTGGTCAAGATTTATAAACAATGCACAAACAAAAAACAAGAGCCTGTTATCTTGTACTCCACCAAGTTCCAAATAATCCTTTATTTAAAGGGCTTCTCGAAAGAAAAATTAAATAAAAAGGCCACATTGCATTAGTTTGGATTGTTCAGCTTGGCATGAATCAGCACAGAGACTTTAAATACTCTGTGACTCAAACATGTCAGAAAGTTTTTTTTTAATGTGTGTTTTTATTTTTTATTCATTGTGTCTGCATCTTACTTACTTCCCCCCCATCTCTAGCTCTCCTGCACAATCTTATTCTGTTGGCTCTAAATATACACCTCCCTGTCGTTACCTTGGAAACTAAATGGCACATGTAACATTGAATTTAATGGTGTTTAAGTGTGTTTGCTATTCTAATAATGGTGTGATCAGCCAGAGCCTCTGCTCTGCCTTGGACACCTTTTCCTCCCTCTCTACTCTTGCTGACGTCACAGCTACTCTCACAAGCTGCCTGCATGCTAATATGTGTCGGATGTGAAGCCTTGATCCTGCTGTGAGATGAGAGTGTTGGAAAGATGTTATGTGATGATCAGAGGAGCAAGATTTCAGATAGCAGCACTGGAATTCTGATTACTTGCATTCAAATTAATTGTTACTTTATAAAGCTGTTATAAAATGAAACATGCTGCCTGCATTGACAAATGTTTCTCACAGCCACCCTAAGCTATGAAGTTGTAATTGTGAAAACACAATGAATGCACATTCTTCACAGTCACTGTAAAAATACATAAATGTAGGTGTAAATTGTAAAATTGGTGTCTCTGAATTTTTAAAGTACATGTAAACCAAACCGAACGGTATGAAATTCAGATCACCTGTTAAACACTTTGATATACAAGTACACAACAAGAGTGCTATCATACCTCAGTACCACATGCTTTAGCAATTCTTCAGTTAGACAGTTTTGTAAATACAAAAGCTAGCAGTTTCTGAACTGATGGAGCTCTCGCTGAGAGAGAGAGAGAGAGCAAGAGAGGATTTCTTGTCTCTGGTGTAAGTTTATTTCAGGCTGACCCTTCTGGCTGTGCCATGCGTTGGCAGCACTAATGCAGTCACACAAACATGTACATGTAGCATCGTTCTCTTCACCAACTTTTCATTAAGATCTTAAACTCTCCATGACTTGTGCGTTTAGTCTCTGGTAGGGAGAGCAGTACAGAAACACAGGAACGCACCTGTAGATCTCTGTCAATTATATTTGCTCAAACTGTAGCATCACCATCAGAATATTCTGTAGTGAACTTTGAACAACAGTACTGAATATTTCTCAAGAAAGGAGGATTGCACCAACTCTTTGGTTTATTGCAAAGAATAAATTAATTAAGACTTACCTCAATTAATACAGTTACACCCTAAACAGCGACACACTGGGTTCTGTACCAGTAATAAAATATTTAAAAAGTAAACAAATTTATGACACAGTTAATATACACTCAAGTACCTGCTAATTAGCTTTAAGTAGTGGCTTTTTCATCAATTATCTTAAGCCTACCTACGTTTTTGTTTTAAGTGAGAAAAGGAACTGCAACTGTACCATAACCCTACACTTTTGAAAGAAAGAAAAAATAAAGATAGAAAGAATATGAGAACAAGAATAATGTGGAATGTGAACAGTCCTTTATTTACCTTCACATGAAGGCTGTTTTGAATAGAGGAAATTGTATTCTGATGGTCTTGTCTGCTATAATTTTAAGGCCTTTTGAGGTATGAATAGGGCACATCTAAAGACATATAAGTTTACTTGAGGATACACAGAAGAGTTACATTTTACTTTTACCATATAAATTTAGCTTTAAATGATAAAATACAATTTAAAGGTACTTAAGTATATCTAAAACAGTCGCCAAGTTGAAACTAGCACAGCTACACACAATTGTTCAAATTATGCAAATATAAAATATTCTACTTAAAAGTCTACTTTTTCACCTGTGTTATCATTTGATTTACACACACTGCCATCTGCTTTCTCTCTCCATCACTCACCAGCCCAGCTGCTTTTTGACTACAGACAGCTTCTATGTGCAGATTCCCCTCCCACCCCAAACCAATTTGACTGTGTGCAGTCACGGCTGGATGGGCCGCACGCTGAAGAGGATGTGAAGGATCGGATGGTGCGTGCGTGCATATGGATGCACCCTCTGTGCAGAAAATCAGCCTGCTATACGTATCTTTCAAAATAAGTGAACGTGGCCATGTTAGAGGAAACTAATGGCTTTTAATGCACTCCAGTTGCCCCCCCATTAACACAGTGGCTTATTAGTGCCACCTCACCAATTTCCCAGCAGGCTCCTCTGTGAAAATATGTCAGAAATACTCCCATGCACTGACTCCATTCCAGTGCTCATGTTCCCATTCACTTAGCTATGTGCTTCAATGCCACATACAGTGTAGTAGACAGCTGTTTTAATTTTAAGCAATCAGCAACATAGCTGATTCCCATGCTTGCCCAGTAATGTCTTGCCACCCATTAGTATGCACTGGGTTTACAAGGTGGATGGAGTGGTTGTTTGAGTGGTTGCGGCAGACCTCTACAGGCTAACCCGAGCAGAGAATTGTAGAAGACACATTGTCTTTCTATAGAACGTATCACTTTTCATGTGTGGATGCAAAAACATGCAGCTGTATATAAGCAAATCAACATATTTAATAGAGCTTTTAAACTATACTCAAAATAGGCTTACATCCTATTCTGTTCCAGGATTTTAATTATCAGTTTAGAGTGTTTTTATAGCTCTACATAATTAGAAGTTATTTGCAGCTCGAGCGCTTTGGTGTTTATTGGTGTGTCATAGCTGTGAATATGGTTGCTCTCAGTGACGAGTTCTGTTTCCTCAGCAATGCTGCTCTGTTTGCAGCATCTCACTAACAAGGTGGTGTGACGTCTTTACTCTCAGCCAATGAACCTTCATGCTTCTGGATCACACATTCACAGCGGTCTGTCACAGCATCAGCTCCCACTTCCTCCAATCACACTTGAGTTGGAGAAGAGACAGACAGGTGAGGCAGCGAAGCGGAGGAGCAGGTTTCTCATCAGGTGCTCTGTAAGCAGCCTCCACCCCAAACACACCAGCACACTCAAATCTCTTACCCACCTCTCTTCCCCCTCCGGCCAACCGCTCTCAACATCCGCCCCTACTTCGGCACAGCCTGTGCTATAAAAAGATTTCTGAATGAAGACGAAGCTTTGAGGTCGAAACTATTTGAATGATTTTTGTGAATGACGCAGGGGCTCATAGCCTCATGAGAGAAAGATCAAACCCAGAGGAGAAGACAGCTATGTCGAGAACTCAGCTGGGTGCTCCACAACCTTTCACTGACTTTCAATTAAAACTTTGATAACAAAGAGAGGAAAATATATGAAGAAGCAGAGGAGAAAATCAGGCTAAATAAATCTCAATACGGGCTTTAAAAGTCTCCTTTGTGGCCAGCGGGGATGGGTATATGTCTCAGCACACATCCAATTCACTCTGCATTTCTGTTTATGATCTTTTATAGAACAACCCATCTGTGTGGTTTGAGGCAATTACTCCCTCTCTCAGACATATTCATATAAACAGAAAAGAATTTCCCATGCTCTTTATAAATATTAATACACACATACGTACTGTTCTAATACTCATTTTTCTCTAGGAAGGAAATGAGCATTAGAACTGCTTTATCCTCAAACCATTGCTACACTTAATCTTGACTGGGTTATAATGAGAGCTTAATGTGAACTATTTTTCATCATAGTACAGCATTGTAAATTGCATTAAACATATTAACATAAACATAACATATATTTTTCAAGCCATGAACATATATTTTAGGCTATAATTACAAACTGTATGGGTGCATACATTGTTTAGGAAATAAGGAAATAATCTTAAAATTTGTAACAGAACTCTGCTCTTGAGGTTGTGATCATTGGACCAAGTCTGAGGTAGCTATTGAAAACTCTGTTGAAAATTATATCCATTGCTTAAATTAAAAACTGCTTTCTTAGAGAAAAAATAAATATAAAAAGGTCCATTGGGATTTTACATAGAACCCCAGTAAAGTCCTCTTCAAGGCAAGTCAGTCCACTTGGCAGCCATCTTGGGAATGCTCCCGGGCAGCTATTTTTTTATGGATACAAACAACATGATATCTCCATTGGGTCAAGATTATGACCAAATAAGTTGAACGCATTTCAAATCAGCAGTAAAATCTGACAACAATTTTATAATAACTTGAGGGTGGCACAGTGGCTTAGTGGTTAACACTTTCACCTCACAGCAAGAAGTCCTGGCTCAACTTAGCCTTTCTGTGTGTAGTTTGCATGTTCTCCCTGTGTTCACATGGGTTTCCTCCAGAGGTCCCCCACAAGTCCAAAAACATGTAGGTTAAGTGAATTGAAGACTCTAAATGGCCCCATAGGTGTGAGTTAGAGTCCCCCAGCCACTAGGGGTTGCATCAGGAAGGACATCTGGCATAAAACAAAGTCAAATATGCAGATCACAGATGGTCTGCTGTGGTGACCCCTAACAGAAGCAGCCAAAAGAAGTGCTTCTTTAGTTTAGGTCAAGGAAAAAAAATAAAATAAATTCAGGCTGGTTCGGCCAATGCTCATTCACATTTTCAAGTTAATTGACAGGCTATATCTCTATCTAAAAGGCAATTGGCTCTTTTACCTGTAAGGCAGAACTTCCTTTTCTACATCCACCATTTGAGGCATCCCAATTTCTTCCATTGATTTTAAAACAAGTCCTCCATCTCGTTCGAAATAGTCCCAAATACAAAGAACCCATTTATGCCAAAGATGCTCAGTATACAAAGAAGGAATACCAAAATGCTTTATGCATGTAATTTTTTCTTTTAATCTTATATGTGTAAGGAGTTTTAAACACTACATTACTTTTGCAATTCTATCCTGCAGGAAAACAAAACTTTAACAGTGAACTTCTAGTTTTGAACTTTGTAGCTTTATTAGAAAAAATACTAATTTGCAGATCCTACATCCTTTATCTAATTTATTAATACATGCATGCTATTGTTTATCTACTCTTCAAAGTTGGTGGTGTCACGCCTCCCTCGGGTTCTCCACCTCCCTCAGTGTTCCGCTCCTCTTCTCCCGACTTGTAATTCGCCACACCTGCACACAATCAGCTCACTCCTTATGGACTGCTTAAATAGATCACCTTCGCTCCAGCTCACCGTCAAGTCTCACAAAGGACTATAGTTTGATCATGCTGCTCTCATGTAGTTTACTTTAGCTATATTGTTCTAAGCTTGAGGAGTCTCTTTGTCGTTTGTTTATTGTAAACCCAGTTTCTGTACCTGATCCTTCCTCTTCAGTTCAGTGGACATTTTACCTGGAAACTCACCTCGTGGTTCCTTCATCAGCCTGTGATCTCTACTTACCTTAACTTACCTGTTTATTCACCTGTGTCACCTCATCTGTGTTTGATCTCACCATGTATATCCTGTTAATCCTTTGAGTCTCAAACGCTCTCGCACCTGGTTTCAACTAACTAAAACTTGTGTGGCTTGAGTTCCTAACAGGTTTTATATGGGTTCGCCACAATTTGTGAAATACTCGGTAAGGAAAAGTAATAACATGATTTAACCACGTTTTCAGTTGTCACGTCAAAAAAACAAAAAACAGCGATACAGCTTTAAAATTGACAAGCATTAGAGCTTTTAAGGTTGTAGTCCACAAAGACAGAAGTGAATTCTCAATGGGTTCCCTCAGGATTCCTATGGGGTTTTTATTATGGGTTTTTTGAACTTATGAGTAAAACAAGGTCTGTGGTAAACATTACTTGACGATAAGTGTATGTTTTGTTCTACAAAATAATTACACACAGTCATGCCTCAAACATGAATTTTGAAGCTGTATTAAATTACAGACGGTTGTTTTTAAACACGCGACGGCTGCAAAATACATATTTGAAGTATGAAAGTGTGAACTTTATATTGTATAACAAAATGTCCACGTATCGTCAAGTAATGTTTACCACAGACTTTGTTTTACTCATAAGTTCAAAAACCCCATAGGAAAACCCACCCTGTGTTCCAAATGGGATAAATCCGCCTCCGAAGGGCACTTCGAAGGGGGAATGATTGTGGCTGCCATGTTAAAGGGTCATTCCAAACTGAAGGGCTCATAAATAGCTGCTTTGGTGGGCTCTTTGAAACAGGCATTTCCATAGTTTTGATTTGTTTTTTCCTCAAGAGTTTCCTACTGTAAGCTTGTGAAAGTGTGATGGCTCGTGAGTCGTTATACTACATAAACGTTATTTTTGGGGGGGCATCATTTTAATACAGTAATAAACAGAGAAAATATGTGTTTACAGACTTTATTCTTTTAATGTGTCACTAGTCCTTCAAAACCTCACTGGTCAAGTGGCTTTATTGTCATTTCAACCATTTACAGCAGGTGCAGTACACAGTGAAACGAAACAGTGTTCCTCCAGGTCCATGGTGCTATATAAAAGCAACACAGAACTACATGAGACTACCCAGACCTACACAGGACTACGTAAAGTGCACATGTGCAGACATGTGAAGCAGCACAAGACAGTACAATAATGACTAAAACAGGACAAAAGTTACAGTAAAGGACAGTGCTGTGCCGACCATTACACAGTTCTGGTATGGAATAAAGTGCAAAAAGATATTACAATACAATAATAAATGCTGTAAAATGTAAACATAATGCACTAGTTAGCAGCAATAAAATGCAATGGTCAATACAGTATTTGTTTACAGTGTTTTAACAGCAATTTAAGAAATGTGCAAAAATTGCAAAGGGAGTGGAGTGGTGTTCAGTTGAGTTTGAATGTGTGTGCGTGCGTGCGTGTATGTGGGTTGGTGTCAGTCCAGTCTCTGGTTATTTAGGAGCCTGATGGCTTGGGGTAAAAAACTATTACACAGTCTGACCGTGAGGGCCCGAATTCTTCTGTACCTTTTGCCAGATGGTAGGAGAGTGAAGAGTTTGTGAGTGGTGCGTGGGGTCATCCACAATGCTGGTGGCTTTGCAGATGCAGCATGTGGTGTAAATGTCTGTGATGGAGGGAAGAGAGACCCCGATGATCTTCTCAGCTGTCCTTACTATCCGCTGCAGGGTCTTGAGATCTGAGACAGTGCAATTTCCAAACCAGGCAATGATGCAGCTGCTCAGGATGCTCTCGATAGTCCCTATATAGAATGTGGTGAGGATGAGTGATGGGAGATGAGCTTTTCTCAGCCTTCACAGAAAGTAGAGGTGCTGCTGGGCTTTCTTGGTTATGGAGCTGGTGTTGAGGGACCAGGTGAGGTTCTCTGCCAGGTGATCACCAAGGAATTTGGTGCTCTTGACGATCTCCAAGAAGGAGCTGTCGATGTTCAGGGGTAAAGCATTCGCCCCGTGCTCTCCTGAAGTCAACAACCATCTCTTTTGTTTTATCCACGTTCAGAGACAGATTGTTGGCTCTGCACCAGTCCGTTAGCCACTGCACCTCCTCTCTGTATGCTGTCTCGTTGTTCTTGCTGATGACCCACCACAGTCGTGTCATCAGCGAACTTGATGTGATTACTGTGCATTGTTGTACAGTCGTAAGTTAGCAGAGTGAACAGCAGTGGACTGAGCACACAGCCCTGAGTGCTCAGTGTGGTGGTGCTGGAGATGCTGCTTCCGATCCAGACTGACTGAGGTCTCCCAGTCAGGAAGTCTAGGATCCAGTTGCAGAGGGAGGTGTTCAGGCCCAGCAGGCTCAGCTTTCCAATCAAATGCTGAGGAATGATTGTGTTGAATGCTGAACTGAAGTCTATGAACAGCATTCAAATGTACGTGTCCTTTTTATCCAAGTGGGTGAGGGCCAGATGGAGAGTGGTGGCGATGGTGTCATTTGTTGAGTGCTTGGGATGATGCAAACTGCAGGGGGTCCAGTAAGGTGGGCAGCAGGGTCTTGATGTTCCTCATGATAAGCCTCTCAAAGCACTTCATGATGATGGATGTGAGTGCAACTGGACGGTAGTCATTGAGGCAGGACACTGAAGACTTCTTCGGCACGGGGACGATGTTGGTGGTCTTGAAGCACGTTGGAATGATGGCACTGCTCAGGGAGATGTTGAAGATGTCAGTGAAAACATCCGCCAGCTGGTCTGCACATCCTCTGAGCACTCTGCCAGGAATGTTGTCTGGTTCAGCAGCCTTCCATGGGTTGACTCTGCATAGAGTATTCCTCACATCAGCCATGGTAAGACACAGCACCTGGTCATTGGGAGGAGGGGTGGTCTTCCTCACCGGCATATCATTCTGCGCCTCAAACCGAGCATAGAAGTTGTTCAGTGCATCTGTAAGGGAGGCATCACTGTCACATTCAGGTGATGTTGTCCTGTAATTGGTGATGGCCTGAATACCCTGCCTCATGCACTGCGTGTCGCTGCTCTCTTGGAAGTGGCTGTGGATTCCCTGGGCATGTGCACGCTTTGCCTCTCTGATGGCCCGAGACAGTTTGACCCTCGCTGTTCTTAGGGCCACCTTGTCACCTGCTCTGAAGGTGGAGTCTCGGGTACTCAGCAGCGCACACACCTCTGCAGTCATCCACGGCTTCTGATTGGAGCTTGTAGTGATGTCTTGGAGACAGTGACATCATCAATGCACTTGGTGATATTGCTGTTCACTGATGCCATGTACTCCAAGTTTATGGAGTTGCCATCGGTTGCAGCCTCCCTGAACATGTGCCAGTCAGTGTGCTCAAAACAGTCCTGAAGAGCAGAGATGGCTCCTGCTGGCCAGGTTTTCACCTGTTTCAGAACCAGTTAGAGTGTCTGACAAGCAGTCTGTATGCTGGGATTAGCATAATAGAGATGTGGTCTGAGTAGCCGAGGTGGGACTCAGCTTGTCATGCACCAGGGATGTTTGTGTAAACAAGATCCAGCATGCTCGTCCCTCTCGTTGCAAAGTCCACATGTTGATGGAATTTAGGGAGCACTGATTTGAGATTTGCATGGTTGAAATATCCAGTGACAATAAACAGTCCATCAGTTGTTGGATGCTTTCTATACTGTAGTAGTGTCTGGCGATGGTAGACACAAGCACCGGTTTCACCGATGTCCATGTGCCATATGTCCATGTGCTCCAATATCCATGTGCCATAAAAATGAAAGTTGGGCTAAGAAACAAAAATAGCAGGGGAGTCGCGTGGCGCCATGCGAGGGTCGATCGTATGAATGGCGAACTCTGTGCACTTTGCTAACTTTTTGTATCATAAACTGGTGAGATTTGATACACCCTGTTACATAACTGTTCTAAGAAGTCAACATGTCAAAGAATTCAAAATCCTCAGGCTCTGGAGATGTTAAAAGACACTTACGTGCTCAAGCTGTTACCCCATGACAGGCCCGTAGACCATGTACTCGGTTTGGACGGTGCGGCGGGAGAAATTCAACGTCAACTGGCGAGCATGTCTGTAATGCTGGCGAAAGTCGTAGCGGACCTGGAGGATCTTGCTGTAATACGTCAATTGATTACGGCGATGGAGGTGAAATTCTCTGAGTTAGTTACAAGAATCGGGGATGTTGAGAGACGGATCGATTATCTGGAGTCATCGGAGAGGGAATTAGCTGCTAATCCGCTAGCGACCAAGACTGACTTGGAACACGTTTGGGGAAAAACTGGAGGATTTGGAGAATCATAACCCGTGAAACAACGTCCGAATTGTTGGAATTCCTGAGCATGAGGAAGGCTGGGATATGGTGAAATTCCTAGACGAGCTCTTCCCAAATCTGCTCAACATAACAGGCCATAAGCTGGAAATCGAGCAAGCTCACAGAGTCCCGGCTTGCAGATCCACTGAGGGAGACAGGCCCCGATCAATTCTGGCAAATTTCTGAGATCATCCGATAAAGATCTTGTGTTACGCGAGGCGAGGAGTAAAGGAAGGCTTTCTTGGAAAAACCACAGCATTTTCTTGTCCCTAGACTTTGCGAATTTGACGAGAGAAACGTGATCGATTCAAGCAATGCAAGAAACTTACATCAATGGAAGATCGCTTTTGCACTGATGTTTCTGGCCAAACTGAGAATAGATACTAAGGATGGACGTAGAGAATTTACATGCCCACAGCAAACGATGTCTTTCATAGAGACAATGGGGTGAGTAAGCCATTTGGTGATTTTCATGGTGACCAAGTCTTGCGAAACATACACTTGATTGTCCAAGGAAGATGGGCACCTTTTTGTTTATTTTTGTGTTGGTTCCGCTTAGCGGCTGGAGTTTGTTTTGTGGAATAACACTCCTTCAAGAAACTCTTACATCAATGGAAGGTCACTTTTGCACTGATGTTCCTGGCTAAATTGAGAATGGATACTAAGGATGGCCGCAAAATATTTACATGCCCACAGCAAGCAATGTCTTTCATAAAATCTATGGGCTGAGGAAGTCATGGTGTGTTTCTCACGTTGCCTCCAAGTGAGCTTGTCTCGCTGAACATACACTTGACTGTCCGAGGAAACTGGGCACCTGTTTTGTTTCTTTTTGTGCTGGTTCCGCCTAGCGGCTGGACTTTGTTTTGTGGAATAACACTCCTTCGGGACAGTTATGGATGAATCTGCATGTTCCTTGTGTATTTTTTGCAGGACATTGGAAGGATTAAGTCATCTGCTTCACTCATGAACAGCCGGCTCACTGAACATTTGTTTGACTGTCTTTTTTTTGTGTGTGTGTGTGTGTGCTGGTTCCACTAGCGGCTGGAGTTTGTTTTGTGGAGGAACACACCTTCTGTACAGTTTTGTGAATGAATCTACACGTTCTTTGTGTTTGTTCTACCTATTGGCTGGAGTTTGTTTTATAGATTATTTTCTGTTATGTAATTCTGTCTCACAAAATTTTTACCGGACTTGAGCAATCCGATGGCAAAGTTGCCGCGGGGGCTCTCGTAGGCGTACATGGACTGTTTGAGTTTAGAGGGATGGATGCCGGTTGGCGCTGTCGTGCATGGGGTTAATGCGCACTTTTTTCTTTTTTTCTGTTTGTTTTGTTCTGGGGAAAGTTCAGTGTTTTATTGTTGCACCAATGTGGAATGTGGTCTTTATAATTTTATTTTTGACACACAATCTAATTTTTCTAATATGTCAAAATATCAAATGTTAATATGAGTGGATTGTCTCTCTCCACGTGTAATGTGAATGGGTTGGGGCACCCCATAAAAAGAAGGTTATTTCTTTTCTTAAATGTAAGAAATATGCGTTTCTTGAAGAAATACTATACTTCCCCACAGGAAGCTGAAAAATTTGGGAAGATATGAGGTGGACGTGTTTAGTGCTGGCTCAAGTAAGAGCAGGGGAGTCATTATATTGATAAGTAAGCATCTACAATTCAAATGTCTCAAACAGATTAAAGATAAATTAGGAAGAGTCATTATTGTTTTAGCAGAAATTCATAGGCAAAGGTTGATTTTGGCTAATATTTACGCACCTAACATTGATGAACGGGGCTTTTTAATAGATCTTGAAGGGATGTTGCAAGCCGCTGGCACCCCTCATGATATAATATTGGGAGGAGACTTTCATCTTTTGATGGACTCAGTCCTTGATCATAGTGAAGCAAAAGTGTGTAAGCCCCCTAGAGCAACACTGACGCTTCACATGATGTGTAAAATTCTTGGTCTTGCAGATATTTGGAGACTTTTGAACCCATCTGGAAGGGACTAACATTTTTTTTCTTCAGTCCATAAGATTTATCCTAGAATAGATTTGTTTTATATATCTAAGTCCCTCATTTCATCTGTTGTTGATTGCTCAATTGGAAACATCTTAGTCTCAGATCACGCCCTGGTGAGTTTAGAGGTGTTGCCAAATATGGAGAAAAATAAATCATATAGTTGGCACTTTAATGTATCCCTTTTGCAAAATCCTGATGTCCAACAAATATTAAAGGCTGAAATCAATGTTTATATGGAGACCAACTGGTCTTCAGTATCCTCTGTGGGCGTGGCTTGGGAGGCACTTAAGGCGGTTCTTAGGGGTCGGATCATACAGTATGCCTCATTCATCAAAAAATCCAAAGCACGAGAACTCGTGGAGTTGGAAGGGAATATTAAAAAATCAGAGGCAGAGCTGAAATGCCGAATGTCGTCTGATACAGATATAAAACTATTTTGTCGCAGAAGGTGGAGTTTTGGTTATTCAGGGCAAGACAGTCATATTTTGAGTCGGGGGACAAAGCAGGGAAGCTTTTGGCTAGATGTATAAAGAAGAGAGATTCTTTTTCTACCATTCCCTCAGTGAAATCTGCTGGTGGTGGAATTTTTACCTCGGCCATTGATATTAATAATGCTTTTAAAGAATTCAATCTAATGTTTATAGTTCCATGTCTTCGTCTACTGATGATAGATATTAAATATTTTGTGGAACCATTAGAAGTCCCTAAACTGACGACTGAGCAAAACATTTCTCTTGATTCTGAGATAACCTTGGAGGAGCTTGGTGAGGTAATTAGGGCCTTGTTACAGGCAAAGCTCACAGGCAGATGGATTTGCTGCTGAATTTTTTAGATCTTATGCTACAAAATTGGCTCCACTTTTATTAGAAGTTTATACAGAATCATTAAAGAGTGGAAAGCTTCCGCCAACCATGACACAGGCCCGAATCAGTCTGATTCTTAAAAAGGACAAAGATCCAAGCGAGTGTAAGAGTTACTGTCCAATTTCCCTGATCCAACTTGACGTTAAAGTATTGTCAAAAATGTTCGCTAACCGATTAAGTTATGACATCTTTTATACATATTGATCAGGTGGGGTTTATTCGGGGCTGCAGCTCTTCTGATAACATCAGGCATCTCATCAATATCATGTGGTCAGTGGCGAATGATCAGACTCCGGTTGCTGCCATCTCACTTGACGCCAAAAAGGCATTTGATATGGTAGAATGGGATTATCTTTTTAAGATTTTGGAAATGTATGGGTTTGGGAGTACGTTTATTGGATGTATTAAGTTGCTTTATAGACACCCAGTAGCGGCGGTACAAAAAAATGATTATTTTAGACTCTGGATAGGGGCACCCGGCAGGGTTGCCCTCTTTCCCCATTATTGTTCTGTCTTGCCCTGGAACCATTAGCAGCTGCGATAAGAAAGAAAGATGATTTTCCAGGGGTGGTGGTGGGTGGTATGATGCATAAGCTTTTGCTTTACACAGATGATATTTTATTATTTGTCTCTGACCCCACTTGATCTATGCCTTGCCTTCACAGTATTATTAATTCCTTTAAGTTCTCGGGATATAGAGTTAATTGGTCTAAATCCGAAGCTTTGGCTCTGACAGCGTACTGCCCAGAAATGGCTTTTCAGCCGTGCGCCTTCCAGTGGCCCAAACAGGGTATTAAATATTTGGGTATTTTATTCCCAGCAAATTTGTGTGATTTAGTTAGTTAAATTTGACCCCTTAATAAAAAGGTTTTTGAGCGATGTGGACAGGTGGACTTCATTACATTTATCTATGATTGGGAAGGTTAATGTTATTAAAATGAATTGTATTCCAAAATTCAACTACCTGCTACAATATCTCCCTGTAGATGTCCCCCCAAGCAATTTGATAGCAAAATCCTTCATTTGAAATGGTAAACTTCCCAGATTACATTTCAACAAATTACATAGGCTGTTTGACTAAGGTGGGCTAGGCCTACCCAAGATTTTGTTTTATTATTATGCATTTGGTCTCAGACATTTGGCTCATTAGTCGCTTCCACCTGAGAGAGCCCCTCTCTGGTTTTGAATTGAACAGGAAGTTCTTGCCCCTATTTTGCTATTGCAAAGCCTTTCTATTAAATTAACCAGAGTAGTTAAATTACACCCCGTTATCACGCTTTTGCACTCGGTATGGACAAAAGTGTTCAGAGTGTTTAATTCGGACATTTATGTAAATGTTGCCTCGAGCATATGGATGTTCATATGCATATGAACCCAAAATTATGTATTAATAAGTCCCCTTTCTGTTGGTCAGAGTGGATTGTGAAGGAGGTTATTACGCTCGGTGACCTACAGTTGTGCTCAAAAGTTTGCATACCCTTGGAGAATTGGTAATATGTATGTACCATTTTTAAAGAAAACATGAGTGAGCAGGCAAAACACATTTCTTTTATTTCTTATGGGATTCATATTCAACTGTAGGCTATAACAAAATGGCACAATCATAAAACAAAACATGGCAACAATGAAAAAATAAAATGACCCCTGTTCAAAAGTCTGCATACCCTTAGTTCTTAATACTGTGTATTCCCACCTTTAGCATCAATGACAGCATGCAATCTTTTGTAATAGTTGTCTATGAGGCCCCAAATTCTTGCAGGTGGTATAGCTGCCCATTCGTCTTGGCAAAATGCCTCCAGGTCATGCAAAGTCTTTGGTCGTCTTGCATGAACCGCATGTTTGAGATCTCCCCAGAGTGGCTCGATGATGTTATGGTCAGGAGACTGTGATGGCCACTCCAGAACCTTCACCTTTTTCTGCTGTAACCACTGGAGGGTCAATTTGGCCTTGTGCTTAGGGTCATTGTCGTGCTGGAAATTCAAGAGTGTCCCATGCGCAGCTTTCATGCAGAATAATGCAAATTGTCTGCTTGTATTTTCTGATACCATGCTGCATTCATCTTGCCATCAATTTTCACAAGATTCCCCATGCCTTTACAGCTCACACCCCCCCAAAACATCAGTGAGCCACCACCATGCTTCACAGTGGGGATGGTATTCTTTTCATTATAGGCCTTGTTGAGCCCTCTCCAAACATAGCGCTTATGGTTGTGACCATAAAGCTATATTTTGGTCTCGTCACTCCAAATTACAGTGTGCCAGAAGCTTTGAGGCGTGTCAAGGTGTTGTCGGGCATATTGTAACGGGGCGTTTTTGTGGCATTTGTGCAATAAAGGCTTCTTTCTGGCAACTCGACCATGCAGCTCATTTTTGTTCAAGTATCGTCGTATTGTTCTCTTTGAAACAACCACACCGTCTTTTTCCTGAGCAGCCTGTATTTCTCCTGATGTTACCTGTGGGTTTTTCTTTGTATCCTGAACAATTCTTCTGGCAGTTGAAGAAATCTTTCTTGGCCTACCTGACCTTGGCTTGGTATCAAGAGATCCCCGAATTTTCCACTTCTTAATAAGTGATTGAACAGTAATGACAGGCATTTTCAAGACTTTGGATATCTTTTTATATCCTTTTCCATCTTTATAAAGTTCCATTACCTTGTTACGCAGGTCTTTTTACAGTTCTTTTCTGCTCCCCATGGCTCAGTATCTAGCCTGCTCAGTGCATCCACGTGAGAGCTAACAAACTCATTGACTATTTATACACAGACACTAATTGCAATTTAAAAAGCCACAGTTGTGGAAAATTAACCTTTAATTGCCATTTAAACCTGTGTGTCACCTTGTGTGTCTTTAATATTGCCAAACATTCAAGGATATGTAAACTTTTGATCTGGGCCATTTGGGTGATTTCTGTTATCATTATGATTTAAAAAGGAGCCAAACAACTATGTCATGATAAATGGCTTCATATGATCACTATCCTTAAATAAAATACTTTATTTTATTTTTTTTGCATGATCAGTCATATTTTTAAAATCAATGCCAAAATGTCACAATTTCTGCCAGGGTATGCAAACTTTTGAGCACAACTGTATATGAGAGTGGAGTGTTGAGATCTTTTGAAAATTTGGTTCAACATTTTAGGATTCCCAGATCTAAGTTCTTTAGGTATTTACAGCTGTGCAATCTGGTCTGTACAGTTTTTGGGTGTAGCATGCACCCCACTAAAGCAGCAGATACTCTGGAAGTGGTGATTACTGCCTTTGGAAAAGGTCATGAGGCATCAGTGTATTATTCCCTGTTAATTCAAAGTCTCGGGGACGGAGCTTCAACTTTTCTCGAGAGAATGGGAGAAAGATTTAAACTTGGTATTGGAGGAGGGAGTGTGGGCTAGGTTTCTAAAAAAATCAAGTCTACATCTAGAGATGCAAGGGTGCGTCTGATGCAATTTAAGGTTTTACATCAATTCTATTGGACCCCCTCTAGATTGTATAGACTTTGTCTCAAAGACACACCCACCTGCTGGTGATGCCAATCAGAAAATGGGGACACAACCCATGTTTTTTGGGGGTGTGTTAAGATTCAAGAATTTTGGTTGAGGGTTCAGAACTTTATTTGTGATGTGTTGGGTGCTCGGGTTTCATTTTGCCCCAGGCTCAGTGTTCTAGGCAACTGGATGGTTATTGATGTAGGGGATGGGTTCATGAAGAGTTGGGTCCTGGCTGGTGTCATGATCGGAAGGTTGGTCATCCATAAGGGATGGAAATCAGCTGGAGCGCCCTCATTTCTGGAGTGGTGCACGGAGTTGGGCTGGGTGGGGGGCTTTTGAGGGGATGGTTTGTAGAAGGCTGGGCAACATGGGATTATTTACTAAAAAATGGGGTAGGTATTTGTATTTTTTAGAGGGCTCTTGGGGTAGACGGTGGAGGGAGATGGGCAATATTGAATGTGTGTGTGCATTCTTATTGTTTTTTCTTTTCTTTTTTTCTGAATACTTTCTGTTGATTTATTGTTTATTTGTGTGTCATTGTTGGTTTGCTGTTGGGCTACTGGGGTGTATGTTTGTGGCAGGTGGGAATGTTCGGAGGGAAGGGTTTAGGTCCATGTAATTTGATTCCGTGTTTCCTGTTATGTTTCTTTGATTTGTCATTGGAATCAATATAAATAACAATTTTGGATCCGGAGCAAAACCAAGAATATCAAAGAGAGGATGTGATGGAGTTTACGTGTCTGTGTATACCACTATTTGTGAGTATATGACAAGGAGAGACTGATAAGGCCATTAAGCAGCTGAAGAGGGGCAAGGCAGCAGGGGTCGATGGAATCCCACCTGAGATTTGGAAGCATGGGGGCCCAGTGCTACACACAAAATTCCATGAGTTCTTTGTCTGCTGCTGGGAACAAGGCAAACTACCACAGGACCTCCGTGATGCAGTCATCATCACCCTGTACAAGAACAAGGGGGAGAGTCAGACTACTCCAACTATTGGCAGATAACTCTGCTTTCTGTCGCAGGAAAAATCCTTGCAAGAAAACTCCTGAACAGACTGGAACCCACCATTGCAGAAGAACTCCTCCCAGAGAGCCAGTGTGGCTTCAGAGCTAACAGGAGCACCACCGACATAGTATGTGTTCTCAGACAGCTCCAGGAGAAATGTAGGGAACAGAACAAGGGACTGAACTGAATTTGTCGACCTTGCCAAATCGTTCGACACTGTGAGCAGAAAAGGTCTATGGCAAATCATGGAACAACTAGAATGTCCCCAAAAATTCCTCAACGTGATCATCCAGCTACATGAAGACCAGCGTGGCCAAGTCAGACACAGCACAACCTCTCAGAGCCCTTCCCAATAGGCAGTGGTGTAAAGCAAGGCTGCGTCCTCGCGCCAACTCTCTTCACGATCTTCTTCAGCATGATGCTCCAAAGGGCCACAGTAGACCTTGATGACGAGGATGGTGTCTACATCCGAGACAGCACCGATGGCAGCTTGTTCAACCTGAGGTGACTAAAGGCCCACAACAAGACAGCAGAGCAACTCATCCGAGAGTTACTCTTCACTGACGATGCTGTCCTTGTTTTCCATATGGTGACCGATCTGCAGCGCATAACATTCTGCTTCGCAGAGGCTGCCGAGCTCTTTGGACTAGAAGTTAGCTTGAAGAAGACAGAAGTTTTCCACCAGTCCACACCTCAGGAAGATTACCACAATCCCCACATCATCATCGAGTCAGAGCTGAAGACAGTCCATCAGTTCAGCTACCTGGGGTGCTTCATCTCCTTGGACGCCAAATAGTGCATTCGGCAGGCTGTACAAAAGAGTCTGGAACAACAAGCATTTGAAGAAAGGCACAAAGATCAGTGTGTACAGAGCCGTTGTACTGACCACCCTCCTGTACGGCTCCAAGTCGTGGGTCACCTACCTACACCACCTGCGACTCCTCCTTGAGCGCTTCCACCAGCGCTGCCTCCGCACCATCCTCAACATCCACTGGAATTACTTCGCTATCAAAACTGAAGTCCTCGAACAGGCAGAGGTCACCAGCAATGAGGCCATGATGCAGATTTTTTTTTTTTATGTTCTGGCCACCAATATGACAAAGACATAAGACGTTGAAGTCAATGAAGACGTTAGACCAACCTACTTCAAAACAATGACATAACCACAGAAGGCACGTTATGTACCATTATTTCCTTTTATTAACACCTCCAAACTTTTGCATTGCATTACCTGCAGCATTAATTTTTTTTACCATTGCGGTATCTTAACGGAAAAGTTTGCACAAAATGTATAGTTCTCTCATCATTTACTCACCCTTATGCCATCTCAAACTCATATGGCTTCCTCTTTTCTGCACAAAACATTCACATCTTATCTCCATCAAAATATCTTGATTTGTATTCCGCAGAAGATAGAAAGACATACGAGTTTGAGGCGACATAAGGCTGAGTGAATAATGAGAAAATTATTATTTTTAGAAGTGTCGTAAGTCTAACAAGACCTAATATATTTCATAGTAATAAAGTCATAAAAGGACTTCATTCCATTCCATTTCAATCTAATGCCAATTTGATATTGTATATAAATCCAGTCTTTCTAGCACCTACACTAAATAATGCTACTAGATAATTTTCACTCTTGTTAGAGAAGCTAAACCAGTTGTCTGCAGGTTTGCTCAAACCAGAAAAGTGTCACGTTGCCACCAGCACGTAGCAATGACTGGAACAAGTCGAGGGAGGAGGGGCTATCAAACAACAAAGATACCACACAGCTGATATATCTTACACCATAATCTGAATAATTTTCGTGCCATTGTGTGAATTATTACTGTTTATTATTATTATTATTTTATTATGTTTTTATTTTTTTGTCTTTATTGATAGTTTGGAGAATACTGAGACATAAAGTGTTGTTGGTAATGACTACTTAAGCTTTTGTGTGTCTTTGTGTGTGTTTTGATTGCTGCTGCACCTCCTCTGCAGAGCAGCCAGCTAGAAAGAGAGAAATAGAGACATTCACAGACACAGAGACATTAGTGCAGGAATACACATACAGCCTGGACCCACCTTTGGAGGATGAGACCTCGGGGAGTCCCAGAGCGATGTCAGAGGAAGACCTGTGCTGTGTTGGGCTGTGTGTTCACGTGGGTAAGTCTGCTGCTGCTTTTGTCTCAGGACTCATGAGACACAGCACACAGATATTTTCACATCCATCTGCACTCTCCAGGTGGAAAAAAGATTCAGCAGGTGTACTCAGCAGGAACAAGAAAATGTACACAACATACATTTATCTCTGAATAAAATAGTATACACAATCGTTAAAATGTGTTTTTTAATGTTTCTGGAAGAAATTCACTGAGGTTGCATTAAATTCATCAAATATATATATATATATATATATATATATATATATATTACATTACAAAACAATAATCATTACAAAACTATAATCTTCAAACTTTCTTTTCATCCAAGAGTCCTCTGCTTGCAGCAATGACCTTATAAAGCTAGCAGTTTATTAAGATACTGTATTAAGGTGAAGTATCATAGCATACATTCTACAACACTTCCCATAGATGTGGTTGGCTTGTAGGGCACTTTTCATGGACCTAATGGTCCAACTGTTCCCACAATAGCTCATCAACTCAAACTTTGATTCATCCATCCATAAAACTCTTCGTTTAATCATTTTTCATCCAATTTCTTTGGCCCATTCTACAATTTCTTCTTATTTTCCAGTTTAAAATGTAGCTTTTTATTTAAAACTGCCTAAAAAGCCAGCATCCCAGATTCTTCTCTTTACTGCTGCAGATGAAACTAGTGTGTGGCCATTACTATTCAATGAATCTACTAGCTGAGGACCTGTGAGGCATCTTTCTCAAACTAGTAACTCAAATTAGAAACTCTGATGTACTTGTCCTCTTGTTGTTGTGCATCTGAGCCTTCTTTTGAAACCAAAATTTTGAATTTAGAAATGAAAGCTCAATACTAATATAATAAAACACTATATATTTTATTGTGATCTCCTCTCTTCATTTAGTTGCATTACCCTTTTCAACTGTGCGAAGATAATAGGAAAGGATTCTCTTGTACCAAATTAGCACATTAGAATGATTTCAAGGGTATTACTGTATATAACAGTTTTTTCTTAGAATACTGGAATAATGGCTAATGAAAATAATTTGCAACACTATTCATATTTTTGATCATATTTTTGATCAATTAAATGCTACCTTGGTGACCAGAAATATAAATTTCTTTCAAAAACATACAGTTGTCATTGAACATTTGAACGGATTCCAGACTGTTGAATGCTATTTTATAAAATGGATAGTACCTGCAAGCCATCATTTTAATACACATCTCGATCTATCACTTTAACCAACATTTCTGTTTAAACAAAATTTTGGGTGACAAAAGAAATAAAGTGAACTACTCTTGCTAAATCTAGAAAATGAATAGAGGGTGAGTTGTTGAGAGTTGTGAGAGCTGTGTGTGTTAGTAGGTGAAACACTGTAAAAACCAGTTGGTAAAACTTTGAACGACACCAGCATTGGAGTGTTGGAGATCTGTGCCAAGCTATCACAATCGTCTTGCTTACGTCGGCAGTCCTGCCTTTCTTGCCTCTCCACTCCCATTATTCCCACTGAGGAAAATTACCCGTTGGCCGCCAGAGCCTGAAATATTCCCAGCAGCACTCCCCTACCTCTCTCTCTCCTTTATCCCACCCCCTTTCCCTACCCCACTACATCCACTCAGGAGACTGACAGTCACAGGGGTTGGAGGTGAATTGGAAAAACATGGGGTGCAGCCATAACAAGTGCCCTCGGGTAATGACAGGTTTGGCTGGGGTGTAAATTACCCTTCATATTGCTGTGTTCACTCAACTGAGGATGAGAACAGGCTGCTGGAATGAAGCTGTTTCTTTGCTCGTTGTATTTCACATCAGCAAGGCGGAGGACGGCAGCCGTGGCTGTTTTATCAGGTTGCTTGTGTGGTTTACTAACAGAGCTGAAGCAGGGGCCTGTAACTGTCTGTAATGGTTATCACTGTTGCCTCTCAGGGTTTGCCTGGTTAAGCACTAATGCATTTGGGATAGTAACATCTCTATTTGAAACACAGACACTGTAGCGGCAGATGAGTCTCGCTGTTAGATGAGATCACTGTAGATGAGACTACAGAAGCTATAAGCGAGATTATGCTTTATGTTTTATGCTCTGGTGAAGCCTAACATTTGTTATAGTGTGTTCAACACTTAAGAACTGAGATCTGTAGATATATCACCAAGCTATTGTTTTATCAATTTGTGCAGTCCTACATTTACTCTGTTTAATTAGTCTCTGTCAGATCCATGTCACACCATGGAATTATCCCCTCATTATGTCTTTTTCTTCAGCCTTTGGTTCTTCCGCTGATGCTGTCATCCTGTCAAACCTAAATCTTCCCTTTCAGTAAAGATGATTATGAGATGCTTATGGTAAAGTTATGAATCTTACATTTCCGGATAATGAGTATGACTCTCTTTTCCACTAATCTAGATCCCATACTTTCCCAGTCTACTGTGGTATTCCAGTACACATCCACCCACCTCCTAGATCCGGTAAACCGCTCAGTGCCATCCTGAGACCCATTTGTGTGTTTGTGCATTAGCACATTAAAGCTTTGCAGACAGGGACAGAACTGGAGGGCAGTAGTGGAAACAGGCAGATTCCTCCTGGCTGACGGCCAGAGGGGTTTTTAATGGCTGACCTGGATCCCATTATCGGCTGTTAAACCCCTGACCCCCCTCTTTACCCACCCTCAGCTGTTCAAAGAGGTATGGTGCTCTTGGCAGCCGTGCAAGTACATCCAATCAATTGCCCTTAATAGGTGTGCAATTTTCTACTTCCCTCTGTATATTTATTTGGGTAACAACAGTGACCAGTGATCAGGCCTAGGAAGTATTGGAAAACAGATTGGTCAATGACAAGGTAGAAGGACAGATGAATGGATGGATGGATGGACAGACAAATGGAGTGTTGCATGTAGACAAAAAAAAAAAGAAGAAGAATAACTGGGCCTGACTAGCTTAGTAGATCATTCCAGTAGTTCTTAATCATTGAAATGAAATTGGGGATGTCAAAAGTACCGGTACTTCGGTACCAAGTTGATACTAAAATAAAAAAAATCAGTGTTTCTGCAGTACTGGTAGTACCGATCACCAAATCAATTAGGTCCCCGTGCACTTTCTGACTTACACATGACTTTCAAATGCTCACATGCTTATTTGAGTGCGTGCTCTGTTATTTCTTTTTCAATGAAATGGACAATTAATCAAATTAAAATCATGATATTTACTCCTAGTGTGATTATTAAACAGCAAAAGGATACAAATTAATCAAATATACAATTTAATTAAATAATAAGTCTGCATGTGCTGCGTGCTTCAAAATTTAATTTGTGAATCTGCACATACACTAAAAACACCAATCTTATCCAATTTTCATAAGAGCGCTAATTCTAAGTGCAATTTTTTGTGCCATTGCAAAGCACAAGTGGGCGTGGGAGGGAGTGTTTGCGCTACTCTGGGTGTTGGCGTGCAAACTGATGGTGTATTCTAAATGAAGTGCCGCAAAGCGCAATTTGCTATCTTCCTAAGAAATATGTTATTGCACTAAGACGTTCCAATACCTCCTCTTAACTCAGCACAAAGACCAAATTCAGTTCCTGCATTTGCAGTTTGGAGATTATACCAGCAGGTGGTAATAAAGTTCATGTCCAAATTCTGAAAGTACAGAACATCAAATTATGTCCCTTCAATCGCAGTTGAAGCCATTTGTTGAACAAAGCCATTTTTGTTAAACTTTCTAGAGGTCCTGGTTTATTTTTTTCAATTATTATTATTTTATTTACAATTGTATTTAAGATTTAATTTGTACCCTACTAATAATTTTCTACCTGTTGTCATAGAGTGATTCTTAAGTCACTGCAAAAGGGACAGGTGGAAGAGGGAGAGAGTAAAATGTTAGGATTTGGTATGATTTTTTTTTACCACTTCGTTATTTTGATTATATTTTTATATTAATTGTAATTTGAAATGAAAAATATTTTTGGTTTAATTTTTTCGTGTTTTAATAAATGAATTACATTTTTCAAAATCAATGTTGACGGTAGAAGTGAAGTGCGTGCTGATACAATCACTGTTAATTCTAGCCATGATTTGTGTGTCAGTAGATGAAAATGATTATTAATACTTACATTCTCTTTAATTTAATGAAGCGTACATCCAAATATTGACGAAAATCAAATTTTTCATGCTTATAAAAGGAGCGTGTTACTGTCATAGAAATATGCCTGACATTAATCAAGGATGCAGTTAATTCACAAAAGAACGTAATTTTCTATTCTTCTAATTCAGTGCATAGAGTCCATTTATACTACCATTTTTTTTCTTTTTTCTTTTTTTTTCTTTTTCCCCTTTTTCACCCAATATGGAATGCCCAATTCCCAATGTGTTTTTAAGTCCTCGTGGTGGCGTAGTGATTCGCCTCAATCCAGGTGGCAAAGGACGAATCCCAACTGCCTCCGCGTCTGAGACCGTCAACCCGCGCATCTTATCACGTGGCTTGTTGAGCGTGTTGCCACGGAGACATAGCACATGTGGAGGCTTCACGCCATCCACCGTGGCATCCATGCTCAACTCACCACGCGCCCCACCGAGAACAAACCACATTATAGCGACAACGAGGAGGCTGCCCCATGTGACTCTACCCTCCCTAGCAACCGGGCCAATTTAGTTGCTTATGAGACCTGGCTGGAGAAATACTACCATTTTCTTATGAATGTGCTGTCTTTGTTTATATCGCTGATGCTTGACAGGTAATGGACTATATAATAGGATGCAGACGGTGGAATAACCGGAGAAGAACCTCCGAATTCTTTCTTGTTTTAAGAACCTCAGAATTAAATTGCACTTGACCCATCCCATTTGCACGTTGCGTGGGCGATTTTGCCAAACCCACTTGCGCCTAGAATTAGCGCATGCTTGCACGAAAATACTAAAACTTCATGGCCATGCCCACTGACTTTGCGCTTATGACTTAAATCATAGCACTGCGCTTAATGCTTGCGCCCTTAAAATAGGGCCCTGTATATCTATAAAATTAAATCACTGCATTTTGTGCAGTAATAATCGCTCTGGGCCACATAACCAACGTCTTATATCTGGAGGTGTCAAACTACCATCAAAACTACAGAAAATGGTAAAGCCTTCACGTCAAAAAAAAAATAAAATCTTGATTTAAAATAAAAGCTTGACGCATGAAAACCGCAACAGAAATATATTACTACTGTGTAGTATAATGTAATATTTACTGTAATAATAATAACAATAATAGTTATAATTATATTTAAGCAATACCTCACAAGCAAGTGTTCTGTACGTACTGAATAGAAGTTTTCATCAGTGTTTTTATTTATAACGTGATGCTCTGTGCAGCACTTGCCAAAAATAAGTTTTAGATAATGCTGTGAGGATCTTTAATGAAGCACTAAATTTGATTAAAAAAATACAATAGTATGTTGAAAGTAATTGTTCTATTTTCATTTGATTCAAGTTTTTATGAATTTATTTGATTGGACACAGTTTTGATAATGAAACTGAATTAGGCCTAAACTTTAAAACATGAATAATAATAATAATAATAATAATAATAATAATAATAATAATAATAATAATTTAGGGGGAAAAATCAAACTGATTTCATAGGGTCCTATTTAAAACGTGCAATGTTATTTAATTGAGAAAGACATTTACATTTATTATTTACGTTGACACATTTAACAACTTAAATTGGCTAAAGGAGTGTGTTCAATGGAATATTACCTTTTTTTTTTATTATTATTATTATTTATTTATTTATTTTTTATTTTTTTTTTTTGTGGTATCGAAATTGGTATCAAGATGGCATGGCCCTGTCTCTCTGTTAGTCTGGGTTTTGGTCTGGCAGGGCCGTGGCATTATCCACCCATGTCTGTCTCTGTGTAAGCGCGCGGCTTATGTTGTATTTCCTGCCGCGCACTCTTCTGTTTGTTATTGACGTGGGTGCATCGCGCTTGTGTCTTCTTGGCTGCATGCACTCGCGTCAATAATCCTTGTCTGTCTCTCGCGTCCGCGGACGCGCGTTGCGCTCACTTTGCGCCGCGCACCCAGGACGTAAGCTGTCTTCTTGTTTGTGCTGAAGTTCGGTCACTTCGGTAAGGTGTCGAGTGTTTGTGTGGCCGAACTCTCACACAAGTGTCTGTTCTCGTCTTGTTTGTCGATTGGCATGAGTGTATATCGCCTCATTGTCTCAGCGATGTGCGCTCATGCCAATCGGTTGTTTTGCCTGCTTGTGAGAGCACGCAGCTTTGTTGTTGTTTCTGTAGTGCTTCTCAGTCTGACGTCACACCCCGCCTCCTTGTTTGCTCGTTATTGTTTCATTGTTAACACCTGCTCTGGATTAACCCTCTTGATTTCTCTACCTATTTTAGTCTCTTCGTGTTTGCTGTCCAGTGTTAGTTCATCTTGTAATGTTCTCTGTGTAGACCTGTTTATGGTTCCTCTGCGTTTCAGTCAGCCCATCACCTTCCAGGTTCCAGTGTGGTCCGGTTGGTCCTGTTTCCCCTCTGCCCGATTCCTTGGATTGCTTTTGTCCCCTTCGGGGTAGTTTGTGTTTTCCCCCTTGTGGGATTTTTTTTTTTTTTAAATTGTTAAAGTGTTTCTGAACTCCTGCGTTTGAGTCCTTGCCTCTTCCCAAACCCGTGACATTACGGACTGGCCAGACATGAACCCAGCGGCGATTTTAATTTTTTTTTTTTTTTTTCTCCTCCCGCTTCAGTCCGGCAGGAACTCCCGTTACCCGCACTTGAGCCGTGATCTGAGTTGGCGTCAGGGCAACTGCCCTTTTTGCCTTTTTACTGAGGCATTCCTCGATGCGGCTCAAGGGTCTGGTTTTGGTGAGGTCACCCTAAGTTATCTGTTCCTGACCGGACAGGAGGAGCCTGTTGAGGAAGGAGTACCTTCTCGGGCTATGGGAACCCAACTTTGATGCTCCCAGCCTGGCCAGCGTCTCCAACCATGAAGGCTGCTCCCTGCTGCAGCCAGTGCCCATGGCCACAATGGCCATTCCCCTCCTGATGCTGTCAGCACCCACAGCCACAGAGGCTGCTATGGCAGCAGTGTCCCTCCTCCTCTTCTAGGCGAGACGGGCACCATCCTCAAGCGCCCATGCCTGCCACGGCCGATGAGCCAGTGGCCACGCTTGCCATGGCCAACGAGCCAGTTCCTGAAGCCTCGTCCGTCCCCAGGGTTTATGAACTCTGCGTTTGGGTCCTTACCTCTCCCCAAACCCGTGACATCTAGAATCATGGAATTTTAATGTTATTGGTTCTGACTACTGAAGTTTTAGTATCATGACAACCCTAGTTTAAGTGGTTTTCTAAATGTCTCTTGGATTTTGATGGATTCATTGCTCGCTGCAGGTGATAATTCACAGCACAAATACATTGTTGTTGGTACAAACCATGTTTATCCTTGTTGCAAGTGACCCTGAAGTTATAGTAGTCTAGGTTGTATGTTCTTTTACATTGTGTACTTTTGTTCATGGTTTTAAAGGATGTTATTCTACCTGTCAGTGTTGGCGTAGCCTAATTTAGATTTTAGCTTTTGCCAAGTGAACCCCCCTTTTTTTTTTTTTTTTTTTTTTTTTTTCTTTCTTTCCTGTACCGTAGATTGTAATTGAGCACACAGCTTTTGATGTCAACAACAAAAGACAGAGTAAGCAATTTCTCTTTGCTTTTAAAAGGTGATTTCAGTGTTTGGTTAGTTACCTAAAAATAGTAATTAATTACAAATTACTTATTTCTCATTGTAATCAGATACTTTACTAATTACTTAATTGAAAAATTAATCACATTACTAATTACTTGCATTATAAAACTTAACAAATTCAAAATAATATCGATAGGCTCTATTTTTATCACTGCGCAATGCTACGCTCTACACTGTGTGCAACGTCTTATCCAATTTTCATGAGAGTGCTAATTCTAAGTGCCATTTTTGTGCCATCGCAAAGCTTAAGTCGGCGTGGGAGGGAGTGTTTGCGCTATTGTGGGTGTCGGTGTGCAAACTGAGGATTTATTGTATGTAAATGAAGTGCCGCAAAGTGCAATTTGCTATTTTTCCTAAGAATTATGTTATTGTGCCAAGATGTTTCAATTCCACCTCTTAACTCCGCACAAAGACCAAATTCAGTTCCTGCATTTGCAGTTTGGAGATTCCACTAGCAGGTGGTAATAAAATTAATGTCCAAATTCTGAAAGTACATAACATCAAAGAATGTCCCTGATCATTGCTGTTGAAGCCAAAAATTATGAGATTTGTCTTTTTCTAGAGGTCATGGTTTATTTATTATTGTTTACAATTGTATTTGATTTAATTTGTAGCATACTTGTAATGTTCTAACTGTTGTCGTAGAGTAATTAAGTCACTGCAAAAGGGGCTGGTGGAAGAAGTGAGTGACATATTTAGATTTGGTATGATTTTTTTACTGCTTTGTTATTTTGATTAGATTTTCATTTTATTTGAAGTGTAATTTATTTGTGGTTTAATTTTTTCATGTTTCAATACATTTGTAATTTTTCAGAATCAATGTTGACAAGTGAAGTATGTGCTGATACAATCACTGTTAATACTAGCCATGATTTGTGTGTCAGTAGATGGAAAAATATTCTCTTTAATTTAATGGACCGTACATCCAAATTCTGATGAGAATTGCATTTTTCATGTATAGAAAAGGAGTGTGTCACTGTCCTAGAAATATGCCTGACATTAATCAAGGATGCAGTTAATGCACAAAAGAGTGTAATTTTCTCTTCTAATACAGTCCAATTACACTACCAACTTCTTATAAATGTGCTGTTTTTGTTTATATCACTGGTGCTTGACAGGGAATGTACTATATAATAGGACATAGATGGTGGAATAACCGGAGAAGAACCTCAGAATAAATCTGCACTTGTCCCATCTTATCTGCGCATTGCGTGGGCAATTTCGCCAACCCCACTTGCGCCAAGACTTTTACGAAAATACCAAAACTTCATGGTCATGCCCATTGACTTTGCACTTGTGACTTAAAGCATTGCGCTGTGCTTAATGCTTGCACTCTTAAAATAGGGCCCTATATTTCTTTCTTGTTCATTGTTACACCCAAGTCATACACTCAGTACCTCACATTTTTCCTTCACAATGACTCGTAACAGGGACATAATTCAAGTATTCTACATAAATAATATATTAGAAATAAGCATATCCCTATAATGTACTTAAGTAATTAAATTAAAAGTTAAAATGTAATGCATTACACTATTATTTTGACTAAAAAGTCATTAGATTACAGTAATTACTTTGAAATTGGATTAAGCCAAGCACTGGTTGATTTGTGTTATGCTATACAATTAAATGGTTGGTTGCATTTTATTAGTTGCATTTAGCATTTTTCCCCCCTGCTGTCTGTGTCCCTATCAGAATGATCGTCGCAACCCATTTTTGAATCATGACCCATCGATTGAGAACCACTGAACTATACCTTTAAACTACAAAAAAGGAAAAAAAATAAATAGAAGCTACAGGCTACCGCAGAGAAGCACTAACTGGCAATGTGGACAGTCTGGCCTGGTAGTCAGGTTGAGAGATGACATAAACAAACAGTGGCCAGCGTTTCCCTGTCATTTACCATGTTCGCTCGGACAGATGGTCACCCGACCTTAGATCATCAGAGGCTTGAGTCATTTCACAATAAAACAGCTGTCCAACCGGAAGTCAGACACTCGCCCAGAGGAATTTTTGTCATTCTCTCCTTCCTGGTTAATTCCCAACCCTGTCTCTCTTGCTTTAATTCCCTCTCACTATCTCTCCTACTCTCTTCATCCTTTATTCTTAGTACCTTATTTTTATATTTAACCCCTTTGCATGTTGTGTTGCTCATCATTCCCATAGTTACTCAGCTACCAGGGCTTTGGCCAATCATGTTCTAGATGGAAATTCATGGGTCAATTCTCATTCAAATATCATGTTGTATGATCAATGGGAAACTAATTTGAATTTCCAGTCTCTCCTTGTGAGTTTCGAGGGGGATAAGTCCTTGAATTTAGACATAGAGAGCTTCTTAGAGTAAATGATGGATCCCCCCCCCCCCCAACCAAATGTCATTACTTCTTGTGGAAAGTTAGTACTTTCCAAAGAGATATTATCTTACTTTAAATTGTTTAATTGTATAGTTTAGAATAATAATTTCTTTATAAAATTGTATTTTTGATCAAGCAGACCTGCTAGAGGCAGTTAAAGTTTTAACCATCAAGTTGGGCTCTCAAGGACGATGAATTCAGAAGAAACCCTGTCATTCCACTAGTCCGTTTCCTGAGACATATAGCATTGTGACAATGTGTTTCCATATCCACTTTGGTCAAACATGCTCAAAGTGCATTCCATTACACATTTCCAGCATTACACCATTGCCAAACACATTAGTTAACTACTGTACATAAATTGCATAAACAAAACACAGAACACAATGTAATGTCAATAAATTCACCTTGAATGTTGCAAGCCATTTTTTTCTGAGAAAAGAATAACATCAACATCATGGACAGTGTAGGGAAAAGATGGTCATATTAGTGTTTTATGGGAATTTGAGTATGAACAGTGAAAGGCCAGCAAGCTGCTCTCTTTCCTGCTGCCAGCCCAGCAGCAGCATCAGCACTCAGCCTATCAATTATTAAGCAATACAATTACCATCCAGTCAGCCAGTCAGTTATTTTACCTCATGGTTGACATTTCGAAACGGAGAGAGTGCCAAAGACGGGGCAGGAATGGAAGGGGGGAGGAGGATTGTAGGTATGTGAGGGGAAATTGCATGGGGTGAGTCAGAGTGTAGGAGTGCTATTAGGCCTCATTCACCTCCAATGAATGGGGTGTACCTGACTTCCCCCAAATAGCCCCACAGATCTGTTTTGCTGCAATGCACCAGCAAAAACAGTCAGCCTGTTTCAGTTCTAAGCAGCTCAGGTCTAGACTGCATTCTTAAATGATTTACAATCATTTTTTTTTTTTTCACTGCATACTTTTAAGACTGGCTATTCTAAAATAAAGTCAATTATTTGCCATCAGCTTATTGATTTTCAACAAACTTAAATACTGCCTGTTTTTTGAAGAATTTGTTTATATTGAATTAGTTAGTCTTATTGACTTGGGACTTTATGTTATTTGAAACCTTTAGCAGCCAGCTAAACCTCAGGCATATTTGTTTTGTAATAAGCCTTTTAACATGTAATTAGAAAGCTGAGAGTATAACCACATCTCTCATCTCATGCATTCTGGCTTGTATTTCTCTCTCTCTCTCTCTCTCTCTCTCCTGGAATACATTCATATCAGCAACTGCAGCTATTTAGTATCACAAGCTACTGCTGCCTGAAAGCTTTTCCTCATGCACCCTGCATGCTAAAGACAAGATGCAAGTGCCACTCCAATTTCATCCAATGAGTAATTGCACAGGCAAGATAATTATATACAAGTTTAATGTCTGAAGGGGCTCACTTATTGAATTTTATAATAATACTGCCACTGAACAGGCACCCTCTGCCCTCCCTCTGTAGTGCTGTGTTAATGGAGCACATCTGGAAACGCGTTTAGTATGATCTCCGAGCACAAACATACACATCTAGCCCAACAATTAGGGGCAATGCAAACAGATCAGCATTTTGTGAGAGTCTGCAAATCTTTAGATCACTTAGAGTGCCCAATTAAGCATATCATATTTAGACAAGGTATAATTATAACATGATTAGTCATAATCTGAGGATATGTCTTTTTTGGTGAAAAAAGTCTCCCCAATTTGGAATGCCCAATTCCCAATGCGCTCTAAATCCTCGTGGTAGCATAGTGACTCATCTCAATCCGGGTGGCGGAGGACGAATCTAAGTTGCCTCCGCATCTGAGACCGTCAGTCCGCGCATCTTATCATGTGGCTTGTTGAGCACGTTACCACGGAGACATAGCGCGTGTGGAGGCTTCATGCCATTCTCCGCGGCATCCACGCACAATTCACCACATGCCCCACTGAGAGCGAACCACATTATAGCGACCACAAGGAGGTTACCCCATGTGACTCTACCCTCCCTAGCAACCAGGCCAATTTGGTTGCTTAGGAGACCTGGCTGGAGTCACTCAGCACACCCTGGATTTGAACTCACGACTCCAGGGATGGTAGTCAGCGTCTTTACTCGCTGAGCTACCCAGGCCCCAAATTGTGGATTGTTTAAAGTAAGCTCTTTAAAGAATCAGTTGAGTCAATGATGTCTTTTTTCTGAAAGTTCCAAAGATAGTAGCTGCAGAAAAAAAGGAGATGGGTCTTAAAGGTGAAGTGTGTAATATCTATGCTATTAATGTCACCATGATGATACCGCACATCATGATGGCGCTGCGGATGGCCGCCTCAGTGTGGAGCGCTTCTATTGTTTTGTTATTTTTGTTTGTTTGTCCTGTGTTTAGTAATCTTTTTTCAGTCAGTTTTACCAGAGACGAACTGCTGAACATTCGACAGCATACACCAGTCAATATTTTCCCGGATTTTGAATATTCAGATGTTTGTTTGACATTCTAGTCAGAGGCGCGGCTGTGTTGCTTAAACACGTTATGAGATGCAGGTGAGGGAAACGAGCAGGCGCGCTGGTCAGGCTCCGTCAGCGCGGCTTTCGAATCTAGCGAATCTCCGCTCTCTCCCTAACAAAACGGACGAACTACATCTCCTCACCCGGACTTTTCAAACTCTGCTGCCTTGTGCTTCACAGAAACCTGGCTGAGTGAAGCCATTCCAGACAGCGCGTTACATCTGCTGGGCTTTCAGCTGTTCAGAGCAGATCACATCGCAGACTTAACGGGGAAAACAAGAGGCAGTGAAACATGCTTTTACATCAATGAAAGTTGGTGTACAGGTGTAACAACGTTAAAGAGGATGTGCTGTCCTAATTTGGAAGCGCTCTTTATTAACTGTAAGCCTTTCTACTCGCTGTGGGAGTTTTCCTCATTTATTCTGGTGAGTGTGTATATCGCACCAAACGCGTGTTTGAATGCTGCGCTGCAACAGCTGGCTGATCAAATCACAGACACGGAACAACAATACCCGGACTCAGTTATTATTATTTTGGGGATTTTAACAAAGCAAACCTCACACGTGAACTGCCCAAATACAAACAGCACATTACATGCCCCACCAGAGACAGAAATATACTGGATCACTGCTACACAACAATAAAGGATGCATATCGCTCTGTCCCTAGAACAGCTTTGGGACTATCTGATCACTGTCTGGTTCATCGTCTTCCAACCTACAGACAGAAATTAAAATCTGCTAAGCCTGTATTAAGGACTGTAAAGAGATGGACCAACGAAGCAGAGCTGGAACTACAGGCCTGCTTTGACTGCACTGATTGGAGTGTTTTTGAGGCTGCAGACACCAATCTGGATGAGCTCACAGATACTGTTACATCATATATCAGTTTTTGTGAGGATATGTGCATTCCTACTAGGACTTATTTAACATTTAACAACGACAAACCATGGTTTACAGCGGAACTCAGGCAGCTTCGTCAGGCCAAAGAGGATGCTTACAGAGTTGGGGATAAAGTCTTGTACAATCAGGCCAGGAACACACGTTTTCAGCTAACGACCCTGCATCAGTGTGGAGTGGCATGAAACAACTTACGAATTACAGGACTCCTGCCCCCCACCCTGTGGTGGACCAACAACTGGCTGATGACCTGAATGTGTTCTACTGTAGATTTGAAAGGCCCAATCTCACGCCCCACACCCACTCTGACCTTCACTTCACACAAACACCAACATCTCCTGCAACCCCCCTCCTCCCCCCTCCTGCTACTCAACCTGCACTTAAGATCTGTGAAGATGATGTGAGCCGTGTCTTTCGACAGCAAAGGATAAGGAAAGCACTGGGCCCAGATGGCGTTTCACCTGCATGTCTTAGATCCTGTGCTAACCAGCTGGCCCCCATCTTCACACAGATCTTCAATAGATCACTGGAGCAGTGTGAAGTCCCATGCTGCTTCAAACGTTCCACTATCATCCCCATCCCAAAGAAACCAAAAATCACAGGACTTAATGGCTACAGACCTGTCGCCCTGACGTCTGTGGTCATGAAATCATGTGAGAGACTGGTGTTGGCCCACCTGAAGAACATCACTGTACCCTTTCTATATCCCCTTCAATTTGCTTATCGAGCAAACAGGTCTGTGGATGATGCAGTCAAGATGGGATTGTATCATATCCTGCAACATCTGGACAGACCAGGGACATATGCAAGGATCCTTTTTGTGGACTTCACTTCGGCTTTTAACACCATCATCCCAGCTATACTCCAGAATAAATTACACCAACTCTCTGTTCCCTTGTCTGTCTGTCAGTGGATTACCAGCTTTCTGACAGACAGGCAGCAGCTTGTGAGACAGGGGAAACTCACTTCCAGCACCTGTACAATCAGCACTGGTGCCCCCCAGGGATGTGCTCTCCCCACTACTCTTCTCCCTCTACACCAATGACTGCATCGCCAAGGACCCCTCTGTCAAGCTCCTGAAGTTTGCAGATGACACCACTGTCATCGGCCTCTTCCGAGATGACGATGAGTCTGCATACAGAAGGGAGGTTGAACAGCTGGCTGTCTGGTGCAGTCAAAACAACCTTGAGCTGAACATGCTCAAAATGGTGGAGATGATTGTGAACTTTAGGAGGAACACCCTAACACTGACCCCCTCACCATTCTAAACAGCACTGTGGCAGCAGTGGAGTCATTCAGGTTCCTGGGCACTACCATCTCACAGGATCTGAAGTGGGAGACCCACATTGACTCCATTGTGAAAAAGCCCCAGCAAAGGTTGTACTTCCTTTGCCAGCTGAGGAAATTCAACCTGCCACAGGCACTGCTGATACAGTTCTACTCAGCAGCCATTGAGTCTGTCCTCTGCACTTCAGTAACTGTCTGGTTTAGTTCAGCTACGAAATCAGACATCACAAGACTACAAAGGACAGTTCGGACTACTGAGAGGATTATTGGATACCCCCCCCCCCCCCCCCCCATACACTTCCAGAGTGAGGAAAAAGGCTGAAAAAATCACTCTGGACCCCACTCACCCTGCCCACTGCCTTTTTCAACTGTTGCCTTCTGGCCGACGCTTCAGAGCTCTGAGCACCAGAACTGTCAGGCACTGGAACAGTTTTTTCCCTCAGGCTATCCATCTCATGAACAGTTAAATTGCCCCATTGAGCAATAACTATGTGCAATACACAGTTTAGTCTTTCTTATATTTATCCAACACATCCAACTTCTTCTGCCATTTCATTCCTCTGGAAAATAAAAAACAAAAACATTTGCACTGTACATAACAGATTGTATTAGATTTGCACTACCCATGTGTATGTGTGTATGTATGTACGTGTGTGTCTGTACGTATGTGTATAATTCGTTTTAATTTTTAATTTTTTATTATTATCTATGTCTTGCTGCTGTTTTTGTATTGTTTTTGTATGGTTGTACACTGGAAGCTCCTGTCACCAAGACAAATTCCTTGTATGTGTAAGCATACTTGGCAATAAAGCTCATTCTGATTCTGGTTCTTCTTCTTCTGATAAAGAATTGCAAAAATAATGACTGTTTTCAAAAAGGTTTCCATAACACTCCCCCTCTGCCACTTGGTGACTAAACAAACAAAGCTGCTATTCTAAAACCATACTATAGCACTGTATGAGGAAACAACCAAAATTTAAGTCGTTATTTTTGCTATAGCTGTTGGGTAAACAAGTGAACACAATAAAACCTTAGTGGCATACTTGCAGGCAAAAATTGAAACAAGTAAAACTGTATTGCCATCTAATGGATTGTATTTTAGGACCATAGTGCATTTCACTTTTGTTTATGTTCTTTATGAATTTTTCAGTGAGTAGCAAAATAAGCATCTGATTCATGATGTTTTGTCACATACCATGGTACTGAATTATTTATATTTATGTACCATGGTATTTACAGGTACTTCAAAGAATACCATGGTTCAATGTATTCTTGTACACCACAGTAATGCCCAACTTTTTTACTTGTTTTTGAGTACTTTTGAAAAAAATGCCCGTTATTGAGTGAGTCAATGCTCCAAAAATTTCAGTCTGTGAGTGAGCATCCATATGATTTGGATTGAATCATGAACCAATTCAAACCATTTTGCTAAACTTGTTTATCTGATTAATTTACAAGAATCGACTCAAAGGAGTGATTCATTTGCAAGTTTTGCAATCTTTTTCTCCAGGCCAGCTAGTTTCTTATGGATGAAAATAATACACAAGAACATGGTAACAGAATTTAGTAATTGTGAGTTTGTGAAGTTTTAACATGTAATAGTAGTTGAGCAGGGTTTTGCATTTTTGATTGTATAAGTTTTATTTGATATGCTACATTGAAGCAAATTTTGATTTAATTTGATTTATTTAATTTATGTGTTATAAAAAATAGAGGGGATGAGGATGATCTGCAAAAGCTGTGACAATTCGAACACTGCATCTGTGTGGATGGAGACAGCTCTTTGTTTTGTGGTATTTCACGTCAGTGCTTCAGCTAAATTATCACTCCAAATATTGGCCACATTTACACAGTCAGTGTTTGGGATTGACAACTGTATTTACTTCTATGTGGGAGTCTCAAAATGTCCTGTTCATACAACAGCTTACAGTAGCGGCTTGAATACTGTCTGTCTGAACAAACAACCGAAGTCAAGCCCATATTCTAACAGTGACTAAAGTAAATATCAAAGATGGTGGCATCTTTACAACTGGCAAGTCTGACTTATCACAACTGTCGACGCACTATTAAATAAACAAGTCTAATCAAGGCTCGAGTTCATACGTTAAATCTTAAATAACCGGCACTGTCTTTGAATGATTTTTAAACAAATGTAGAGCATTTGAGTCGCATGACTCGTGCCCAGACCACTGGTGAGCTCTGGTGGAAGACTGGTGGTTGGAGCTTCGGATAGCACACAGCTCATATCTCCTTCACTGCAAAAAATGTATTTCTTCATTAGTATTTTTGTCTTGTTTCTCAGTAAAAATATCTAAATATTCTTAAAACAATATATATCCTTGACAAGCAAAATGGCTTAAGATATTAAGTCTTGTTTTCAGATAAATCTTATAAAATTTTGGAAACTTTATGCTTAAAACAAGAAGAAAAAAAATCTGCCAATGCGGTAAGAAAAATAAACTTGTTTTCCCTTTGAATTAAGTATATTTTTCTTACAGTTTTTTTTTTTTTTTTTTAAGCATAAACCACTAGATTTAGTTAGATTTATCTGAAAACAATACAAAATATCTTATGCCATTTTGCCTGTCAAGTAAATTTATCTTGTTTTCAGAATGTTTAGATATTTTTACTGGAAAACAAGACAAAAATACTAATTAAGAAAATTATTAGTTAATTAAACTAATGAAAAACACTAGATACATGTGTGTACAGTGCACCATGGCTCTCACATTATATGACGTCCAGTACAGTTCCATTCACACAGCACGGGGTTTGGTGAAAAAGCAGTTGTGAGTCCTGTAAATTAGCGGGTGTCAGTTCGGTTATAGAATGCGGTTGTCACTCTCGCAAATAACCGAGCTGTGTGTGAACATAACCATATCAAGCACTGAAAACCGTATTCTGCTGCTGTGTAAATATAGTCATTGAGACATAGCATCGATAAGTAGCACCAGGTCTGGTTGTTTATCTGTTTAAAGAGCACAGAATTGTTTCTGCACTGATTAAACCTCATTTAAACATAGGCTTGTCACGATCTGTCAGGCTCGTGGGGAGGGCCTTCAGTCTGTTATAAAAATAAATTAAATAAATAATTGTTATGAAAGCTTCTGTTGATGTCATAAACCTGTGGTCTGTGTTGTGGTGGCGACTTGTTTGTTTACCCATAGCACAAAACATACACTGCAAACACAACTGGGGTGTGGATGTGATCTGATTAGGTCCTGTGATAAATCTTCAGCAAGTCTACCTGTTTTTCTGTGTGTTTGTGTGTGTGTGTGTGAGTGTGTGTGAGTGAGAGTGTGTTAGAGTAGCAAGAACTTTGCTTGGCCTGGCGCTGAGCTGAAGTGACGTCAGTACAGGGGTCTCTAGGGAGGAGGCTGAGTCAGAGACATGGCTGCGGCTGCAATGCTTTGCCAGCATCAGACACATTTGCATTCACATTCCTTCATACACCCCAGCCCATCTGCCTGTTTGTGTGTTGCTTCTTATGCTACATTAGTGCTTTAATCAGGGGGAAGATATTATTTTCCATAATGGTGGGGATTTTACTTTGACTTCTGTTGTTTGTATAATGAACTAATTATATTTTCTTTCCCCTAACCCTAAACCTATCCCTCCCACAAACCTTTATGTAATATTTTATTTAGTATGTTTATTGGGCCACACAATGTAGCTGATTTTAGATTTTACTATACCTGAAGGGATATTTAGTCCCCACAGTCCCCCCCCCCCCCCAAACAGTACACACACCTTATTGTTTTCCAAGGCCAGCTTTTCAGCTGCTCACTTTTTTGTGGTTTAGTGGTTTGTTTTATACAGATGACAAAATGAGTAGTGCAGAATATAATATGTTACTAGAGACTGTTTGCTCACAAAGAGCTCAGTAGTGAGGCCACAAAAGCAAACAGTGGAAATTTGTAATTCACGTCACAATTATTAGATGGTTTTACATAAGCTCTACCTGAGGCTCTGTTAAAGCTTAGGGTGGATTTATGCACGTTGTATCAAATTTAGCCTGTGAATTGTGTTGTTTCAAGAGATGCAGACTCATGGAGAAGTGAGGCAGAATCAGGCACTTGCCAAGTGGCCATTAGAGCTGCCATCTGGCTGAGCTCTGCTGGATTTTGTTCTCTCTTTCATTGGCCATTCTCATGGGAAATCTGTATTCATTTCCCAACACAGGGACAGAAATAGAGACAGGGGAAGCGAGAGTGAGGTGTGGAATTTTGCAAATTGGAAGGTATAACTGCTGGATTTACCTCTGAGATATACTGTATGTTTTCTGAAAGCATTTTTTTTGTTTTTTGTTTTTTAGCCAGAGTAATATCATGTAATAGATGCTAATTATGAAATCTAATTTTTCTTTCTTACCATCATCGTGAATATGGATGTACAGATTAATCAAATGAATCATTATTATTCTTTCTCTTTGTCTGAAGTGTAAATGTACTAAGTATTTATGAACAAAATGCTGATCCTAGTAAAGATGAGCAAAATAAATTGTGATACACTGTTCTCAAGAATGTGTGTGTTAAAAACATCAAATGGAATGCATGGAGTTCAATGCATCCTTGAGGCACCTGTGCACTTCTATTGATCTTGCTGTACCATTAGCATCTGTCTTATCTAAAGGAGCTCAGCCCTCACACTTGTGGGAGAGACACTCATTTTCAGTCCAGCAGCCCACATCAACTCCTCTTCTGGGTGTTGCATTAAAACTTAACATTCTAATGAACACCACCCTCTCTATCTCAGTTTCTTTAGACAGGCCACAGAAATGGGCCTGTCCTCTCCATCAGCTCTCTTTCTCCCCAGACAGACTCAGCAATGGCAGGAACCCACTTATACAACTTATATGCGAATAAGCTCTTATGAATAGATTTTAGAGCATCTCTACATCAGCCTAGGACTCTGCAACCATGTTTTTTAGGACAATGATGATCTACAGTATGAACATATCTTAATTGCCAATGTTTGTGATGCATCCATCCAAACATCTTCTATAGCCGCTTGTCTTGTGCAGGGTTGCGGGTAGTGCTGGAGCCTATCCCAGCTGTCTCGGCCGAACACAGGGAAACACCCTGGACAGGTGGCCAGTCCATCACAGGACAACACACACAGACATACACATTCACACTCTCTGTTTGTGATACATGGCACTGAAAATGTACAGATGTTAATCCTGAACACAGCAGTTGAGCAGATGGTCGCGGTCCATCGTTAAGTGTAAGATATTAATGATTTTAAAATGTGATGAGTCACCGGACATCCAGTCATAGGTTTCAGAATAGAATGTTATAATCTAGCTTCTTTTTATACCTCCTTTATTTTATACTAGCTGTGTGGAACCCTGTCTAGAAAGCACCTTTTGTTCCACTCCGTCTCTCTCTCTTGCTCTCTCTTGCTTTCTCTTGCTTTCCCCCTAATTTTTTCTCTCCCCACCTTGGCTGACAATCTCCTGATAAAAGTGCAACATTGTGGGACAAATTGCCCCAACAGCTCAATGATCCTGTCAGTGCAGTGCGCTGGCTCTCAACCCAGTGACAGAGGCTATTACTCACAAATAGTTCTCTCAATAAAGCCAGCCAGGCACATGAACAGCTCATTCAACCTTTTCCGCTAAACAGGAGGAGATAAAAGGGTGTAAAAATCCACACAAACAATATACAGTAAATATAAATAACAACCTCGACAACTGGCACTCAAAGCCTCTCTTTACTGTGGGAATTGAATCCGGTGAATGAGCTGGTTACATCTCAGACAATAAGCTAAAGGAAAGAATACAAACACAGAATGTTAGCAGCATCCAATTTCATGATTTGAAAATTGGACCCCTGTGATTCCTCTCTGAGAGTGTAGTTCATTATGTGAGACTTTTGGTGGAGAGAATAAAGGAAACAGTTGAATTTAATGTGGGAAACTATTTAAAAGTTACTTTGTGAGCAGCTTTGGAGGAATGAGTCACATTTCATTAGTAATCACATTTTAATTCTTGACTGAACACCTGTTGTTTCACAGCTGGGGGTGTGGACTATGAATGGCAAATTAAACATTCAATGTGCTCTTCTGGCACTGTGTTCACACAGCTTGTTTTTCTGCTGCAAGCGTAAAGCTGTTTTCAAAGAATCCCTTCAAACCCAGTTCTTTAGAGCGAATCATTACTCTTACATTTGGTAAGTCTGTAACTCAAAGCCCACCTTCTTGTAGCAACAAATGTATGATTCATGTTTGCGCATAAAATTAAATGTGGTTTATGTTGGGGCCTGAGCAGTATCTCAATTATTAATTTCTATCATGAATGAATGTTGAATCTCTTTGCTGACACAGCCTCTCTTCCTGTCAGGTGTTGTTCATGACCTGTGTCTATACAGTACCTGCCTCCGTGTCCTGCCTATGTCTTAAACATTGTTTCTGTCCTCTCTTTCTTTTCCTTCTCTCTCTCTCTCTCTCTCCCATAATTATGATTGTTTAAGCGACATAGTTTGTGGATGGAATGAAGGCTTCTATAACTTTGCTATCAATAATTTATGCTGTACTCATTGTACCTTCTTATGAAAGGTACAATGACATCCTTGGATAGGTTGTCATGTTCACAGATTTGCCCTAAAACTACAGTTGAACTTTGTAAAGGTTGTATTAAGCCTGTCTGATTGACCAAGGCAAGACCATTAGAGTGCCTTAGGGCCTGTGATCTAACACAGACCCACATAAAAACTGCGTCATCAATGGCTTGTGGCTCACTCATTTTCTTATGTGGGGTGTCTGAATTAACTTGATCTCTCTCCTCCATCCAAACATAATGTGTATGATGCTATTTAGGCAACAATTAAGCCATGGTTTGACCAGAGAGCTGCTTGGCACAGACACCCAACTCATTAAGCTGTGCTTTTGATAAGGGGTTGGATTGGGGAGGATGGGAGTAATCATGACTCACCCATCATTACCATTAACATTTTAGAATCGTTTCAAGAGAAGACACATAAACATCAACTCAAGCTCCCCATCCCCCTTCACACCAACCGGAGTACATGCTTACATTCAGACTCCATTCCCTACACACACAGCCCCTAGACAATGACCTCCCAGCTAGCCATCGATTATCAATAATGAATGTGAAATGGGGAAGAGGAGCGAGAAGGCATGAAGCGGGATTAGACACAGTTTTGCTTCTGATGCTCCTTGCTGATTTGTCCTTCAGGGCAGCTTTGTGAATGGACTGCTTTCATGAACCCCTTTTTTCTTATTTTCTCTCATTCCCACATTCAGCTACTCATCTGTCTCTGTCTTTTGATTGAAACGTCTTGTCCTCTGTCTGGGTAAGAGAATGTGAGGAGGGACAATTAGCATTGTTGTTACCTTTCTGGGAAATCCTCTGCTAAATTGAGTGACCATTAGCATAGCAGAGATAACTTATTTGATGATTTCTAGAGACTGCTATGATGATTATTTCCATCATCATAACAGGTGTTCTGTTGAACTTTTACCATACATTAGAGAAAATTTGTATTAATAGCATATTTTAATGTACCTTAAAGCAGGGGTCTTCAACCTTTTTCACTGGCCGGCCAAAAATTATGCATTGCCAGACCTGCCCCCCAGAACCCCAGCACGGATTAGATGAGCTGCTGAGGATTAAAACACGCGTCATGGTTAAAGGGCCAGGATGCTGGGCCGCCATTCCTCTCGATGCTGTGGCCCAGGAAAGCATGAGCTGCTGGTAAAGTCACCGCCCCTTGTGGCCCGGACCAAGAGGGGAGTGTGTGCTGCCGCCGGACACTGCCTTTGTCCTGGACCATTCCCTAGGCACTCCCTTAACCTACATTAAGGCCCCCCACTGCGAGGACACCAGATTTAGCCTTTGTTTTAGACACATTCCCCCTTGGACACTTTATTTCCCCTTTTTAGACATTTTATGTTGTTTATTTTTTTTAAATAAATGCCTTTTCGAGGCCTGTATTTGTCTCTTGTTCACCCCGCACACAGGTTGATAATCTCAGCGATATCTTTTTACACTAAGTAGGCTGTTGTTCTGAAAGCAAAAAGCAACTATCAATACAAGAAACTGTAGACTGTCATCCGCTCAAATGTACAGCACAACCAACGCAAAGCAGACACGTTTACTTGTGTGACCCTCTACTGCAGCACTGCTCAAACTGATCTGCGTCACGCTATCAGTGGCTCGTGATGAGCAGTGGTCATGCAAATGGTTTGTCTGCGCGCTTCTTCTAACTATTGCAGATTTGTCACACTTTAATAGTGTTTGGTTTTCCATTCACTTCATAACTTAAAAAAAAAAAGAATGCTCAAAAATGAGAAAGGATTAGTGCCCCTAAGATAACTACATGAAGCACATTCTCTCTCTCGTTATCGCTCTTGTCCGAGTGATTATTGCGTGCCAATGGTGGATTAAACTAATTTGCGGACCCCCTGAGGTGCGACCTCCGGTTCAAGACCCTTGACTTAAAGGAATAGTTGCTCAAAAAATGAAAATTTTGTCATCCTTTTCTCACCCTCATATTGTTCCATACCTGTATTTCTGTCCTTCTTCATGCTGCTCTTTTCCATTGAAAGAATAGTGTGACCAGGGATTGTCAAGCCCTGAAAAGGATAAAAAAGCATCATTAATTTAGTAATATTTCAGTAATTTTTTACTTAAAAACTTGCCCTCCGCTGTAGCTATCAAAGCTCATTTGCACTTCTATAGTTGATTCAACTTGGTGTGTTACATTCGGTTACGCAAGAACCTGTTGATGTCATGGACATCAAACCTGGCGCAACGTGTCTTGACATGCTAAGAACAACATGAGGGGTGAGCTATTTCTTTAAACTTTTTGAGCCTGTTAGAAATAGGGTAGTTGACAAATCAAATTGACTATTAATATTAATCATAAAGATTTTTGGTTTAAATTTATACAATACTTTTTTTATATAATTTATAGGGAAAGTCTACTGTATATTGTAGGTGGTGTGAATTTTTCACCATTTTTAGAATTTCTCGCAACTCATTTCAATAGTCCTGCGGATGAAATGAATTTGTAGAAGTACAAATACTCCATGTTGTTTCTTATTTAATATTAGCTCATAAACTACAAGAATAATAATTATACAAGAATTAGAAAGATGTTGTTCAGAATGGTATCAGGTGAAAAATAGCATGTCATACTGCAAGACACTGCTGCCATTGCTTGAGATGTTATCTACCCATTATCTATATTTGACCTAAAATGTAAGATGTAAGTTGATCTAATGAAAATTATCTCACAAGAAATAAATAAAATTAAAATTAAAAAAAAAATAATTTCTGTATACATTTATGATTACTGTATAATGATCAAAACCATATATTTTGGAAATATTTTGGCCAATTATTTGTTATGCAGTGTTGTGTAATTTGTTTCTGTACTGTGTTGTAAGAAATATTTGATTAAGGACATGCCAACATTTTAACTTGGCTAAGGACTTTGGAATTTGGACAGGACTTTGTCTTGTCATTCTAAAACAAAACCTGATTTTAGATCACATAAAAATACAATGACTGACCACAACATTTATTTATTATAATTTTTTATTTATTTTTTTTTTTTTGGAATGTCATGTTTTGCTATAGTAATTAATGTTATAAATTTCCATGTATCTTTCCATATTTCCATCTGTTATTTCACACAGCTGTAGCACAAACTTTCAGTTAGCTGTCTCACTCATCTAGGTGTTTTTTTTTTTTTTTTGGCCACAACAGAACTGACAATGTGTCATCAGTGTGCAGATTATTTCTTCCATATATCCTCCAATACATGGCACACTTGTTCAGTGTTTTTCTTGTAGTGAGCTCATGAACAATTACATCAGTCAATGCAAGAGATCCCTTCAGTTCCTTCAGTGATGGCCTCTGAAGTGTTACATATTTGCTCTGAGTTTTTGACAACCACTCCTGATTAGAGAAAGAACACTGCTGACCATCTGCCTAACTATGGATTAATGGAGGCTGAAGTTCATTAACAATCATATCACATCAACACATTTTCTGAAGTCCACAGAAATCTCTTTAGGTCAGAACACGATAACTGTCAAAAATCTGTGTTGTGAAAAGCTTAATCCTAAATGAAAACATGTAAAGTTCGTGTTTATTTTAAAAGGAAAAGTTGCAAAAATACACACCTGTCATCTCATTGAATTGAACACCTTGACTCAAAAAACTCTCACTCAGACCTGACTACCCTGTTCAAATACTTTTTCTTCAAAGGCGTAAAAAAAAAATTAAGTTGAGAAAAAGTCTTGGTTACTGATGTAACCTCTGTTCCCTGATGGAGGGAACAAGACATTGTGTCAATGTAGTGACACTAGGGGTTCGCTCTTGAGAGCCCCACTCACCTTTGGCTTTATTCAGAAAAGGCCAATGAAAATTGGCGAGTGGAATTTGCATGCCACTCTCTGCCCCGGACATACGGGTATAAAAGGAGATGGCATGCACCACACATTGAGAGCTGTGCTGAGGAGCCGAGAGAGAGTCCCAGCCAGGTCAGCGGTCGGTTTGGCGTCGCGGCAGGAGGGACACAATGTCTCATTCCCTCCATCAGGGAACAGAGGTTACATCAGTAACCAAGACGTTCCCTGTCTGTCACTCACTCGACGTTGTGTCGATGTAGTGACACTAGGGGTTCCTGTAGGAAATGCTGCAGGCACTGAACCGTGTCACGAGGTACGGAGGAGCGGACACGGGCAGGCTGCTGCATGCTTCACAGCAAGCGCTCGACCACGTCGTGACCTTCCAGCGAGTTAGGTAAGGCGTTTTCCATGTCCCAATAAGGGTGGGAGGAGGCACTTACCCGAGGAGGCTATAGGTGGTGGCCTTTCCTGATTTTTCTTCCCTGCTGAGTACCTGCTAGAATAACGCTCAGAGGGAGAGCACTATGGAGACCACATCCTACTGGAGGGAGGTTAACATGTGGAGAATACCTCACATGGACTTACTGACAGGGAAGTTTGCATATGGAATGATGCCGTACTCATTGTGGGCGAGGCAGAGCAGAGCTCTGACGAGGGGAAACACAGGGTTCACCTGAGGGGAAACCGAACAGTGGAAACGCATCATACGGGATTACTGAGGGGGGAATCACCACGTATGGAGCACTGAGCCCAAGTACATGGGCTCACCTGAAAAGGGGCATACCACGAGTACTGGGCCTGGCGGCGTTACTCCTCCGGCCACTAAAGAGGCATCCAGTGTTCACCAGTTGTGGGGTGAACTGTTGTGGACAAGATAGCGCACATTATCACCTTAAAAGGGGAAAGGCGCAATGCAAGCTATACACCTGACTGGCTACCCGGCCTACCTGCTGTTACCCCGTAACACTCGGGTCGAAACCGGTTCTATGCGCAGGTTGTAGAACCTCGCAAATTTATTGGGTGTAATCCAACCTGCTGCTCTGCATATGTCTGTCAGAGAGGTGCCCCGCCCCTCGCCAGTGCCCAGGAGGATGCATCACCTCTGGTGGAGTGCGCCCGGACTCCCAAAGGGCACGACAGTTTTTGTGATTGGTAAGCCAGAGAAATGGCATCCACAATCCAATGGGACAACCTCTGTTTGGAGACAGCTTTCCCCTTCTGCTGCCCTCCAAAGTAGACAAAGAGCTGCTCCAAGCATCTAAAGCTCTGCGTACGGTCCAGGTAGATACGCAAGGTGCGAACTGGACACAGCAACGACAAGGCCGGGTCTTCCTCCTCTGAAGGGAGCGCTTGCAGGTTCACCACCTGATCTTGGAAGGGAGTGGTGGGAACTTTGGGCATGTAACAGGGCTGGGGTCTCAAGATCACATGAGAGTGTGCCGGCCTGAACTCCAGGCATTCGCTGGTGACAGAGAGCACCTGCAGGTCCCCAACCCTCTTGACAGAAGTGAGCGCCACCAGGAGGGCCATCTTCAGTGACAAAGTGTTGATCTCGGCCTGCTCCAGGGGCTCAAAGGGGGCTCTCTGTAAGGCAGGTAGGACCACAGAGAGATCCCAAGAGGGAATCAGGTGTGGCCTAGGGGGATTCAATCTCCTCATGTCTTTGAGGAACCTGGTGATCAGGTCGTGCTGCCGTGAGGGTCTCCTATCCAGTGTATTGTGATATGCTGCTATAGCAGCCACGTACATCTTCAGGGTAGAGGGAGACAGCCATCTCTCCAGCCCCTCCTGTAGGAAAGACAACACAGAACCGACCGCACATCTCCATGGATCTTCCCCATGGGAAGAACACCAATTTGCAAAGAGACACTACTTCAGAGCGTACAGCCGCCTCATGGAGGGGGCTCTGGCCTGAGTGATCATGTCTACCACCACTGGCGGAAGGCCTGCTAGGTCCTCCGTGTCCTGTCCAGGAGCCAGATGTAGAGATTCCAGAGGTCTGGCCGGGGGTGCCGGAGCATGTACTGCCCCTGAGTGAGAAGGTCCTGCCTCAGGGGAATGCGCCAGAGAGGGGCTACTGCCAGGAGCATCAGGTCTGAGAACCGGAGAAGTCCGGTTGGGCCAGTACGGTGCAACCATCAGGACTTGTTGCCCATCCTCCCTGACTTTGCACAACGTCTGTGCAACAAGACTCACTGGGGGTAACACGTACTTGTGCAGCCCCCGAGGTCAGCTGTGCACTGAGGCATCCGTGCCGAGGGGAGCCTTGGACAGGGAGTACCAAAGGGGGCAATGAGAGGACTCTTGGGAGGCAAACAGGTCCATCTGTGCCTCCCCGAATCTCTCCAAAATTAGCTGGACTGCACAGGGGTGGATTCTCCACCCTCCGTGGAGCATTACCTGCCGTGAGAGCGCATCCGCTGCATTGTTGAGGATGACCGGGAGGTGAGTGGCTCGCAGAGACTTCAACGTCTGCTGACTCCAAAGAAGGAGGTGGCGGATGAGTTGCAACATGCGACGTGAGCGTACACCGCCCTGGCGGTTTATATACGCCATGGTCACTGTGTTGTCTGTCGGGACCAACACGTGCTTTCCCTGAATCAACAACCGAAGCCTCCGCAGGGCCAGCGATACTGCCAGCAACTCTAGGCAGTTGATGTGCCATTGCAGGCATGGCCCTGTCCAGAGCCCCGATACTGCCTGCCCATTGCACATGGCACCCCAGCCCGAATTCGAGGCATCCGTCATGACCATGATGCACCTCGAGACCTGTTCTAAGGGAACCCCTGCCTGTAGAAATGCCAGATCTGACCAAGGGCTGAAAGTTTGGCGGTACCGTGGCATGATATTCACACACTGGGTGCCGTGGCGCCATGCCAACCTCTGGAGTCCGTAGCCTGTGCTGGAGCGGTCTCATATGCATCAACCCGAGGAGGAGTACCACCGCCGAGGATACCATATGCCCCAGGAGGTTCTGAAATTGTTTCACTGGCACCGCTACCTTTTGCCTGGAGGTTCTCAGGCAGGCCAGCACTGACTGTGCATGCTCGTTCGTAAGGTCATCATGGTTACTGAGTCCAACTCCATACCGAGAAAAGAGATGCTCTGCGCAGGGGAGAGCTTGCTCTTTTACCAGTTGACCTGAAGCCCCAGTCAGTCGAGGTGCTGAAGCACAAGGTCCCTGTGCGCACACAATAGATCTCGCGAGTGAGCTAGGATCAGCCAGTCGTTGAGATAATTGAGGATGTGAATGCCCTTCTCCCTTAGCGGGGCCAGGGCAGCCTCTGCGACTTTGGTAAAGATGCGAGGGGACAGGGACAGACCGAAAGGGAGGACCTTGTACTGGTATGCTCGTCCCTCATAGGCAAATCAAAGAAAGGGTCTGTGTCGAGGGAGGATCGATACGTGAAAGTACACGTCCCTGATGGCCGTGAACCAATCCTGATGTCATACAGATGTCAGGATGCACTTCTGCATCAACATCTTGAACGGAAGCCTGTGTAAGGCTCTGTTCAAGGCACACAGATCCAGGATTGGGCACAACCCCCCCCCCCCCCCCCGAGCATGATAAAATAAGGGCTGTAAAAGCCCTTGTGTGACTCGGCTAAGGGGACAGGCTATATAGCTCCCTTCACCAGAAGGTGGAACCTGGGCAGCCGTCTGGTGAACTGGATCACGTAGCCGAGCCGGATCGTCCTGATGAGCCATCGCAATGGGCTGGAAAGTGCTAACCATGCTTCCAGCCTCTGCGCTAATGGCACCAGGGGGACGATTGGATTTATCACACCCAGGGTGGGTGGTTCATGGCCAGGCAGAGCAGACGCCCCACCGGGAAGATCGTCTGGGGGGGGCATGCTGCCCTGCGAGCCCGCAACGGTGGCTGGTGGCTGGGGCAGGCAAGCGGCCCCAAGAACCACCTTACTTACCTCCCTGTCGGCTTTCTTTTGACGGAAAACAAGGGAACGCGAGATACTCGCATCCTGCTCGTTGACCGGAAAGACTTTCAGTGCCTGGCCGTCGCGAGGGCTGGAGGGGCTGAGCATTGGCGAATAACCCAGGGAATGAGGAAACTGCTCTTTTATTGACAATTTAATGACTTTGTGAGCTCCTCGTGCACTTCCGGGAAGAAGGGCACTGGGGCGGGGCGTGGCCGTGAGTCGTGGTCTGAGCCCAGAAACCAATCATCCAGTCGCGAACGCTCAGGGCAGGGCAGAGGGTTCCATTCAAGCCCGATGTTCGTGGCTGCCCGGGCAAGCACGGCTGCCAACTCAGCGTCCGCCTCATCCTGAGCTCTACCACCCGAGAGCAGGAGCTCAGAAGATTCATATGCTTCTGAAAGCAGAAGCCCACCCTCCGATGCTGCGACCGATAACTCATCCTCGTCGCAAGCCCCGAACGAGACATTAAATCCACACTGAGGCGGACTGCCTGCCTCGCTCGTGCTGGGGGATGGGAGGCCCACGGGGACTGAGCCAGCAGAAACGCTCCCATATCCACATCCAGATCACCTGCGGTGCTTGCCGATGCAGCCGCCTGAGTCTCAACCCAGGACGGACCGGGTCGGGAAGCAGCCGCGGTGGCTCTCTGCTTCACGAAGAAGAAAGAGAGCTGCAACCGCAACATTATCATGGGCATGTTCTCACAGTGAGAACATGACCCCTCCACAAAAGCTGCCTCAGCGTGCTGGCGACCTAAGCATTCGAGACAGATTTTGTGGCCACCCGGTGGGGAGAGATAACGGCCACACCCAGTAGCACAAAGACGAAAGGACATCTTTAAAAAGATGCAATCATTTGTGCGAGCTCTTTTAGAGAAAATATACTCTTTTGAAATATACTCTTCTAATACTCTTTTAACACCTGTGGACTCAGCCGAAGCACCCAGGGGAAGCACAACACTCGATCATACGAGGGTGACCGCTGATATGCGCCGTAAATTCCAGCAGCAGAAGGTAAGGTGACGGGATGAACACACATGCGCTCGGCTCCGAAGAACAAGTCTGAATGAGTGGTGCACGCCATCTCCTTTTATACCCGTATGTCTGGGGCGGAGAGTGGCATGCAAATTCCACTTGCCAATTTTCATTGGCCTTTTCTGAATAAAGCAAAGGTGATTAGGGCTCTCAAGAGCGAACCCCAACGCGATGGGGCTGTTAAAAACACTACTGGACCTGACCGCAAAACTGTAAGAAAACAGTTCCCTATCTGTCACTCACTCGACGTTGTGTTGATGTAGTGACACTAGGGGTCATTCTTGGGAGCCCGAGACACCTCTGGTCTTTAATAAAAGGCCAATGAAAATTGGCGAGTGGTATTTGCATGCCACTCCCCTGGACATACGGGTATAAAAGGAGCTGGTATGCAACCACTCATTCAGATTTTCTCTTCGGAGCCAAATGGTCATGCTCACTGAGGTGAATTCCCACGACTGTTCATTCACCTCTGCTGGATCTGACGGCGCATTTCAGCGGCTTCTCCCTCCTCTGCACTGGTGCACTGCAGAGAATGCCCCTGGGCGCTTCGGCAGAAATAAGCGTATATTTCTCTAAAAGAGTATATTTCTCTAAAAGAGCGGCACACACGGAACATCTTTTTAAAGACGCGTCTTTTTAAAGATGCCTTTCCTTTGTGTGTTATTCCTGGTTGCGCTCGTTATCTCTCGCCTTCTGACGGTCACGATCACTGTCTTTCGTGTCTGGGCACTGCTCACGCGGAGACAGTGTTCGTGGATGGGTCATGTACTCATTGCAAGAACATGTCCATAGCAACGATGCGGACGCAGCTTACCTTCGTAAGAAAGAAAGTCACGCCAGAGGCTCCCCGCCTTGGTCCTTCTACCCACGGGTATGAGGCCAGCGCGGCTAGCACTGGGGGTGATTTGGGGACCCCAATGGGACTGCCTCCACCGGGAATACCCCCACGGACCTCCCATTCCCCAGCAAGCTCGTCTACCCTGATCGGGCTTCCGGATGAGTCCGCCAGCTCATCTCACAGCGAGTTCGACCTCTTATTCGGAGCCTGCGAAAGTGATGAGCTCTCGAGCGCAGCATCGGAGAGTGGGCTTGTCCAGTCGGACGTGGAAGCCGCAGCTGGGCTCCTCCCTTCGGGTCCGGTCGCCCAGTCACAGGCTGACGCGGAGATGGCGACATGCTTTCCTGGGCAGCCACGAGCGTCAGGCTAGAATGGAACCCTCCGCTCTCCCCTGAACCCTCGCAGCTCGATGATTGGTTCCTGGGCTCGTGGCATTAAAGCCACGCCCTGCCCCTGTTCCATTTTTCACAGAAGTGCATGAAGAGCTGACAAGGTCGTGGGAGGCACTTTTTACTGCCAGGTCCTGATCTTTCAGCTTCCCCGCCCTCACTACCCTCGATGGTGGGGCGGCCAAGGTCTATTCGGCAATCCCTCTGGTGGATAAAGGTGCTCGCGGTGCACCTATGCCCGCAGAGCGCCGCCACCTGGCATGGGCACACAAAGCTCCCATCCAAGGCCTGTAGGTTTACATCGTCTCTGACGGCCAAGGTCTACGGTGCCGCTGGACAAGCCACCTCCACCCTGCATGCCATGGCTCTCCTGCAAGTCCGCCAAGGCGCTAAAGGAACTACACAAGGGTAGTTCCGCTCCGGGATTGATGCAGGAGCTGCACTCGGTGACCGTCCACCACTCTATTTGGCAGGTTTGGCACTCCAGCGGTGGTCTCCCTGCCCCTGAGCGCCAAGCTGTGGCACAAATCTGCCCCCGATGTGACAGTCTCCACGGGTCATAAGGACAGGCCTCTTCCTCCCCCATCCCAGGCTGTTCCGGGGGTGGTCACAAGGAGCCAGGTAAGTACTTCGATGTCCCTGAACTCAACACAGCCACGACATGGTGTGGCACTTCGAGCTCCGCCCCACCACGAGGCCCCACCTGCCGGTACGTCCGATGAGGTTGTCCCTTTGGTCCCCCTTGCGTGGAACTTGGATGCGTGGCTTGCACTTTCCAATCCGTCGCGATGGCTGGTCCGGACCGACCGACTCAGCTACGTGATTAAGTTCGCCAGGCGTCCGCCCAGGTTAAGCAGTATCCACTTCACCTTGGTGAAGGACGAAATTGCTGCTACCTTGCGCGTGGAGATCGCCACCCTCCTATGATAGGGTGCGATAGAACCTGTCCCTCCGGCCGAGATGAAGAAGGGGTTTTACAGCCCCTACTTCATCGTACCACAAAAGGCGGTGGGTTGCGGCCAATCTTGGACCTGCGAGTACTGAGCCAGGCTTTACACAGCCTCCCGTTCAAGATGCTGATGCAAAAATGCATTTTGGCGAGCATCTGGCATCAAGATTGGTTTGCGGTGATAGACCTGAAGGTACACATATTTCCACGTCTTGATTCTACCGACACAGACCCTTCCTGTGGTTTCCATTCGAGGGTCAGGTGTATCAGTACAAGGCCCTCCCTTTCGGCCTGTCCTTGTCCCCTCGCGTCTTCACGAAGGTCGCGGAGGCAGCTCTTGCACTGTTAAGGGAAGTGGGCATTCGCATTCTCAACTATCTCGACAATTGGCTAATCCTAGCTCACTCTCGGGACATGTTGTGTGCACACAGGGACTTGGTGCTCTCGCATCTCAGCCGATTAGGGCTTCGGGTCAACTGGGAAAAGAGCAAGCTCCTCCCTGTTCAGAGCATCTCTTTTTTTGGTTTGGGGTTGGACTCGTTGAGTCTCATTGACAGCGCGCCTCATGAAAGAGCGTGCAAAGTCGGTGCTGACCTGTTTGAAGGTGTTCAAACAGAAAACAGTGGTTCCACTGAAACTCTTTCAGAGGCTCCTGGGGCATATGGCATCCTCAGCGGTGGCCACCCCCCTCGGGTTGATGCATATGAGACTGCTTCAGCACTGGCTTCAGACTCGAGTCCCGAGATGGGCATGGTGCCGCGGGACACATCACATGGCCATCATGCTGGTCTGGCACCGTCTCTTCAGCCCTTGGACCGACCTCTCATTTCTACGGGCAGGTGTTCCCCTAGAGCAGGTCTCCAGGTGCGTCGTGGTCACGACAGATGCCTCCAAAACGGGCTGGGGCGCTGTTCACAATGGGCACGCAGCCACCGGCTTATGGACGGGCCCGCGGCTGCGTTGCCACATCAACTGCCTGGAGTTGTTGGCAATTCTGCTTGCCCTGCGGAGGTTCCGGCCGTTGATACAGGGCAAGCACGTGTTAGTTTGGACAGACAACACGGCAACGGTAGCATATGTCAACCGCCAAGGTGGTCTGCACTCACGTTGTATGTCACAATGGCAACAGCCCCCCCCCCCAGCGAATTCCCCTGAGGAAGGACCTTCTTTCTCAGGGACGGGGCACCATCTGGCACCCGTTACCAGACCTCTGGAATCTCCATGTCTGGCCCCTGGATGGGACGTGGAAGACCTAAGCGGTCCACCACCCGCGGTGGTAGACACAATCACTCAGGCTAGGGCCCCCTCTTCGAGGTGTCTGCATGCCTTTAAGTGGCGTCTGTTCGCTAAGTGGTATTCTTCCCGACGGGAATACCCCCAGAGATGTGCAGATGGATCGGTGCTTTCCTTCATGCAGGAGAGGTTGGAAGGGAGGCTGTCCCCTTCCACCTTGAAGGTGTACGTTGCTGCTATAGCAGCACACCACGACACAGTGGACGGTAAGTCCTTGAGGAAGCATGACCTGATCATCAGGTTCCTGAGAGGCGCCAGGAGGCTGAACCCCTCCAGACCGCGCCTCGTTCCCTCATGGAACCTCTCTGTAGTTCTTCAGGGTCTACAGAGAGCCCCCTTTGAGCCTTTGCAGTCAGCTGAGCTTAAGGCACTCTCCTTGAAGACTGCCCTCCTGACTGCACTCACTTCCATCAAGAGGGTAGGAGACCTGCAAGCATTCTCTGTCAGCGAAACGTGCCTGGAGTTCAGTCCGGGCTACTCTCACGTGATCTTGAGACCCCGAGCGGGCTATGTATCCAAGGTTCCCACGACCCCTTTTAGGGACCAGGTGGTGAACCTGCGTGCGCTGCCCCAGGAGGAGGCAGACCCAGCCCTGTCGATGCTGTGTCCGGTGCGCGCTTTACGCATCTATTTGGATCGCACACAGAGCTTTAGGATCTCTAAGCAGCTCTTTGTCTGCTTTGGTGCATAGCGGAAAGGAAGTGCTGTCTCCAAGTAGAGGATCGCCCACTGGCTCATTGACACCTTAGCTATGGCATATCACGCCCAGGACGTGCAGCCCCTGGTAGGGCTACGAGCCCATTCTACCGGGGGTGTAGTGGCCTCCTGGACCCTGGCCAGGGGTGCTTCTCTAACAGACATTTGCAGAGCAGCAGGCTGGGCAACACCCAACACCTTTGCAAGGTTTCATCCCAGGTTTCATCCCAGGTAGTGGCACACAATACAAGCGGATAAGCCCGGGATAGCCGGCCGGGTTTATCACTTGCACATAGTGCCTTTCAGCTCCTCTGAGCTGAAGACGTGCGCCATTAATTCCCAGTAGTGTTCACAAACTATGTTCCCTGGTTGACATCCTCCGAGCCCTGTGGCAGTCAAGTTTTTGGAGAGACTCGCTGCCGGCCCAGTACACGTGCTACTAAGAGCGCTGTCCTGATGTAGGTGCTCCGCATGTGGCGGTTCCCTGTAAGGTAACCCCATGCGATGTATATCTCCCGCAAATTCGTTTCCCTGTTGGCAAACTGCGTCTTCCTTGGGCAGAGCCCCCTCTGCCACAGTCTCCATGTTTGTAGTAACTCCTCCCCCATTGGGTAGGATCTACCATGAGACTTCTCCACATGGTCGGCAAGACCATGTGATGTATTTTCCACTTAAATATTCCCCCCTCTCTTTGGGCGAGGTGTGGTCTCCGCAGTGTCCTCCCCTTGGGAGGGACACCCCCCGACTAGACCTGGTGGCCCAGTCGGATAATCCCCCTTGTTTTTTTTTAGGGAGTGGAAAAAAAGAAGGATAAAAGAGGCCATGACTGGGTTAGTCTGTCTCTATCTTTTGGGTAGTCGACTTGTCCCCAAAGGGCCGTTCGACACTCGTAACTATGTTGGGGGAGGTTACGTGTTGGCCTGGTGCGCTAGCTACGAGGCACCGTCACACACCACTAGTTCATGTAACACAGTTCAGCCAGTAGCGTGGTTTTGTATAGGGACCCCTAGTGTCACTACATCGACACAACTTCGAGTGAGTGACAGATAGGGAACGTCATGGTTACTTGCGTAACCTCCGTTCCCTGATGGAGGGAACGAGACATTGTGTCCCTCCTACCACAACGCTGAACTACCCGCTGAAATGGCCGGACCTTGTCTCGGTTCCTCAGCATACAACCTGAATGAGTGGTTGCATACCAGCTCCTTTTATATCCGTATGTCCAGGGGAGTGGCATGCAAATACCACTCGCCAATTTTCATTGGCCTTTTATCAAAGACCAGAGGTGTCTCAGGCTCCCAAGAGTGACCCCTAGTGTCACTACATCGACACAACGTCTCGTTTCCTCAATCAGGGAACGGAGGTTACGCAAGTAACCATGACGTTCCATTCATGAATATTTCAAATGTCAGAATCAGAATCAGAATGAGCTTTATTGCCAAGTAAGCTTACACATACAAGGAATTTGTCTTGGTGACAGGAGCTTCCAGTACACAACAATACAAAAACAGCAACAAGACATTTAAAAAATAATTAAAATTGAATAAAAAATAGATAAATATTGAAAAGAACAAAGTATATATAAAATACACAATAGACATATATATATATATATATATATATATATATATATATATATATATATATATATATATATATATATATATACACACATACACACACATACAGTACATACACATACACATATACATACATATACATATACATATACACACACTCACATAGGGAGGAGGAGTCAGGAAGCACATATACACATATATACACATATACACGTATATACACATATACACATATATGAATATATATACATACATATGTCATGTCTGTTTTATAGTTTATGGTGCTGCTGTGCTTGAGTGGACAATATATTTAATTAAGATGCAATGTGTTGGGTGTGCGTTATGTGGAAAACCTGAAATTTAGTTTTATAATGTTGTGGAGCTTGTTCATTCTCTTCAGATTGAGTTTCAGGTATGGTTGTATTCAAGGGGCTGCACGATGTTAGCCAATCATAACAGTGGGTGTTTACGTTGAAGTTTAAAGGAAACGCTTAGGCCAAAACTGAGCGTTTCAGACAGAGGGCCAGATGTGGAAGTAGGGATGTGCACGGACAGGGTAGAAAATGATAATATATTACTAAATTCTGTTCTGGTGCAAAAAACTTTACTAACATTATCAGTGGACCTCAGGGAAGATAATACAATTATTTAAAAAAGTATGTCATGACCCTTTTAAATAAAAACAGCAAACAGTAAAACAAAAGACATATTCTTGCTGCAATACTTGCTGGGAACTCACAAACCATTAACAAATCAGCAACATTGTTCAACATGAAAGTGTTTGTCCAGACAACTCTATGTTAGGCTAGTTGGACCAGCATTTGGGAGAATATTGTTGGTCTAATGTATTTGTGTGTTGATTCATAGTATTTCACATTTCCTAGTACTGGTGACTCAAAACATTCTGATCTTAACCTTTCTCAACGTACAAATGCTTGTTTTGTTGACATTTCAATGTCCTTTAAGGGGCGGTCACACTAGGCTTTGAGCATGCAAAGGTTTTTTGGACTGCATAATGGACAAGGGCCTCGTTCACCTAAAGCATCATATAAATCATCTTAGAATTACCAGCAGTTTCCCAAAGCCATCATAACTTAAGTAGTACTTAAAGTTCATCACAGATCTACGAGTGCTCTGGAATAATCATAGAGTGCTAAATAGCACTGTAAGGTCATAGGCTTATGCAGACAACTAGAGGACAATAGTAAAATTACACTTACATACAATTTAAACAGTTAAGACTTCAGTAAGAATGTATTGCACCTAGCAAAAGTGCAGGTTATTTGCACATGCTGTCTGTCCTGGTTTAATGGTCAATTCACTAAAGCAGTTATGCAGATCAGGCAATTGCACAAATGAGCCTACAAAATTGCTGCTGAATGCAATTTGCATGCACAATTCTGATCTTCCGGTCCGATTCTGTGCGCTATATGGCAGAGGATTAATTTTACCACATGCTTTCATCTGGTGGTATTACCGTGATATAAATTGCACCTGGCAGTTTTTTTTAAATTTTTTTATGAAGTGCAAACTATATATTGAGGCTAATTTACATAGAAAGGAGGCGTGTTTGCGTGGAAAGAAATGACAATGACTTACTTTAACTCCTCATGATACATCATCCTCTCTGACACCTAAGGGCGCTGTCACTCACAACAATGTTGTGCTGCGTTGATCATGTCACCAGTATAATTTTGGTAGCAGATCTATGCTTCATCAGTGCATGTATGTACAAGTACCCCTATGTAAGTGCTTTCATCATCCTTTTGTGCACTTGCAATTAGGGATGTGCATGGTAACCTTTTGTAATATTCAATTAACCGCGAATGGTTATTCGATCAAGCGTGAACGGTTATTCCATTAACCGGAAACGGTTATTCGATTATTTGTTGGGAGTAGGGACTCAGGAATTAAGAACTTTTTTTTTGCAATGGATTAGCATCAAACACTACTCAAAATAACAGAAATTAAATTGCACAGTGAGCTATGAGCCAAAATAGCACAACACATAGATCTTCAAATGATAAAATCACTTGCATTAAAGTCAAACAAAAATAATAAAAATATCACTGCCTGCAACATTGCATTCTTAACCAACATAAAATATGTAATTTAAGTGCTAAACCTGATATAGGCTCTGTCTTGGCAGTGAACGCTAGTATTGTCATGGGTGTGGAGTTACAATTGTGGTATATTTACCTAGAGATGCTTTGATTTTTAAAAGGTTTAGCATTTAGAATTATTGTCTGCACACCAGAGCAAAAGGGAAAAAACACTGTTTAACCGTTTATCAAGTGCTGAATCTTTGCAAGGTGAAAAAACAATCTTGAATCATGTGTAACAGTCACATTAAAGGTGCTGTAAGTGATTTTAGCCATTCTGGAACTTCCACGAGACAAGGCCATTAAATTAGACACAGCCCCTCTTTCCAAAACACCACTCTCCAAAGATACAGTTGAGATGTCACCGAACAGTAAAGCATTGCATCTTTTTACTCTTGTCAAACACAACAGTAGCAAAATAGAGCCCTTAGTTGACAATTGTTATAAATCCAAATATGACATTAAATCTTTATGTTCAGCTTCAACTTCTACACTGTGAGAACGAGCAAAATGACTGACAGGCTGAAAACACATCAAAGTCTTCTGATTGGCTGATGAAAGAATGTGGCCCGCGGTCACAATTTTGTTTGCTGTTTACACAGTCTAGTGCTGTCACAGAGACCAGAGCGATATCTCAGGACACTTATTTCAGTGATATCTTTCAGGGAGAAGGAACATTGTCTGCATATTTGCAAAAAAATTTGCTTACAGCACCTTTAAGTCGTTTTTGCAGAATATAAAACCTTTGTGACTCCTGCACTAAAAAAGCTAGATGCAGCGCAACAAATGGTGAAACAGAACACATGTGTCTCAAAATGTGTTTATAAATATTGAAGTTATTTTTAACTTAACACGATGTCTAGAAAAGGCAGCGGTCCTGTGCAAAATGCTGAAAAAAGTGAGATGCGATGGTCAAAGAAGTCCGTCCAGTGTGTGTTTACACAAAAAAACATTAAAAAAAAAAAACTGCACAGAAGCATACAAAACATGTGTTATCAGTGCCTACTGTAATTTGCCCTATACTTGAAAAACTGTCCAGAACCTGGCCCAAATCCCGGCGGTTTGTTGGGTACTGTCAGGCTCGCATCGGGTTGAAGACCTTTATTGAACATGTAGAATAACCAAATAGTGATTTTTTATTCAAATACTTGCGTGTCAAACAGTTAAACGAATGTCCACTATCCGTGCACATCCCTACTTGCAATAGGCCTACAGCCAACAGGGTAAACCTTATTATATTTTTTATACTCTTCACTGACCCTGCAGCTTGCGCCTCGAGCCACAAATGGATTTGCAAACGCACATACAGTATGATGAATAAAGCAGTGATTGTGTAAAAATAATAGATTGTACTGCACAAAATAATTACAAAACAATATATTTTTATTTATATAGTTAATTAGTTTGATTATTTAAAATAATAACTTTAAACATTTGTCAGAGATGTAAATTATGTAATTATACTTGTTAATATGTATATTGTATATATGTATATTGCTATAATGAAATTACAGTGATGAGCGACACGATATGGTCACATTTCAACACTACACACACAGATAGTGACTCTTAAAGTAGGGGGCAGTGGTTGCTCAGCAGTTAAGGCTCTGGGTTACTGATCAGAAGGTTGGGGGTTCAAGCCCCAGCACTGCCAAGATGCCACTGTTGGGCCCTTGAGCAAGGCCCTATCTGCTCCAGGGGTGCCATATCATGGATGATCCTGCACCCTGATCCCCAGCTTGGCTGGGATATGTGGAAAAAAGAATTTCACTGTACATGTGCAAATGTGTGATAAATAATTAAAATATTACATTAAGAAGCCCTTAAAGTGCATTGTTGCACTGTCATGTTAAGTGCAGTTGTTTTAAACGCACATGAAATAGGAAAGAACTTTCATAACTTTGCACATAGAGAACCATCTTAAAGGAATAGTTTGCTGATAATTTACTCACCCTCAGGCCAACCAAGATGAAAGAGTTTCTTTCTTCATCAAAACAGAATTAAAGAATTTTAGGATTTCATTTCAGGCCTCCTCCTTTAAACAATGCAAGTGAATGTACTCCATTTTTTTGACAGTCCAAAATACATATTTAGGGTGCATCAAAATAATCCACATGACTCCAGTCGACAAATAAAGTTCTTCTGAACCCAAACGACTGATTATTTCTAGAAACAAAACAATACTTATATACTTTTTAACTACATATGTTCACTTCCATACATCTCTGTGATGCACGCTCATGAGAGGGATGACATAAGCTCATTGATAAGGTCATGCATCACATGGAGGAGGAGTCAGGAAGCATGTCATTGTTTACAAGAGAAACTTGCACAGACCACAGACCAAGCGCCGTTCACAAACCAAAACAGTCCAAAACAATTTCAAACATGATGTCAGATGATTTTGATTTTAGAAGTGAAGAGGAGATGGAGTTTTTCACCCATCCCTGCCTATTTGAGCCCAAATACACTGATGAGGAACTGAGGGAGATGGAGGAGGCTAAGATCTATGGAGACAGGGTAGGGCACATGTAGTAAATGCCAACAGAGGCAGAGAGCCTGTGCTGCCACAATTGGACCATAGCAATCCCACCGTTGGAAACAATTAGTGAGGCATTTTGAACAATACACTTATACAAATACAAATTTACAGCAAAGTCAATTAAACTTTTGTACAGTGCTCCTCTTGTAAACAATGACACGCGTCCTGCCTCCACGCGTGACTTTACCAACGAGCGCGTGTCACAGAGATGCATGGAAGCGAACATTTGTAGTTAAAAAGTATATAAGTATTGTTTTGTTTCTAAAAATAATCAATCGTTTGTGTTCAGAAGAACTTTATTTGTCGACTGGAGTCATGTGGATTATTTTTATGCACCCTAAATATGCATTTTGGACCGTCAAAAAATGGAGGACATTCACTTGCATTGTTTAAAGGAGGAGGCCTGAAATGAAATCCTAAAAATCTTAAATTCTGTTTTGATGAAGAAAGAAACGTCATGGTTACTGGTGTAACCTCCGTTCCCTGATGGAGGGAACGAGACGTTGGTGTCGATGTAGTGACACTAGGGGTCACTCTTGGGAGCCCGAGACACCTCTGGTCTTTGATAAAAGGCCAATGAAAATTGGCGAGTGGTATTTGCATGCCACTCCCCCGAACATACGGGTATAAAAGGAGCTGGTATGCAACCACTCATTCAGGTTTTACGCTGAGGAGCCGATATAAGGTCCGGCCATTTCAGCGGGTAGTTCAGCGTTGTGGCAGGAGGGACCAACGTCTCGTTCCCTCCATCAGGGAACGGAGGTTACACCAGTAACCATGACGTTCCCTATCTGTCACTCACTCGACGTTGGTGTCGATGTAGTGACACTAGGGGTCCCTATACAAAACGCCACAAGGCTGAACTGTGTTACGTGAACTGGCGGTGTGTGGTGGGCAGACTTGCTGTGTGCCTCATAGCCAGCACACCAGGTCGACACGTAACCTCCCCCAACACAGTTATGAGTGTCGAACGGCCCTTTTTGGGGACAAGTCGACTACCCAGAGATAGAGACAGGCTTAACCCAGTCATGGCCTCTTTCCCCTTCTCTTTTTCCACTCCCTAAAAAGAAGGGGGATTATCCGACTGGGCCGCCAGGTCTAGTCGGGGGGTGTCCCTCCCAAGGGGAGGACACCGCGGAGACCACACCTCGCCCCAAGAGAGGGGGGACATTTAAGTGGAAGAATACATCACATGGTCTTTCCAACCATGTGGAGAGCCTTCAAGGTAGATCCTACCCAATGGGGGAGGAGTTACTACAACATGGAGACTGAGGGGCTCTGCCCAAGGAAGACGCAGTTTGCCAGTAGGGAAACGAACTAGCGGAAGATATAGATCGCATGGGGTTAGCCTTACAGGGAACCGCCACATGCGGAGCACCTACCCCAGAACCGGGCTCTTAGTTAGCGCGTGTACTGGGCCGGCAGCGAGTCTCTCCGAAAACTCGACTGCCACAGGGCTCAGAGGAAGTCAACCAGGGAACAACCTTTGTGAACACTACTGGGAATTAACAGCGCACGTCTTCAGCTCAAAAGGAGGTGGAAGGCGCTATGTGCAAGCGATACACCCGGCCGGCTATCCCGGGCTTATCCGCTTGTGTTGCGTGCCACTACCTGGGACGAAACCGGTTCCACCCGGAGGTTGTAGAACCTTGCAAAGGTGTTGGGTGTTGCCCAGCCCGCTGCTCTGCAATGTCTGTTAGAGAGGCACCTCTGGCCAGGGCCCAAGAAGCCGCTACACCACGAGTAGAATGGGCTCGTAGCCCTACCGGGGGCGGCATGTTTTGGGCGAGACATGCCATAGTTATGGCGTCAATGAGCCAGTGGGCGATCCTCTGCTTGGACACAGCGCTTCCTTTCCGCTGTGCACCGAAGCAGACAAAGAGCTGCCCAGAGAGTCTAAAGCTCTGCGTGCGATCCAAATAGATGCGCAAAGCGCGCACCGGACACAGCAACGCCAGGGCTGGGTCTGCCTCCTCCTGGGGCAGCGCTTGCAGGTTCACCACCTGGTCTCTAAAAGGAGTGGTGGGAACCTTGGGCACATAGCCCGGTCGGGGGTCTCAGGATCACATGAGAATAGCCCGGACCGAACTCCAGGCACGTTTCGCTGACAGAGAACGCTTGCAGGTCACCTACCCTCTTGATGGAAGTGAGCGCAGTCAGGAGGGCAGTCTTCAAGGAGAGTGCCTTAAGCCCGGCTGACTGCAAAACTCAAAGGGGGCTCTCTGTAGACCCTGAAAAACTACAGAGGTCCGATGAGGGAACAAGGCGTGGCCTGGAGGGATTCAGCCTCCTGGCGCCTCTTAGGAACCTGATGATCAGATCATGCTTCCCTAAGGACTCACCGTCGACTGCGTCATGGTGTGCTGCTATGGCAGCAACGTACACCTTCAAGGTGGAAGGGGACAGCCTCCTTTCCAACCTCTCTTGCAGGAAGGAAAGCACTGATCTGACTGCGCACCTCTGGGGGTCTTCCTGATGGGAAGAACACCACTTAGCGAACAGACACCACTTAAAGGCATACAGGCGCCTCGTAGAGGGAGCCCTAGCCTGAGTGAATGTGTCTACCACCGCAGGTGGGAGACGGCTTAGGTCTTCCGCGTCCCGTCCAGGGGCCAGACATGGAGATTCCAGAGGTCTGGGCGCGGGTGCCGGATGGTGCCCCTTCCCTGAGAAAGAAGGGCCTTTCTCAGGGGAATTTGCCCGGGGGAGCTGTCACGAGGAGCGTGAGGTCCGAGCACCACGTCTGGGCGGGCCAGTAGGGTGCTTACCAGGACGACCTTCTCCTCGTCCTCCCTGACCTTGCACAGGGTCTGTGCGAGCAGGCTCACTGGGGAAAATGCATATTTGCGAATGCCAGGGGACCAGCTGTGCCAGCGCGTCTATGCCGAGGAAGGCCTCGGTGAGGGCGTACCAGAGCGGGCAGTGGGAGGATTCTTGGGAGGCGAACAGGTGCACCTGTGCCTGACTGAATCGACTCCAAATCAGCTGGACCACCTGAAGGTGGAGTCTCCACTCTCCCTTGAGGGTAACCTGTTGTTACGGCGCGTCCGCCGAAGTGTTGAGGTTGCCCGGGATGTGAGTGGCTTGCAGCGACTTGGTGCTGCTAACTCCATTGGAGGAGACGGCGGGCGAGTTATGACATACAGCGGGAGCGCAGACCGCCTTGGCGGTTGACATATGCTACCGCTGCCGTGCTGTCTGTCCGAACTAGCACGTGCTTGCCCTGGATCAACGGCCAGAACCTCCGCAGGGCGAGCAGAATTGCCAGTAACTCGAGGCAGTTGATGTGCCAACGCAGCTGCGGACCCGTCTAGAGGCCGGCAGCTGCGTGCCCGTTGCCAACAGCGCCCCAGCCCATTTTGGAGGCGTCTGTCGTGACCACGACGCGCCTGGAGACCAGTTCTAGCGGAACACCTGCTCGTGGAAACGAGAGGTCGGTCCAAGGGCTGAAAAGACGGTGACAGACCGACGTAATGGCCACGCGGTGTGTCCCGTGGCGCCATGCCCGTCTCGGGACTCGAGTCTGGAGCCAGTGCTGAAGCGGCCTCATATGCATCAACCCGAGCGGGGTGGCCACCGCCGAGGACGCCATATGCCCCAGGAGCCTCTGAAAATGTTTCAGTGGAACCGCTGTTTTCTGTTTGAACGCCTTCAAACAGGCCAGCACCGACTGGGCGCGCTCGTTCATAAGGTGCGCCGTCAAGGAGACTGAGTCCAACTCCAAACCGAGAAAAGAGATGCTCTGAACCGGGAGGAGCTTGCTCTTTTCCCAGCTGACCCGAAGCCCTAGTCGGCTGAGGTGTGAGAGCACCAGGTCCCTGTGTGTGCATAACCCGTCTCGAGAGTGAGCTAGGATTAGCCAGTCATCGAGATAGTTGAGAATGCGAATGCCCACCTCCCTTAACGGGGCAAGGGCAGCCTCTGCGATCTTCGTAAAGACACGAGGAGACAGGGACAGGCCGAAAGGGAGGACTTGTACCGATACGCCTGACCCTCGAACGCAAACCGCAGGAAGGGTCTGTGTCGAGGAAGGATCGAGACGTGAAAGTACGCATCCTTCGGGTCTACCGCCGCGAACCAATCTTGATGCCGGACGCTCGCTAGAATGCGTCTTTGCGTCAGCATCTTGAACGGGAGTCTGTGTAAGGCCCGGTTCAGTACTCGCAGGTCCAAGATTGGCCGCAACCCACCGCCTTTTTTCGGTACAATGAAGTAGGGGCTGTAAAACCCCCTCTTCATCTCGGCTGGAGGGACAGGTTCTATCGCGTCCTTCCGTAGGTGGGTAGCGATCTCCGCGCAAGGTAGCAGCGTTTCCATCTTTCACCAAGGTGAAGTGGACACGGCTGGACCTGGGCGGATGCCCAGCGAAGTGAATCGTGCAGCCGAGTCAGACGGTCCGGACCAGCCCTCGCGACGGACTGGAAAGCGCAAGCCATGCACCCGAGTTCCGCGCAAGGGGGACCAAAGGGACAACGTCATCTGATGTACCGGCGGGTGGGGCCTCGCGGCGGGGCGGAGCTTGAGGTGCCACACCCCATCGTGGCCGTGCTGAGTCCGAGGACATCGAAGCACTTACCTGGCTCCTTGTGACCACCCCCGGAACAGCCTGGGACGGGGGAGGAAGAGGCCTGTCCTCATGACCCGTGGAGACTGTCACATCGGGGGCGGATTTGTGCCACAGCTGGGCGCTCAGGGCGGGAGACCGCCGCTGGAGCGCCAACCTGCCAAATGGAGTGGTGGACGGTGGTCGTGATGCCAGCCGTACACACCGAATATGTGACCCAGGGAACAAGGAAACCACTCTTGCGGAGCTCTTGAGTACTGCAGCCACTTGGGCATGCAGCGCAATTAAATGCAAAAGGTAACAAAAAGAAGATCTGCTTACCAGCTCCAGAGCAGCGGGTTTCGTTGTCCCTGGGTCGCCCGTCTCAGGGGCGCTTCGAAGATCTCCGTGGGTTCTTCGGTGCCGGCTGTGAGACGGGTGGCGTCGGCTTCCTGCGGTGGGCTCCACGCCGGGGCCGGGCCGGAGGGGCGGGCTGCGGCGGAGCCGGTGCAGTCACCGCAGGGGGACGCCCTCGGCGATGAGTAGATGGGGGGATCTTGAGCCACGCCGGGGCAGGACAAGCCGGCTAGCATCCATCTACTGCTCTACCATCGAGAACTGCTGGGCAAAGTCCTCGACAGTGTCGCCGAATAGGCCCGCCTGGAAAATGGGGGCAGCAAGGAATCGTGTCCTGTCGGCCTCACCCATCTCGACCAGGTTGAGCCAAAGGTGGCGCTCCTGGACCACTAGTGTGGCCATCGTCCGCCCGGGAGACCGTGCCGTGACCTCCGTCGCTCGGAGAGCGAGGTCGGTCGTCGAGCGCAGTTCCTGCATCAATCCCGGGGCGGAACTACCCTCGTGCAGTTCCTTTAGCGCCTTGGCAGACTTGCAGGAGAGCCATGGCGTGCAGGGCGGAGGCGGCTTGTCCAGCAGCGCCGTAGGCTTTGACCGTCAGAGACGACGTAAACCTACAGGCCTTGGACGGGGGCTTTGGGCACCCACGCCAGGTGGCGGCGCTCTGCGGGCATAGGTGCACCGCGAGCGCCTTTATCCACCAGGGGATTGCCGAATAACCCTTGGCCGCCCCACCATCGAGGGTAGTGAGAGCGGGGAAGCTGAAAAGATCGGGACCGGGCAGTAAAAGGTGCCTCCCGCGATCTTGTCAGCTCTTCATGCACTTCCGGGAAGAAAGGAACGGGGTGGGGCGTGGCTTTGAGCGGCGCCGCGAGCCCAGGAACCAATCACAGAGCCGCGAGGGTTCAGGGAAGAGCGGTGAAATCCACTCTAACCGACGCTCGCGGCTGTCCGGGAAAGCATGTCGTCATCTCCGCGTCAGCCTGTGACTGGGCGATCGACCCTGAAGGGAGGAGCCCAGCCGAGGCTTCCGACTGGACGAGCCCGCTCTCCGATGCTGCGCTCGAGAGCTCATCACTTTCGCGGGCTCCGAATAAGAGGTCGAACTCGCCATGAGACGAGCCGGCGGACTCACCCGGAAGCCCGATCGGGGCAGACGAGCATGCTGGTGAATGGGAGTTCCGCGGGGGGATACCCGGCGGAGGCGGTCCCATTGGGGTCCCCAAATCGACCCCAGTGCTAGCCGCGCTGGCCTCAAACCCGTGGGTAAAAGGACCAAGGCGGGAGCCTCTGGGGTGGCTCGCTTCCTTAAGAAGGCGAGCCGCGACCGCAACGTTGCCATGGACACATTCTCGCAATGAGAATGTGACCATCCACGAATGCTGTCTCCGCGTGAGCAGTGCCCAGACACGAAAGACAGTGATCGTGACCGTTAGAAGGCGAGAGATAACGAGCACAACCAGGAATAACACACAATCGGAAAAGCATCTTTAAAAAGACGTTCCGTGTGTGCGCTCTTTTAGAGAAATATATACTCTTTTAGAGGGGAAAAATGCTCTTTCAGAAAATATACTCTCTAGTTTTTCTGCCGAAGTGCCCAGGGGCGTTCTCTGCAGTGCACCAGTGCAGAGGAGGGAGAAGCCGCTGAAATGCGCCGTCAGATCCAGCAGGTGAATGAACAGTAGTATTCAGCTCAATGAGCATCGACCGTTCGGCTCCGAAGAGAAAATCTGAATGAGTGGTTGCATACCAGCTCCTTTTATACCCGTATGTTCGGGGGAGTGGCATGCAAATACCACTCGCCGATTTTCATTGGCCTTTTATCAAAGACCAGAGGTGTCTCGGGCTCCCAAGAGTGACCCCTAGTGTCACTACATCGACACCAACGTCGAGTGAGTGACAGATAGGGAACTCAAATACATCTTGGATGGCCTGTGGGTGAGTAAATTATCACCATTTATTACCATTTTTGGGTGAACTATTCCTTTACGAGCTATGATATGTCTTTATCAGGAAAGGAGGCTTAGGATATAATGTCACACAATGTCTTCTGGTTTAAATAAGTAAAAAGTCACAAATAACAACTAAACTTATTTTCAAAATGTTAAAAACTGTCTACTCACTTTCCTGCAACAAAAACCTGGAGTTTTGAAATAAATGTTTTTGTATTGAGGCAAGAAGTGTGTGATGTTTCAACCTTCTATTGGTTACATGTCCTCTCGCAAGACAGAGTTCACCAAACTTGAACATTTGTCCACAGCTAAATGTGATATTTCTTCACATGAGTTTGCATTTGCAGACGTCTGTGTTCAGGTCCAGAATATGTGAGCAGAGCGGATCGGAGCGAGGAGTGGAGCAGCATGATTTTGCCTGGAGCGAGGAGCGGGTTTTTAAAAAATCGGAGCGTAATTTTTTCCTCTTGCTCCAAGAGCGCTCCACTTATGCTCCATCACGGGCAAAACACCTGTTAACAGACCTTAATGCAATAATTCACCACGTGTTAAGCAGTGTTAAACACTATTGGCATGAAGGAAAGATGGAATTTCTGATATAACCAGAAAGAATATGATAAAAAAAAAAAAAAATACTAATTTAAAATCTAGCGGCGCGTGGTAATGTTCGACCTCCAGCGCGAAGGTTACTTTTGCTTTCTGTTTTCATGCTCCCTATTATTGAGTTAAGCTTGCGATAAAGCTTGACTTAACTACATGCTTGTGTCTCGTCTCTTTATTTAGGTTTATTAAAAAAAGTGCAATAATAGAAGATAATAGGCAATAATTAGGCAATAATACATAGGCCTAATAATGTTTTTTTTTTTTTTTTTTTTTTTTGGTAATTTATTAATTTGATTTAATTTAATGTTTCGTTTTTGTTCTGGTAATTTATAAAAAAAAAATGTTAGTTTGGTAATTTATATTTTTGATTTAATGTTTTTTTTTTTTTTTTTTTTTTTTTTGCATCTAGCAATTTATTTAATTGATCAAACCCAGAGAATGCTGCCGATATCTTGGATGGCCTGAGGGTGAGTAAATTATCAGCAAATTTTCATTTTTGGGTGGACTATTCCTTTAAAGCATGATATTGCATGGAGCTTACTACGAAATGCTCGTAAGCACAATGCAATAATTTATTGGATTTTATTTGGACTTTGTGGATTTTTACAGTAGTGAACAAAAGTGCACTACTTTACAATAAGGTTCCTTTCATTAACATTAGTTAATGCATTAGGTATCATGTACTAACAATAACCAATATATTTTTTATAGTATTTATTCATCTTTGTTAATGTTAGTTACTAAAAATACAATTGTTCATTGTTAGTTCATGTTAGTTCATAGTGCATTAACTAATGTTAACATATACAGTGTTTCCCTTATATGCATTTAGCAGCGGCACTGAATTATGAGCGCCGCTATTACATTTCACAAGGTTCATTTAATATTCTTGATGCAACATAGCGCTTGCCAACCCCAGTCAGCTGTGTGCTTTGTACACTACGAAAGAGACCCCACCACATACACACACACATAATACAAACACATACATGCACGTACTCACAGTGACAACACCACATAACACACGTGTCAAACTGACTTCATTTCATGTGGCCCGCGAGCTCATTTCTGAAACGTAGGATGGCAGGGTATCGCAACATTTCACTGACCAATCAGTTAGCACTTTCCTCGTGAATTAATGAGCCTTCCCCTGTCATCTATATGTTTTGGAGCGCATTCGCTTCAAAAGTGTAATGACAGTGCCATCCGGACCATTTATCAACATGTAGAGCAGCGTGAGCGCAGAGCAGGTGTGGTAATTTGCGGACTGGTCTCAACCGAACAGACTATTTTAAATGCGCAGTGAGATGCGCGGCGGGGATTGCGAAACAAGTTTTAATGCGGTACAGAATTGTCTGTTGCAAAACTCCAAATGTCTCGGTGACGAAACTAGTTTAAAACAAACAGCCCCCACACTCTATACAGAACTGACAAAGAAAACAGGAGAAAACATACATTAGAAAGCTTTTCAATTCTCAGATCACACCGGATTTCATTTCATTTCACTCTGAAATCATTTACCACGGATTTACTGTAATAACACTAACTGTACTGTATTACCTATGGTAGTTGTGGCAGAAAACATTTCTAAATGTATTTAGACTGCTGTTTTTCATTACAAAAATGCCATATTTACTATTACTAATCATGGAAGTGAGGAGCCATGCATGGTTTTACCTATGGTTACTATGAACTATTACAAATATAATTGTTAAAACTGTGGATACTATGGAAGAAGTATGGTGCATTTTCATAATTATGGACCAAGCTATCAGTTTTCCATTTGTGTAAAACCTGTTCTCCTGTAATACTCTCTGATTATATGAAAATGTAAGTTGTTTTGTTTGTCTTCAGAAATTCCAAGAGATTATTGTTGTTTAATAGTAGGAGCCTGATGAAGGGAATCTATAAAGGTGAACTTAGTCTCACTGTCAGAATATTTCAATTTATAAAAGATTAGATGTTCATTTTTCCCCCCACAGATGTTACTGTTGTTAATATCATAATTTTCATCTGCATTTCAGTCTCAAAATCAATGTTTTACTGTTAAATGTGTATTTCAATGCACATAATATGTAATATTATAATAATGTTTTAAGCTATTCCCCCACCGATGCACGTTAATACGGGTCCGACGTTGCGGGCTCCTGGACGTGCGCACAACAGCACTGCTGCTGAAAAAGACTTCAGACAATTTAGATGGGTTCACAGTTTTTCTCTCATCACTCTGTAGACTGCTGTATCTAATCTAATATTGTTGTAAAAACATGCACAACTGTGAAAATGCTCTTTATTTATGTTCCATCTGTTTGAGGATATTAAACCTTGTTGATGGACTGTGTCTAAGATGTCTCCATCCCCTTGTTTTCTCAGAATCACTGGTACAAATTAGACTGTTTATGAGAGCTATTCCCACACCCAGCATACAAATTTGCTGCTCTAAATTAGTATCCCATGGGATATTTCCTGTGTAGTCTGTGTTAAATTGCATATGATTAGCAGGGAGAGTTATCCACCACCACCAGTAAATTCAGATGGTTTGTCGGTTTGAGAGTGTAATAATGAATGAATTAATGAACCTTACATTTATATAGCACTTTTCTGACACTACACTCAAAGCGCTTTACATTGTGAACAGGGGATTCTCCTCAAACACCACCAGTGTGCAGTATCCACCTGGATGATGCGACGGCAGCCATAGTGCGCTAGTATGCTCACAACACACCAGCTGTTGCTGGAGAGGAGAGTGACAGAGACAATTCATGCATAATGTAGCAATAATACATGATCACATCTAAATAAAATAACTATAAATATAAAAAGCATTGTCTTATTGATTTTATTCTTTATTTTAATCATTTTATGCTAATTATGTTAATATTTCAAGACAAATTGCTTTATTTTGAAAAGATAAAAGTACATTCAGTCCTAAATAGTTGTTTTGAGCAGTATGAACTAAAAGGCATTTGAAAACAAAAGTGCAAGTTCCTTTTATAAATGTATTAGCCTTAAAATCTATTTTATTGCATTATGCTTTCAAATAATGTGGCTTAAGGAATAATTCATCCAAAAATTACAACAAATAATGTTGTTTCAAACCTGTATGACTTTCTTATGCAGAATACAAATGGAGAAATTTTAAGGAATATCCCAGTCCGTCTATTCAATGCAATTGTAGTTGATAGTGACTCACTTAAACTCACTTAAAAAGTATCATAAATGTAGTCCATGCAACTCGTCAATCATATTGCAAGTCTTCTGAAGGCAACAATATCAAATGTAAATAATTTTTCAGTGAAAATCATGACATCTGTTGCACGATCATTTCTCTATGAGAAAATCTTGTTTAGAGTGGCTCGTCTGTTTATGCGTAAACCTGCTGTCAGGATCCGGACTCTCTAGTTGAGTTTTTGTTGTGCCTGTCTTGTGTATCTAGTGTCAGGATCCTGCCACTTTGGTTGGTCTTGTTTATCATTTTTGTGGCTGGTTCCTGGCACTGGTGTTGTGTGAGTGTACATGGCTTTGTGTTTTCTCATTGCCTTGAGCACTCATGTCTGTGCTGTCTTAAGTGAAACTCCGCCCCCTCCTTTACCTTGTTATTAGATAATTTGCCTCACCTGCCTTCCCTCGTAACCCTCCTCATTTCCTTCCCTGTTTAACCTCATTGTGTTTTATGTCCCTTACCAGTTTGTTGTGGTAGTTTACCCTGTTAGGCGTCTTCCTTGTCGGTTCCAGCCCAGTGTTTCAAGCCCAGTCTATCTGCAGTGTGCAGCCCTGGACCTTGGAGTTTTCCCCTTCGGGGTAGTTTTTGTTTGTTTTGTTTATATTTTGAGTTAAATAAAGACCATCCTACTCTCTGCATTTGAGTCCTTGCCCTATCTTTCCCCCTCACTTGACACCTGCCTTTTTAGCACTTAAAACAATGGAGGTTCTCACATGAACACTTTGCCTTTGTGAATGAGCTTCTCTCATACCACTCATGAATGTGCAATAATTTTTTTCATACCACCTCTTACTTTTTCTTCCTTTTGACCTCTCTCTCAGTTTGGGCTTTGCCTATGTATATATGACACCTTTTACATTGCATTTTGTTTGTCTGACAAGGTTGAGGTCAGGTTTGGCCATTTCTGATTCTCACTATTACAGATAAGAAGAGTAAACCTTTTGACTTTGCTTTGGATTATTTACCTATGTATTGGCTGCCATCCATGTCTGAGAATTGTAAACTCCCATTGCAAAGCTACCTATCTTTTATGTATTTATGTATTTCAATTATAAATACACACTGATTACAGGAATGTTTTTTTTTTAATGTCACACGTGAATAGGTCTCTTCCAATCCTAGAAAAAAATAAACTTTTCTTTGCTTTGTGATGCCAATATACACAACAGAAAATTCAGTTATGGAGTAACTTGTAATTACAAGACTGTATTATGTATTATGCTGTTGGGCCATGTATGCAGTTCTTTGACACCAAACTTGCACTTGAATATCTTTCAAAAGTGGCAAACATGCTTGTCTGACATCTGCGCTAAAAAGCTAGATGCTCGGAGCCTGGAGTTCGCTAGTTCGAATCCCAGGGCGTGCTGAGTGACTGCAGCCAGGTCTCCTAAGAAGGGAGGGTAGAGTCACATGGGGTAACCTCCTCGTGGTCGCTATAATGTGGTTCGTTCTCGGTGGGGCGCATGGTGAGTTGAGCATGGATGCCGCGGTGGGTGGCGTGAAGCCTCCACACGCGCTATGTCTCCGTGACAACGCGCTCAACAAGCCACGTGATAAGATGCGCAGGTTGACAGTCTCAGATGCAGAGGCAACTGGGATTCGTCCTCCGCCACCCGGATTGAGTCGAATCACTACGCGACCACGAGGACTTAAAAGCGCATTGGGAATTGGGCATTCCAAATTGGGTGAAAAAAAAAAGCTAGATGCTCTCAACACATGGTGAAACAGAACACAGGTGTCTCGAGATTTATAAACATTGAAGTTCTTTTAACTTGACACGGTGTATAAAGAATGCAGCAGCCCTGTGCGAGATGCTGAAAAAAATGTGTAGCAGCGATCAAAGACGTCAGTCCATGCGTTTACACACACACACAAAAGTGAAAAGCAGTGCAGACGAATGCAAAACATAATGAAGCAGGAATGTTTAGCAGAAGAAAGATGGACCATAACGAATCCTCACATCAACAATGTTTTGAAGGTGTCTGAAAAGAGAAAATCTATGCGGCTCATATATTTCTGTAAATGGTGTTGAATAATTCTTAGATTTGTTAATGTATTCAGTAACATGCTGTGACAGAGGGGTTAGTTTTCAAATCTTAAGGCACTAAATTAGTCATGAGCATCATAAGAACTTGGAGAGAGTAAGGAGATTGCAGTTTAGCAATTAACATTTCTCTGTATCATCCTCTATTTATCTCCCTCCCTCTCAGTTTACTTAAAGCTTTTGCAAGGAGAGCTGTTTGTGCAACATTGCGTCCTAAAGTTTCACCCAATTAATTATTCAGGAGAACCCCAATGGCCGTATGTCACTGGCTCTGCCATGCTGACAGACCCGTTATTCGTCACCTTTTCAGTCTGTCTCCTGAAGACACAGCACTCTGTTTGGCCTTTTGGGGAGGCTGTAGACAAACTGAGTGGGGTGAGGGGGGTCTTCTCTTTTAAAAAAAAAACATGTCCTAAACATCTGTAGTATTCAAGTTGCAGGTTAGATTATGACAGGATGCTGGCATAATACATGTTAGATTATGATGAACACACGGTTAACAGGAAGATGACATGAGCAGAAAGAACACACACTCATTCATCTTTTTGTGGGAGGATTAAAAACAGTAGAGCAGAGCTTTGTTGGATTCTCACATTGGCAGGAAAAGAATCTGACACATTTTCCCCTGCAGCACTGAAAAAGGAAAGTAAAAAAAGGGAAGACAGAGTGTGTCTGCACTGAGCAAAGTTGAAAATGAACCTACGCAATACACACTCTATTTTTGAACATCTATTTTCACCCAGGTGGATATAAATTTGGTGGTGACTCGGATCCAGGAATAGTTTAATGGTGTGTATTTCAAGCAGAAGGGAGAGAGTGTGGAATAGCTGCATCAGTGAATTTGTTTTTAGTTTATGAGTGTGTTTGGAGGAATGTCTGTCTGTGAATCACACACCTCCTTTCTTGTCTGCAGACCTGATGAGACCAACAATAAATAGGTAAATCCAAACTCACTATTTTTAACCAAAGAGTTCTTGGAAGATTTGAATGTAGCACCCTTCAAGGACAATGAATTATCTTCAGTGCGCAAATAAGGACACATTTTTATAATGTTGAAATGTATTCAGCTCTGTTGTGCAAGCTATATACCCTGTGTATTTATTACTTAGGACAAGGTCAATTTCATAATATTGAAAAGCACATATGTATTAGTTTTATATGCATGCAATCAATTGAGATCTTTTTCATATTGTACAAAACATACTGCAGCCTTCTGCACTGAAAGTATAAAATGAATCTATTTGTCTGTCTGTGTGAGTATTTGTTTGGCGGTATGTGGCTGTATTAGACAATAGAGCAAACAGAATGCAGCAGATCTCTCTACTCCTGTATCTTTATTTGAGCTGCTGCTGACTTTTGTGAATGGACCTGTGCTCCTCCCATTTTTCAGGTGTTGTGCTCCTATTGGCAGAGATATCTCTGCAAGCAAACTGCAACATCACAGCACTCCAAGTTCCATTAATACCTTGCTCGCTCTCTCTCCCTCTCTCCGTCTTTCACTCGAAACCCATACCTCGTCTCTCTTGTCTGATTCTTTCTGTCTCATCCTCCTTTTGCATCACCTATTCTTTTTCTAATTCACAGTATAGTCTTTGTTGTCCACTTGTAGTTCTCGTTATTACTCTGTTTTTGCTCCATCTCTCTATATCTCCTTTTTTCAGGGAGAAATAAGGAGGGAGGGAAAGGGAAGAGCCAGCCTTGAGAAAGAGGTCTGGACCACATCCAACACTGAAATGGATTGCTGACATCAGCACATCAATAATTAAAGGGTTTTATTCATAGCCTGCAAGAGGCCCAAAATTTAATCGACAAATCACATATTCACTTTGAGTTACTTCAAACATCACAACAATTAGAATGCAGGAAACAGAGGGTGCGTATGTGGTTGTATGAGTGTGTCTCTGTTTAAACAACAGAATCAGAATATATTACAAAAAGCGTGTGTCTGTGTGCCAAAGAATGTTACATGTAACCCCATTTTCTATATATAGTCGCAAAGTAATTTCGCACACATATGGGAATTGTGCTGCAGCCCTTGATTTAAAGCAATGGTGAGAGGAGGAATAGCAGAAATAACAAACACATAGAGAGTTAGTTGCATACACTTTTATAACTGAAGTATTTGTAAAAATGAACCTCCTGCACTTCATCATTTACACTGATGAATGTCTCATCGCATTTGTGCAGCCACTGTTTGGATCTCTCATTAGGGAGTAAGGCATGAACTGAGAGATAAGAAGGACAGAAGGTATAATGACAGAAGTATGTTTCTATTACAGACTGTATGTCTATCATCTAGTGCAGGGGTCGGCAACCTATGGCATGCGTGCCATCACTGGCACGCTAGCAACGGCGAGAGAGGAGTAGACAATTTTATTTATATAAATTCCACACCTTCATTCCAGTCTACATCTTGATATAATCCTCATAATCATGCATAATCGTGTTTTCATGAGCTGAATGGAAGCTAAACAAAAAGTAAAAATGTGACGAGACTGCAGTAGACCCAACAGACTCGTGCAGCACGTGTAAGTCATTCGCGCATCACGAGCCGGCAGCGCTTCACGTTCGGTTAATCGCTTTGCTTCGGTGAGGCTGCGTGGATAACAGCCTACATTCCATGTTTCATTTGTTTATTGCTTTCAGAACAACACGTGATCTAACAAGGAAAAGGAAAACACCAATCTCATCAATCCTTGAGATTTCCAACCAAGCATACAGGTTTAAATTACATTAAACGATTAAAAGAGAAAACATAAACCCACATCGTGAGTCTATTCAAAATATAAATTAAACCTGGAAATAAAATTTTAGTAATTTGCAGGTGCAATTCACCAAAAAGAGCTAAATAGTTGATCGGCTTATGATGCGTGAATGGCTTGCACGCACAACGCGAGTCTGGTCACACTCCCATTCAGCTGATGAAAACACACTGTATGATCATGAGGAAGGATTACATCAAGGTATAAATTGGAATGCAGGTACGAAAAACTTAAATAAAATAGCCTGCTCCTCTCTCGCTGTTGCTTGCGTGCTAGTAATTACCCCTCTGTGTGATTTTGAAAAAATTATGACATAATATAAGAAATATTTGAAGTTCCACACAATTTCGTGATCAGTAATCAAATAAGTACATTTGTGACATTAACCGTTATTCATTTTGTACAAAAGGACAGGTTTTCTGCCATTAAAGCACTTTCACAAGATGCTCTGTGAAAATTCACATGCAGGATCATGATTATATCATAATCATCAGGTTTTGCAAAAGTGTTTGCTGTTATGCTGATAATATCATTTTTAATGAAAAATAAACTATTAAATTAGAAAAATGCAAAATAGAAACATTTTCACAAGTGGACTCAAACTTCAGAAAATCACATACATGTGCATGTTTTTTTTTTTTTTTTTTTTTTTTTTCGGCACAGCCATTGACCAGGAAAATAAAAAAATGGCACTCCATGTCAAAAAGGTTGCCGACCCCTGATCTAGTGTATATGTTGTACAGAGGTTCATTGATTCCTAGTAATAGTCTCAAAGCTTAGTCCTCAGGTATGACTTAAAACATTAAGACCAGCAGGTTATTGATAGCTTTTCACTGTGCTGTCTTGACTGTCCCTTAAAATGTGTCATATAGAACAAAAAAATTATTGAATCTGTTTTTTGATTCATATGGTTACCCCATTAGTCTTTGTGTATATAATGCCCTCATGTTCTCCTTGTCCGTGAGCACATTTACATGCGTGTTCTTACACTGATTATGCTTAGTAAGCTGACAACGTGTATGGTCATGTAAATGCAATAAACGGTGTTCCGTTATCGGTGTAAGGTCATAAACGGTGTAAGAATAAACCGGTCAACTTTTTTTGGGCCCATTACAGCGATTTCGCGTGGCATGTAAACACCTTTACCGGTGTTCTCATGGCTTATCCAATGTGCACACGTGTTGAGTGCATGTCTCGTTACGGTTTGACGTCATTAGCAGAGAATAATGTGATTATTTCAAATCTCATGTAAACATGGTTTTCTTGCTTTGTCAGATTTTTCAAATAAGCTGAATTTTGGGAGTAATCAATATATTGGTATGCATGTAAAAGTGCTCATTGTCGGTTCTTGTCCTTTTTTTTCTGTAATGTAGTTCTGTTCTCTTGTTATATGCTCGAGTGCCTTGCTTCTTGTGTTTCTTTGAGTTTTCTTTGCATTTTTAATATACTGCATTTGGATCCTACCATCTCCAGTGTCCTCGAATTACAGAAGAACCAACCTTCAAGATGAGGAGTATCCTGAGTTGTTCTGTGCCCTTGCAAACTGTGTAGATTGGGGGGATATTACTTTCAAGGACCTTTTTCATTTTGGGCTTATCGAGTTGATGAAATCATGTCTGCCAGGAGGCAGATGTGAACTCTCCCTGGTGGACTATACAGATTATGCTCTGAGGCTGAGCTTTTCCCCCTACACAGTGGGGTACAGCAATACTCCCACTGTGGCACCCAGTGCTCTCGCCAGAGCTGGCACCCAGTTCTCTCTCGCCGGAGGTGGCGAGCGGTAAGAGGAGGAGAAGGAGGAGGGAAAGAAAAGCATCCACACCGGTCATGATGGCAGAGATGCCTTCCCCATTCTCCACAACTGCCATTTCTGAGTTCCCTGCTTCAGTGGTCTGTGAGGTCCCAGCTTCTGTTGTCCAAGAGGTCCTAGCTTCGGTGGACCCAGTTCGGTGGTCCAAGAGGTCCCCGATTCGGTGATCCAGAGGTCCCAGCTCTGGTGGAACAAGAGATCCCAGCTTTGGTGAACCCGGTGGTCCCAGCCTCGGTGGTCGCAGCTTTGGTGGTCCGAGAGGTACAAGTTTCAGTGGTCTCAATAATCCCTGCCTCGGTGGTCCAAGCTTCGGTGGTCCTGGTGGTCGTAGCCAGGTTGGTCCCAGCTTTGGAGGTCCAAGAGGTACCTGGTATGGTAACATCACCCTCTGAGTCACCAGCCACCCTGACCTCGCCCTCTGAGTCTCCAGCTGCCCTGACCTGGCCCTTGTCCCTTTAGTGCCTAACCTCTTTGTCCTCAGCCGCCCTGACCTCTGAGTAGCTTAGTGCCTTGACCTCTGAGTAGCTTAGTGCCTTTACCTCTGAGTAGCTTAGTGCCTTGACCTCTGAGTAGCTTAGTGCCTTGACCTTTGAGTCCCCTAGTGCCTTGACCTCCGAGTCCCCTAGTGCCTTGACCTTCGAGTCCCCTAGTGCCTTGACCTCTGAGTCCCCTAGTGCCCCGACCTCTGAGTCCCCTAGTGCCCCGACCTCTGAGTCCCCTAGTGCCTCGACCTCTGATTCGCCTAGTGCCTCAGCCTCTGCATCCCTTAGTGCCTCGACCTCTACATCCCCAGTTTCTTGACTTCTGTGTCCCCTAGTGCCTTGATTTCTGCATCCCCTAGTGTCTCGACCTCTGAGTCCCTTAGTGCCTGACCTCTGAGTCCCTTAGTGCCTGACCTCTGAGTCCCCTAGTGCCTCGACCTCTGAGTCCCCTAGTGCCTCGACCTCTGATTCGCCTAGTGCCTTGACCTCTGCATCCCCTAGTGCCTAGACCTCTATAACATATATGGAATTTCCCTTGCACTTTTTTCAGTAAAATAGCATTTAAGAAAATCAACTGTGAGTTTAAAGTACTGTATGTCATGTTAATTCTGCACCCTGTGGTCTGTATTGATGAAGTGAATCACTTTGGGATTGACAAAACAAATGAGGAATGGCTTAGTTTGGATGGTATCACAAAACTCTCAGCACTGGTTATGAACTTTCTTACTTCAGTCTGATAATTAAAAATCAATTCTGAAGGACATGCACAAGTGTGTCGTTTGCAATTAAAAACTAATCTCTTTACACATGGAGAGAGCCAGGTTGATTTACTGTCAGCCGAAGAACAAGAGATCATTATGAAAAATATGAAGAATTTAAACAGAATGAGAATTTAAACACATTTTCACAGAAAAAATGTACACCATTCCTGCCACAAAAGCTCAAGAGGACTGCTGGAATAAAGTAGCAGAATGTGTCAATGAAATGAGAAATTTAGTGGTCCACAATGTGGTTTAAAGAACATGAGGGATATAATAGTTGTTAAATTATACAATAATTCTATAATTATAAATTATAAAAATATAATTATTCTTATATGTAATCTAAGAGAATATGGCTACAGGCTTCAGTACAAAAACATTGTCCTTTATATACAAGCAGCTCCACATCCAATACTGGTGTTTCTTTTACCTTTGCTGGGTGACGTGCATCACAAATGTGGGGGATTGTGTATCAACAGCGGCTGCTGAAATGTGACCAAAAGGTCATCTCATTGGTCAGTCAGTATTCTTCATCGGGCGAAGAAAAAAATAAGACTGCTATCTGTAAACACTTGGCCAGTCGGAAGATGAATCGGTGCTTGGTGTGAATAATCTGCACCTAAGCAGGAGTCATATAGCATATGTTTATATGGCAATGTACCCCAGTGAAAAGTTATCCACCTTTTTGATCCTCATTCAGAAATTCAGGGTTAGTCAATCTAATAAACAAGTTAATCAGGCCTATGATCACTGTGACTTCAGACACTCTCTAAAATTACTGCTCAGTAGGTTTCAATTAAACAAATGCACCCTCATTTATTCATCTGACAATATAAACAAATTAAAGAAAGCTTGAAAGAAATAACAAATATGTTGTTGAAGTAAAGGGGTTGTGGATATATCTGTTTTGGCTAGAGAGATTCTGCTAGCGGTGTGTTTTCAGTAGTGTGGCGGGGGAGTGCTGATTTATCACTGACAAGCCAAGTAGAGCTCGACTGCTTGCTGGGGAGTGGTTATGAAAACATACATCCAAATGAATGAGTGTCAGGGATTAATCAAGCCCTGTCCTCTGGTCTGGAGGCATGTCATAACTCATTCTATAAAGTTTGTGAGGAAACGATAATCTCAGAGAGTCAATTAGGCTGAGTGCTAATGTGTCTGAACTGCTGCTTAGCTGCTGAAAAGAGGGGCGGGGGTGACTGTGATGTGTAGAGAATTGCCTCTATCACCATAAATCATTGCTAAACAGAAAAGTGTGACTGGGCAGTACATCACTCTCTTTAGTCGTACTAACTAGAGGTTGAAATCTGTGGTCACTGCACTGTTACCTGCCATTTAGCAGACATTTTTCATCCAATTACTTACGCCCTGGCCTCCCGGCTAACGTAATCTTCTGTTTTTGTGTATATCTCATACTAAATTGTTTCAAAAATACAAAACAAAATCTAACATAAAACAAAGGCAATCTGAGCAAACACAAAATACAGTTTTTCAATGATGATGTTATTTATTGAATCAAAAAAGTTATCTAATACCAACTGGGCCTGTGTGAAAAAGTATTTGTTACTAAATACCCAAATCTATGAAACTTTATTCATAATGGGGTTCAGCTGAACTAGACACACCCAGGCCTGATTACTGCCAGCCCTGTTCAATCAAATCAACACATAAATAGAACTTTTTCAGCAGCATGAAATTAGCTAAAAGGTCTCACACAGTAGCACACTATGCCAAGGTCGAAAGAAATTCCAGAAATGATGAGGAAAAAGGTGACTGAAATACATCAGTCTGGGAAGGGTTACAAAGCTATATCAAAGGCTTTGAGACTCCAAAGAACCACAGTGAGAGCCATTATCTCCAAATGGAGAAAACTTGGCACAGTAGTGAACCTTCCCAGAAGTGGCCGGCCTTCCAAAATTCCTCCAAGAGCACAGAGATGACTCATCCAGGAAGTCACAAGGGGACAGCCAAGGACAACATCCAAGGAACTGCAGGCCTCTCTAGCATCAATAAAGGTCACTGTTCATGACTCCACTATCAGAAAGACACTGGCCAAAAATGGCATCCATATAAGTGTGGCAAGGATAAAACCACTGCTAACACAGAAGAACATTAATGCTCATCTGAACTTTGCCAAAATACACCTTGATGATCCCCAAACCTTTTGGGAGAATGTTCTGTGGACTGATGAGTTGAAAGTGGAACTGTTTGGAAGACAGGGGTCCACTTAGCATGGTGGTGGTAGTGTGATGGTGTGGGGATGCTTTGCTGCTTCAGGGCCAGGGCGACTTGCAGTAATTGAGGGAAACATGAATTCTGCTCTCTACCAGAAAATCCTAAAGGAGAATGTCTGGTCATGAGTCTGTGAGTTGAAGCTCTAGCACAACTGGATTATGCAGCAAGACAATGATCCAAAGCATAGGAGTAAGTCCATCTCTGAATGGCTCAAAAGAAGGAAAATTTAAGTTTTGGAGTGGCCTAGTCAAAGTCTTGACTTGAACCCGATTGAGATGCTGTGGCAGGACTTTTACGGGCAGTTCATGCTCGAAAACCCTCCAATGTGGCTGAACTAAAGCAGTTCTGCAAAGAAGAGTGGGCCAGAATTCCACCACAGTGTTGTGAAAGACTGATCTACAGTTATTGGAAGTGTTTGGTTGCAGTTGTTGCTGCTAAAGGTGGCACAGCCAGCTATTAAGTTTATGGTGGCAGTTAGTTTTTCATTTGGATGCTGTAGGTGTTGGATAACTTTTTTGCTTCAATAAAAAAAATATATACACTGGCGGCCAAAAGTTTGAAATAATGTACAGATTTTGCTCTTATGGAAAGAAATTGGTACTTTTATTCACCAAAGTGGCATTCAACTGATCACAATGTATAGTCAGGACATTAATAGCATGAAAAATTACTATTACAATTTGAAAAAACAAATCCTCCACATGCAGCAATGACAGCTTTGCAGATCCTTAGCATTCAAGCTGTCAGTTTGTCCAGATACTCAGGTGACCTTTCACCATACGCTTCCTATAGCACTTGCCATGGATGTGGGTGTCTTGTTGGGCACTTCTCATGCACCTTACTGTCTAGCTGATCCCACAAAAGCTCAGTGGGGTTAAGATCCATAACACTCATTTCCAATTATCTGTTGTCCAATGTCTGTGTTTCTTTGCCCACTCTAACCTTTTCTTTTTGTTTTTCTGTTTCAAAAGTGGCTTTTTCTTTGCAATTCTTCCCATAAGGCCTGCACCCCTGAGCCTTCTCTTTACTGTTGTACATGAAACTGGTGTTGAGCATGTAGAATTCAATGAAGCTGTCAGCTGAGGACATGTGAGGCATCTATTTCTCAAACTAGAGACTCTGATGTACATATCCTCTTGTTTAGTTGTACATCTGGCCTTCCACATCTCTTTCTGTCCTTGTTAGAGCCAGTTGTCCTTTGTCTTTGAAGACTGTAGTGTACATCTTTGTATGAAATCTTCAGTTTTTTGGCAATTGCAAGCATTGTATAGCCTTCATTTCTCAAAACAATGATTGACTGACGAGTTTATAGAGAAAGCTGTTTCTTTTTTGCCATTTTTGACCTAATATTGACCTTAAGTCATGCCAGTCTATTGCATACTGTGACAACTCAAAAACAAAGACAATGCTAAGCTTCATTTAACGAACCAAATAGCTTTCAACTGTGTTTGATATAATGGAAAGTGATTTTCTAGTACCAAATTAGCAATTTAGCATGATTACTCAAGGATAAGGTGTTGGAGTGATGGCTGCTGGAAATGGGGCCTGTCTAAATTTGATTAAAAAAAAATTTGTTTTTTTCAAAAAGTGATGTGCTGTTTTTTACATCAGTAATGTCCTGACTATACTTTGTATCAGTTAAATGCCACTTTGGTGAATTAAAGTACCAATTTCCTTCCAAAACAGCAAAATATGTATATTATTCCAAACTTCTGGCTGCCAGGGTATATTTGAAAACTGTATTTGTTTTTACATTTATGCATTTGGCAGACACTTTTATCCAAAGCAACTTACAGTGCCCTGATTACAGGGACAATCCCCCTGGAGCAACCTGGAGTTAAGTGCCTTGCTCAAGGACACATTGGTGGTGGCTGTGGGGATTGAACCAACAACCTTCTGCTTACCAGTTCAGTGCTTTAGTCCACTACACCACCACCACACCAAACCTTTTTCACTCAGGTTTTTCACTATCTTGTTTGAAGATCTAGAACAATTTAGAATGAAAAATGCACAAAAATATAAGAAATCAGGAAGGGGGCAAATACTTTTTCACATGGTTGTACCTACCTGATGAAAAAAGCGTGTAGAAAAATGCACTATACTAGTTAAAACATCATTGTAAAAGCACAAAGATACACCAAACATACACTATTTTATTAAATGTTATTAACCTCACCATAGCAAACTTTGCCAGCTACCTAGAAAGAATTTGGTTAACTCAACTTTGGCACTGGCAAATTAACAGTCAGGAGTCACAACATACTAAAGCCATTCCACCAGCATGGTTAAGCACAGTTAGCTAACATGCCGGGAAATCCGGGCTGAGAACGGTTTGTATGAACGGTCAAGTGGAACTGCTACTGGAACCCTCACCGTGCTCAGATCTGTTCGGCCAATGGTGGAAAAGTGGCTTAAGTATAAATTAAATAGATTCATGATTATATTTTATTGTTTGTTTTAATGTACCATATACCACGATTAACCTCTTTGCACGTACGATCAAACCAGTGTGATTACTCTAGGCTAAGCTCAGAGGTGTACGATCAAACCAGTGCGATCTGCATTCATGTTGCTGTTTCCCAGCAGAGAGTGACTGAAGCGGTTGTCATGATGAATCAGCTGCTCAAATAGTCTTTTCAACATCACAATATCTTAAATTTTTTTGTTACAAACATTCAAATAATCACAAAATAAAAGTTTAAATCCATTACCGTTGGAGCTGACTGTTTTTATGCAGTGATGCGGCACTGTTTTTTTAAAAGTAAAACAAAGAATGAATAAAATAGTTAGGTTGTTTCTCAATGCTAAGAATGCAGAGAACGGACTTGCGTTTTATGAAGACCAGTTTTGCCAAGCTACCTTGGAAGAATGAACTCAAAAGGACAGGGGGACGTAGAATGCATCTATTGCGAGCTTTGAGATGGACTGTGATCTTTCTGTTGCATAATTGCCCATCCCATCAAATTTGTAGCCAGTGAAAGAACTACACTGTGTGCCCAATTATTAGACAAGTGAGTATTCTGATCTTATCATTATTGCCATGCACATTTTCTAACCCAAACCATATAAACTTGAATGCTTATGAATTCAATCATTTTCAGGTGGTATTTATTTGTGTAATGAGGGAGGGTGTGGCGAAAGCGATTAACACCTTATATCAAGGTGTGCATAATTATTAGGCAGCTTCATTACCTCAGGTAAAATGGGCCAAAAAAGAGATTTAACTGACACTGAAAAGTCAAATATTGTAAAATGCCTTTCAGACAGATGCAACACTCTTGAAATAGCTAAACTATTGAGGCGGACAATCAAATGGACAATCAAACGTTTTGTTGCGAATAGTCAACTGGGGCACAAAAATGCATGGAGAAGAAAAGGCACAAATTAACTGCTAAAGACTTGAGAAGAATTAAATGTAAAGCTACCAGGGACTCATTATCCTCCAATGCTACCATATTCCAGAACTGCAACCTACCTGGAGTGTCCAGAAGTGCCAAGTGCTCAGAGACATGGCCAAGGTCAAGAAGGCTGAAACATGACCACCACTGAATATATTCAAAAGTTGAAGCGTCAAGATTGGGCAAAGAAATACATGAAGACAGATTTTTCATAGGTTTTATGGACAGATGAAATGAGAGTGACTCTTGATGGGCCAAATGGATGGGCATGTGGCTGGATCACTGATGGACACAGGGCACCACTTCGAGTCAGGTGCCAGCAAGGTGGAGGAGGGGTACTGGTATGGGCTGCTATCATTAAGGATGAGGTGGTTGGACCTTTTTGAGCTGAAGATGAACTGAAACTCAACTCTCAAACCTACTGCCAGTTTCTGGAAAGTACTTTCTTCAAGCAGAAGGCCATGACCTTTATGCAGGACAATGCTCCATCACATGCATCCAAGTACTCCACTGCTTGGCTAGCCAGCAAGGGCCTCAATGATGCCCAAATAATGACTTGGCCCCCTTCCTCACCTGACTTAAATCCTACTGAGAACTTGTGGGCCCTTCTCAAACGTGAGATTTACAGTGAGGGAAGACAATACACCTCTTTGAACAGCGTTTGGGAGGCTGTGGTTTCTGCTTCAGCGAAAGTTGATCGTGAACAGATCAAGAAACTGACAGACTCCATGGATGGAAGGCTCATGGCAGTTATTGAAAAGAAGGGTGGCTATATTAGTCACTGAACATTTTGTGTTACTTATTTGTTGCACCTACTCTAAAAATTTAGAATAAACAATTGAGTTGGGAGAAACTCTTTTTGTAATTTAGTTGCCTAATAATTGTGCACACTAATAGTTGCCTAATAATTGTTGCCTAATAAAAGACAAAACTCACTTTTTCTTTGTTAAACATTCAGGTTTGAGGTTTAATAACATTTTGGATTTACTGAGAGCATTATGTTTGTTCAACAATAAAATTAATCCTGAGGAATACAATTTGCCTAATAATTAGGCATGCAGTGTACTTGCATTATAACACACCAGTGATGTTTTGCAGGGCTAGTGACACGTTAAAAGAATAAAGTCTGTTAACACTGGTTTCCTTCATGTGTTTAATACTTTATTAAAATTATTCCCACAAAAACAACAAATGTTGATGGAGAATGACGACTCTGACGAGCCGTCAGACTTTCACAAGCTTACAGCGGGAAACTCTTGAGGGAAACATGACAAATGTCCTTCCTCTGCCACCGTAGTGCCACTATGACTTCTGAGATTTCAAATGTGTTCTTCCCCACATCACCATCCGATGCATCCTCGATATCCGGCCTGTTCAAGAACACATTTGGGTAATTTTATGCATTCTCGGTACTTGAGTATTGGATTCACACAACATTGGCAGTGGATGATGATGTTGAACGAGTCCAAGAGAACATAAGAACACATAAGAACGCACTTTGAGAAACAGCCATAGTCCACTTGAGCCTTCTCCCGTTCTGTCCGTCACTCATTCTCACCATTTCCGGTACAACAAATGGAAGGGCTAGGTTTATAGAACCTTCTTTGCTTGACAAACTTAGAATCCCATTCTGCATTGCAATGTAAACAACATGGTGGCCCGCATACCTGGCAATCGCGTTCACGATCACATTTTCACATCATAATCAATCGTTATAAACATCTAAAAATCACATTATATGTTTGATTATATATAATCTGTCATCCAGTGTAAGGTGTCATTTTTTTATTACAGCAAGCATTAAAAAATTCATGCTGGGGGATTAATCAGTACAGGAAAAACTCACGTGTGAAAAAATAGTAAAACCATATTTATCGATTCACAACTAATTTATTATTATTATTTTATAATTAAATTGAATGTTACATTTTACTATACAGTAGTAAAATACTGCTGTAGCAACTTCGTTCATCTAGTCAAAAAATGTTTTTTATGCTGGAAAACTGGGTGAAGCCCTTGAAGTTTGTGGTTTTTTTTACAACTGCTTTACTCCCCCAGATAAGCTGTTCTCTATTTGGCCTAATGTGCTTATTAAACCACAAAAGTCTACAACTTAATTTTATAAATATATAGTCTGCATGTGCTGCATGCTTTTTAGTGAATTAGCACTCTGCTCGCTTCATCTACATGTGGTGTTTTCAGTGTACGGCCGGCTTCACACATTCACTTTGAAGCACGCAGCACATGCAGGCTGATTATTTATTTATTTAAATGACAAACATTTGCGGTTTAATATTTAACACATCACAGTTTGAATTTGATTGTCATTCAAACATACATTTTTATCCCAAATTTGTAAAATTCCATGCCATTCAGCGTTTTATAGTTGATTCTGTTTTTATGACTAAATTCCAAGATTTTGTCCGTGTTTTCCGCATCGCGGAAATCATAGGACCCTACACTTTGTGTTCACAGGTGTGCTCCTGTCTCAATGAGTTCTGCTGAGATGGTGTGTGTGTGTGTGTGTGTGTGTGTGTGTGTGTGTGTGTGTGTGTGTTTATGGCCTTCATGTCTGTATAAATGTAATTTTGTGTGTGTGTGTGTGTGTGAGACACTCAACAGTTTGTCCTGTACATGTCTTGTCAAGGAGAGAAAGATGAGGGAGAGGAGACTACTGTGAGGGAAGATGTGTGTAATCCTCATTTTTTATTGATGGAAGAAGGCAGGGAGGGAGGGAGAAAAAGAGAAAGAAGGAAGAAAAAAGATAAAAAGAGACATTCCTCCTACATTGAAGCAATGTGGATCACCACTAGTGCCATGGTTGGGCTACATAGTGCCCTACCCTTTAACATGAACCATCTTAAGTACACACACACACACTCTCAGGCATGCACATACACCGCGGGAAAGAGAGAACAGGATGTGTCTGAATGAGGGGTGAAGTGTTTTCTCCCCCTACTGACTAAAAAGCAGTCACACTCAAACACACATATACAGCATGCCTTAGCGGTCAAGTAAATGGAAAAATAATGATTAGTAGACAACAACACATAATATTAAACAAGTAAGAAACAAATGGAATGTTATTTATCTTGAGCATGCATTTCAGCTCTGATCTCATTACTATAAATTAAGTTGTGAAATTTTGATGTACCTACTATGTGTTGTTTGTGTGTCCTTGCGAGAGCTCAGTATGCGTGTGCCTGGACTGAGCTGCCTAACCATGTTTCTGCAGAATATATTTTGAACTCAGCTTAGCTACCTGTACAGTCACTTCTCTGTGACCCCCCCTACTTGTTGCAGATCCTCGAGGTAGCAGACCTCATGTCAACAATAATGGAAATAGTTCACCACAGCAAAGTATAAAACCAAAACTTTCATCTAAGTACCTTAAAGCTAAAGTGTGTAACTTTTTCTGTTAAAATACTTTCTCTTATAACAGCTTAATATGCAGAGACAATGGTAAGTAAGCCATTTCTAGGTTAATTTTCTCAAAAACTATAGAAAAAAATGTTTCTGTGGTGGCAGAAAAATTCCTCTATTTGTTTTGAGTGACCAGTCCATACCGACACAATAATATTAACTCAACCAATGACTTGATTTAGGGGCGGCACTACCTGTTTGTTCGATCATTGGACCAGAATAAGCCGGATTCAGTGCATCCAGAATTCAATATGGAATGTATTTTAATAGATTCCCCAAATTTTTCACCAAGAACTACACACTTAGGAAAGATCTGTCTGACCTACAGGTACATGTAAATCTCCAACCACAGTTTGGTGTGGACTGGTGTAAAAAAAACAAATTTTTTTTGTAAAAAAATTGCACAGCCGTGTCAGTAGTGTCTGTGACCAGCTGTTCAGGCGTATTAAAGAAATTTGCGAAAATGTTTGTGATTTTGTGATTATGATCCAGAATAAAAAGATGCAGATTATTTCACACACAAAACTTAGAAAATAAAGCAGAATATACAGTTCTGCTTGTAGATATTTAGTTTACTTGCTGCTAAGTGCCTCAAACAAACTCTGAGGATCTCTCAAAAATGTAATGCTTCTAACCTTGCAAACTTTGACAAATCCAGAGATAAGTTCTTCCTCACTGAAAAAAATAATTACATTAATAAACTCAGATAAAACTTGTAACAACCCTTGTAAATACAACTTTATTTCCAGCTGGACTGGTGCACTCTGAGTCCTGGAAGTTGTGCTAAGCCAGGCAATCAGATTTGAAATGTTGATATTAAGAGGAGGAGGTTGTGGCTGGGCTGTCAGGGTGGATGCCTGGCACTGAGTTACCCAATCAGCAGGAGAGAGATAAAGAGGAGCCGGGGATGCCAGTGCGAGTGAAAGAGAGTTGCACACAGCTCGCTTATCATTTGCAATCTGCGTTGGGCTGAAAAGTCAACAGAGTGAGTGTCGCACGGAGCTGTGCGCGTGTCTGGCGGCGTGTGTGTGCCAGAGCACACTGTATGTTGTGTCTACGTGAACTGTGTTAATTAAAGTCCACGTGATCTGTCCAGCCGGCTCCCACTTCCTTCTTGATAGGGAAGGCAGTGAGATCTGCCACAATGGTGCCAAAACCTGGGACTTGGAGGAAGATGCGCCATCAGAGAGCCCTTGCCGTGGACAGAGAATCACGACGCTGAGGGAGTGCTCAATCCAGTGCCATCGCGCTGCATTGCTGAGGACTGGTGCCCAGCTGGCTGAGGACTGACTGACGCAATCGAGGGCCGGCGTGTTTTTGTTTGTTTTATCTTTTCCTTTTCTCTCTCTCTCTCCTCACTCTCTCTCTCTATCTTCCCCGCTCACTCTTTCTCTCAACCCCTCTCCCTCCCCTCATCCTACTCATGTTCCCAGGAGGCGGGGAGGACCATCAGGCGGCAGAATGGCCGGAAGGGCAGCATCTCCACTCCGGATGGGAGGGGGGGGAGTGAGTCAGTCCAGATGGTTCCCTGGCCTGAATCGAGCGGTGGAGGTATGTGACAAGGAGGAGGGCGTGGCCGGGCCGTAAGGGTGGACGCCTGGCGTTAAGTTACCCAATCAGTGGGAGAGAGATAAAGAGGAGCTGGGGATGCCAGTGCGGGAGAGAGAGAGAGTTGCACACAGCTTGCTTATCATGTGAAATCTGCGTTGGGCTGAAAAGTCAACAGAGTGAGTGTCGCATGGAGCTGTGTGTGTGTCTGCTGGCATGTGTGTGCCAGAGCACACTGTGTATGTTGTGTCTACGTGAGTCTACGTGATCTGTCCAGCCAGCTCCCGCTTCCTCCTTGATAGGGAAGGCAGTGAGATCTGCCACAGTCATTTTTCCATTTTTGTGTGCAGTAGTAGGAGTAAGCAAAGAGACTGTAGATGATCAAGCCATCCTTATTGTCAAGCCCTCTGTGTTCTAAATAATTATTTTTGCTCTGGGGACAAACTGCCAAATTCTATCAGAAAAGACTCTGGATGACTGGAATTATTACAAATGTAGCGCAAGCCCCATCCTACGGTTCAGTGCTCAGATACTTGCTTGAACCATCAGATCCTGCTGGAGGCGATGACGGCAGGGGAGCGGAGCTTACCCCCGCCCAGGACTGGACCTAAACTGGTGGAGGGGGGTGAAAACAATGGAAGTATGTGAACAATAGAGACAGGTGTGTAGGCTTATAAAGCGGAGGCTGTATTGTGATTGGATGAGTTGCCTGAATGAATGAAAGTGTAAGGATCCAGAGTCTTCCTGCTAGAACTACCGCTTATGCTTCCATATCTATCAGAAAAGACTCTGGATGATTGGAATTATTACAAATGTAGAGAAACGTATAATATTTGGCAGAAGCCCCATCCTTTGGTTCAGCGCTCAGATACTTGCATGAACCGTCAGATCCTGCTAGAGATGATGAAGGCAGGGGAGCGGAGCTTACACCAAAAGAAATAAGAACCTTATTTAACTTAGACCCCAAAAGTTAAAATATAAAACCAAATAATTAGACTCAGGACAACACCCAGGTCCTCAGAAGGTGAGGGACAAATCTGAAAGAGAGGAAATAACAATGAATGATGCAAACATAAGCCTGTATATGACTTTGCAACATGCTAATGTTGTGCCAGACCCTGCAGAAAGATAGGCAAGCTTATTAGAATTGTAGAGCCCCTGCAAATGGGTGAGCCTTGTTGTGCAATATCTTTGCAGAGGGGTAAACAATGCTTGTGATTGAGCCCTTGCTTGTCACTGAGCCCTTGCAAAAAGGTGGGCATAGTTGTGCAGTACCAAAACAACGTTTTGCATTTGAGCCTTTGATAAGAGCGACATCTTCTGTGCAATACTCCTGCAAAAGGACGAACACTGTTTGTGTTTGAGCCCCACGATAGGGGCGATGTGCTTTGTGCAATACCCCTGCAGGAGGACAAAAGAGGTTTGCGTTTGATATGATTAATTGTATGGGAGCAGCCAAATGCTTTGTGCTGTTAATTAAATACTGAGTGTAATGAGGAATGCCTTCCGCTTGGTTTCAGTGGGCACGCAGAACAGATGATACTTCCCCTTTAAGGAGAATGTGGATATAGTCATATTAAGTCAAGAAGACACTTTGTGATTTTACATGCGATAGGAGAGATCAGCAGACGCAAAAAGCATCATCTTTACTTATGGATATAATCAGACCTGGTACAATGAGTACTTATGCATGATGATGTGCATGATTAATGAATCTTGATTCCCAGATAGGGGTACACTATGGCAACCAAACACGGAGAAAACAGATCAGCATTTGTGAACTTGAATTCAGTTGCCTGCGCGAAGTGGCCGCCAATGTTAAAATCGGTGAGAACCGAGAGACTCTAGTAAACTGAAATATTGCCGCTTAAAAAGCGATATTGATGCAGTTAAGGGATATGAAGAACAGATAATTGAGAACAACATTGATAGTAGAAAGCCTGAAACCTCATCAACCACCAGCTATTTGCATTGATGATTGATCCCCCAAAGAAGAATAGACTGAGAACTTATTTCCTGATGGAGAACAGCTGCGCTGAGGAGCGTGAACATCACGGTGAGTAGACCAAGATGTATAATCCGACATGAAGCGACTGTTGCTTGGAGAAGCGAGACATGGCATGTGACGTGAAAACAACGGAAGTATGCGAACAATAGAGACAGGTGTGTAGACTTATAAAGCGGAGGCTGTATTGTGATTGGATGAGATGCCTGATTGAATGAAAGCGTAAGGATTCAGAGTCTTCCTGCTAGAACTACCGCTTACACTTCCATTTCTTTCAGTCCCCATATCTATGCTTTGACAATTTCTCTTTTGGTTTTCTTCCAATATACAGTACTGGAACATCAAATGGAAGGATCTAGTGGCATTTTATTTTGTCATTCTCATTTCTAATTGTTTATTTTAATTTCAAAATTTTCATAGATTCTGATTGGTTTTGACTATTTCAGCTTTGCATGTGTATTTAGTCATCATTCTCTCATTTGCCAAAAATTTTGATTCAGGGAGGATCTCTGCTTAGAACTCATACTGGTATTATGGTTCAGCACTTATGGAATGTAAAATGGCGGTATTAGAGTTCTTTAATGGAGCTTATGTCTCCCTCTTGCACTCTGTCTCTCTATGTAGGAAAGAAAGTGCATTATGTTATATAAGATATGAAGAAAGTGCATTATGTTATATAAGATATCATTTAAGTGCAGCAGTACAAATATACGTATGGTAGATGTTAGCACTGTTACCCAGGTGTTTGTCTGCACATAAGACAAACACCTGCAACTGGCTTCTCAAAACAAACATGCTGTATAGTAGCGACTTAATCATTTATCATTAGTATTACAACCGATAAAACCTGTTTTTTTTTTTTTTTTTTTTCAAAGTATTTGTGCGTGAGGCAAAGTTTTTGTAGATAATATATAGATAATATATATCTGTCCGAATTTTTTTATTTTTTGGGGGGGGAGAACAACACATTATGTAAGTCTGTAAGTGTGTGTGTGTACTTGTGTGGAGTGTTTGTACTTTGAATCTGACATGAAAAGGCACTTCCATGCCCAAATATTACCCTTCTATAAATAAGGGGTTTGATGTCAAAAAACATGTATCTCAGTTGACCCCCCACCCCACCAGAACTAGAGGAATGTTGTTGGGCTAAGTAGAGATATAAAGGCCCTGTTCTTGTGACCCTCAGACCATCAGCGAGTCAGTCTTTCATTCTCAGAGGTCCTTTGGATGTAAATATTACTACCATTCATCTCGTTTCGTCCCTCATTTAGCTGCCACTACATCAGGAGAAGCAGTATTAATAAGGTTCTGAGAGAGAGAGTGGAGGTGTGTGAATGCTGAAGGTCATGGTAATTAAATAGCAGTCAATGGTTTACATCAGGATAATGCAAATGTATAATGGGATTGTGAACACAGAGCTGGTTCTTTAGCAGTGACATCTCTCGCACTGGCCTGCACACTGATTCCAGGAAGGTCGTATTTATTTATTTATTTTATAATATTTTTGTTGGCCTTCATTTGTGTAACGGACTGAAATTGGGATTAAAAACAGATTACCAATCCTAATGCCATCTGGACATGGCTCTCTGTAATGACTTTACGTGGAATTAACCCGAGAAAAGGACTCATTCAATACTTAAATAAATTAGGAAAACTAATGTGAGCACTAACTAATTGAGCCAATCAAGATTTTACGAGAAAAAGGCAAGGGAAAACCCATTTAACTGACTTTCCAGCTTCAGGCCTTCAAACAGAGAAAAACAGATTGACTGTGGTGAAGTTTTTTTAAGCACGTTCATAATACTGCTAGTCAGAAAAGATAAAATATATTCATTTTTATTTTTTTATTTTATTTTTTTTTTACGCTCTGTACATGTGTCTATGTTGTTCTGTAAGGTTAAATTACATTCACAGACATTAAAGTGGATTGTGCCTTCTCAGAGAATATTGGTAATTTCTCTTCAGTCTGAGAAATGCTGGGAAATAGAGAGAGCCAGACTTTGGATGACAGAGAGAAAGCTTTTAAGATGCTCGAGACATTGTTGAGATAATGATATTTAGACTGAGGTGATGTAATATAAACCTCTTGAACTAAAAAAAGAAAGTGTGTGAATCTAACCACAGCTCGATCATCCCCTGCTGTGTAAGAAAACATTCCAAGAATTCCTCACAGTTATCTAGCATATCTTTTATATGTAATGCTGCAAAACAGCTGTGACAAAATGTTTGATTAATATTTATTAACATAATTGTAACTAGGGTAGATTAGGACTGCGATCCCTTTCAAAGAATGATGTTCTAATATGGCACCAGGCTGTAAAACCCTTTATGGTTCTACGAGGAACCTTTATTTTTAATAGTGTGTAGTGTCAGATTCTGAAAATCCTTACATCACATTAACCTGCACACCTTTGAAAGCCTAGGTGTTCTTCTCTCTCCCTCTCTCTTTCTCATCAGCCAAATAACTGATCATTTTGCATGCAAACACATCAATAACCACACTGTTGGCTCGTGTTTGACAAGTGAGAGGCCGTGAAGGTCAGGATAAAGATTCTTAAAAGTTCTGATGGATATGACATGCACATTTGTGGGTTTACAAAACAACCTTTGAAATACATGTATGACTATCAGAACAGGAGATTGTTCCTGTTCAACATGATCACATGGGAAGTCGGCATGTTTTTTCCGAGAATTCCAGTGCCCTAGGATCGGCCACATTATGCTGACATTTTTTCCTTGGTTCAAACATGTTTACTTTTCCTTGTAGCGCGACTGGAAGCATGTTACATCAGCAGCACGGGAGACCTGGGTTTGCATCCTGTGTTGAAACCAGGAAATAATTGTTAGTTTAATCAGCATTGAGCGCAATTTGGAGGCTGCATTTTCCCCCTTAACATAAAATGTTTACTGCACTTATGGTTAGGTTTAGGTTTGGGTTGGGAGGTACATTTTATAAAATATGCATTCATCTTCACTGTATAACATCCTGTACAGCTGCAAACAACTCGCTTCACAATTTGCTTTTGGCACCCCTCTGTGCACATTTTACTCAGAAAACGGAGCTCCCATGTGTCCCTATGCCTAAAGACACTTACCTCTTTGGCAACTGGGGACTGTTGTTTAGAACTTTGGTAAGCACAGACCAAATTTACCTAAATAAAAGTCAAACTGCTCTTTCCAGTTTCACTGTGAGATCAGTTTGTCTTGTAAGCACTAGAGTGTGGAGAGAAATGCTCAACAGATCAAGTACTGAGGTTCAAACTGGTTCAAGGAGAGATGAGCAGGACAAAGCCATCAGGGTGTGCAAAAAATGGAATGCTGACCCATCTATCTTGAAAGCCTCCCCATCAGGGTATGTGCTTACATATTACAATCTTCAGTTATCTACAGAGCTTTTTTTTTTTTTTTTACACTTTCAGTATGCTGTTATTTGTCGATTTGGCTGACTTCTACGATCCTGCTCTTGTTCCCTTTGGCTCCTTGGGCTTAGAGATGTGGCCTTCAAGTAAGGTGTGCTTGGCATAGTTCAAGCATACTTTCTCTATATCTTTCCCTCATTCCCTTTCTTTCTCTCTCTCACTCCCTGTCTCTGTTGTTTGTTACATGCTGAGTTGTCAGTGTGTGTTGGCACAACCCTTGGCCCCCTTCTGCATAGGCTGCCATTTATATTGCCAGCTTCACTTTTCAATTTCAAACCGCACTGCGTGTGTGTGCAGTGTAAGCCGTTGCAAGTTTTCCAGAGTAACACATTCTGAAAAATTCACACGAACACACTCACAACGATCCATACAAACACACACATGCCCACTCACCTCCTTGGCAGGCATTCAGACAATGAATCACTGTAATTATCATTCTATGAATACCTGGAACTCCCAGAATTGGCAAGAACACTATTACAAATTAAATAATATTGTTGGGGATATGTGCTACGCACCACAGAGCAAAGGCTATATAGTTGTTTAATCATGTGAGAAAATACAGCATAGAAGATTCTAATTTCACAATTTTTTTTAAATTTTTTTTAACTGTATTCATTCTGAAAGATGTACAATAGGGAAATTGTAAATCCCTCTCAAATAGAAGCTGCATCCGAATTCACGTACTGTCAGAGTATGTACTGCATTTGATGAAGAACGTACTTCTCTGCCATTAAAAAAGAATGTTCTTTAGGTATGCAGGTGAATAGTAGTTAATTCTCTGACATACATTACTTTGCAAATGTTTTAGGCAGTTGTGATAACATGTTGTTGTGAGGATGTTTTTTTTTTAAAAATGCCATGAATAATATCTTGTGTGACCACCCTATGCCTTTAAAAATGCTCCAATTCTCAGTTTTTCAAGGTTGTTGGCAGATATGTTGTGACAAGCATCTTGGAGAACTTGCCACAGTTAAGGCTATCTAAGTAACTAAGAAAATATGAAACGCTGCACGCTTCCATCCACTATGTCATGTGCATTATCTTGAGGGAGCCTACCTTGTCATGATGCACCAGCTAAATGAGCTCCTTGTTTCGGGGGGAGATTTATTTGCAGGATTGGAGTGATTGTACCTCGTTTAAAAAAATTTAAAAAATGCTGCCTGGAGATACCACAGAATAAGTGTAATATCTGATATAATGAGGGCTAAAATGGCTGCGATGCCTACACGCCGCCAGTCTTTGCATACCTTGGAGCGCCTGTGCTCAAAACTGTTCTGGCAGATTGTGAGGACCCACTTTAACGACTAGCTGTTGGTTAAACATTTCCGAATGTCAAGCTATGTTCGAAGAATTGTGTACCAAGGTCAGACCTTTAGTTGGGCCAGTCACATCAAGCTATCACACACTCATAACATGTGCACGAATGGTCAAAACACATCATCGTTTAGCGAATAAACTGTTTACATCACCTTAATGCGCATTTTAACTAATGCTAAACTCTGGAAAATCCACCCCCTCCTAGCGCATAAAATGTTAAGCAAATTTTGAGAGTTCATTCACATGTTCAAGTGTTTCCAATCAGGATTTCTTATGTGCAATTTCAAAATGTGCATAGTGGGATGGAAACCCAGCTAATGATGTTGAGATCTGTGCTCTATAGATGCCATACCATCTGTTGCAGGACTCCTTGTTCTACAGTACTTCTATTCTATTCTATTCTATTGGCAAAAGGAATGTTTGGAAGTCTAAAATGTATATTTCCTATTGACACACTAAAACAGAAGATATAAAATAACCATCTTAAGATAAATGTGTGACGAGGAGATGGGCCCCCAATTGGGCTAATCAGCTGAAGAGAGGGATAAATGCAGTGGAACGTGGCAGTTCGGGAGAGAGACAGCCACGTGCAGCTGCCATGTGTGTGTTTATGTTGTCTGTCTTTTTAAGTTCTTATTAAATATTATTTTGACTGTTCAGCCAGTACCCGCCTCCTCCTTTCTCAACCTTAACCTTGTTACAAAATGTTTTTGTGAAACATCTCATGTGCCTTAGACTTTTGGACAATACTGAACTTCATATGGGAACGTGGGCATTGTCCCATGACCTGAATATATGTCACAGTAACTATGGATCTGTTCCAAAATTAGTAAGCCACCTCCGGAGGTGGCATTTAGGGCATCATAGGCGTGCTCCTGACATGAAGTATTTTCCAAAAGGTAGGTATCTTAATTATGTTGCCTCTTAAGATATCTCATTTTGGCCACATTGTAAGGTAGCATTATATGTACACTTCCCTGGGTAAGTGATGCCAGAATGCACTGTGATGACCTTGGTGGAAAAATAAATCCAAGATGGCAGACAAAGCAAGAGACATTTTGATTATAAATATACTTATAATCCATTGAATTCTTAAAGTATCGATACATTGTTCAAAATAATAGAAAACGGACTATATTACTGAAAATATGTGTGTGTGTTGTGCTTGAGGAGCGCTATTTGAATGACTCAAGGAGTTGCTGCCTATGAAGAGTGTTCCAAATCGGTCTCTTATTAGGCTCTATTTCAGTTAGGATGCTGCCATAGAAGACAGCAGCCTCTGAAGGCAGGAGACAGCAAGGCAGCTCACTAGGTTTTGGACCAGAAACTGCAAAAATTATTTACTCTTATGTACAATTTAATCACAAGGAACAACTATCGTGGTGTACTGTATATAGCACTTAATCAACCATTTTTTAAATTCTGTGTTTTAAATATGACCTCCTCTGCTCCTGTGGAATTATGGGATAGTCAGTAAAGAACTTCAGAATCTCAGCAGATGTACTAATTAGGCCATCCGAATATTTCTCGTCTACTATATTATGAATTCTTAGGATTCTGCATTCTACTCCATTGATATTCTGCTTTTATATATCAGGGAAGTATGCATATTCGGACGCAGGGAGAGAATGTATAATATCTTTGTTTATTGATTTATATTATTTTCTAAGCTGGAAGTCAGATTGGGGTAAATATCATGGAAATTGTGTTCTGGAGAGCACGTTAAAGTATTTAAATTCAAACACCTGATATTCACGACATGAATGACAACTTGTGTATAAAGCTTCTCTAAGCAACTTCTAAGCATTGTTCAAGCGAGAAAGTATAATTTTAGGCCTTTATACATGACGCATTTAAAGAATAAAGGGAAAAATGTGAACTTTTAGGGTGGTCAGATCTGCTACCATATTTTTTCTGTGCAAGAAAACAAACAGTGACACGTCAGGATTCCACTGCTGCTTTGTCATTATTTAAATATTATGTTTTTGCTTTGGCAGCAGAGCAATGGTTCACCAGGCTGTACTTGCCTCGACTATTCATCTTCTACCAGAAGAATGAGAAACATCACTACCTCGCATGGCCTCTTGGTCGCCATTAAAAAACATGACTTCATCTGGTTTGACGTGACAGGTCAACAGTTCACTGGCTCTGTGCCGTGATGGGGTTGAATAAGAACAGATGCCACGGGTGTCTATACAAATATTTTCGTAATGGCTGAATTTCCATCTGAACTTTTTCCTATCCCTAGACATGCCTAATTGTTTGGAATCTTGCTCTAACAATCTGCATAATCACAAGCATTTGGACAAGCATGTAATTCATCAGTAAAATAGTTCAAGCTTATGTTAGAAATGATTATGAATAAGTTTTAGGAAATAATTTAAAGAAATAGCTAATCCAAAAATTAAAATTGATATCATAACTTTCTGACTCTCATGTTGTTCCAAGCCCATAATACTTTCTTAGGGGAACACAAAAGGAGAAATTTTAATGAAGTCTATTCAATGCAATTGCAGTTGATAGTGACTCGCTTTAAAATTCACTTCAAAAGTATTATAAAAGTAGTCCATGGAACTCGTGCATCATATTCCAAGTCTTCTGAGGCATATGATATGCCAAGTAATTTTTTAGCGTAATGTTTTGCACGATCATGAGCGCTATGGGAGAAGCTTGTTCACAATGTCACGTGTGTTCACACGAGAACTTGAGTTGGTTTTAATGCTAAACAAAGCAAGTGCTCACTTGAATAACTCAATTTCTATGACAGAATTTTCATTTTTGGGTTAACTATTCCTTTACTTTATATTTCCAGGGAGAGAAATTAGTTTAATTTAAATGTTTGGATGTGCAGTAATTCTTTAAGAACTTGGTAAATTTGATCTACATTATAAAATAACACTATAAAATAATAACTTATGGAAATAATTGCAAAAACTAACCATGCCCAACCAGTGTACTGATATAAGTTGCATTTACAATATCATTAAAGAATATTCATAAATATGTGCTTTGTGGTAATTACATTTTTCTGGATTGCATTACAATGGGAGAGAAGAATTTTTGTACGTATGTGTTTTGTGTTCTCTCTTCTGGAACAAAGCATACCATTGCGGTAGCTTACCATATTAGACAGTGTTGCTTGAGTGCCTTTGGCTTTATCTTTGAGCGATTGCTATTTACTATAAGAGGGACTCCCAGAATATAGCTCATCAATGACCGAAAACAGAGCATCTGCCATTCGAGATCTAACATTAGAAGAAATGCTTTTCGTTCCACATGTTTCACTTTCATGATGTCATAGTGTTCTCCTTTACTCTGAAATATGACCAGTCTGGAAAGAATTGTATTCATTTCCGAAGATGAGGCCTGCTCTACACTGCATCTGCCAGGCCTCGTGTTGAGTCTGCAGCTTTTTTTTTTTTTCTGTGACAGAGGTACAGTGTGTAAATATTATGACGGTTGGCTGTCAGGCTATGCAATGGGTGTGTTGGCACAGCATGGTGTGAGTTATGCTGGGAGTGTGTGACGGGGTCAGAAAGATAATGGTGGTTTACATTCCAGCTGTCTTTGTTGCATTTTCCTCAATGAGTCAACTGTAAACTTTCATGGTGTATAAGACCTTAACAATTAAAGTGGAGTACAGTGCCTATATAATTTAAGAGATTTTCTTTGACATATTCACCACTAGTTTACCCAGAAATGAAAATTATGTCATCATTTACTCATCCACATGTTGTTCCATACCTGTATGATTTTTGTCTGTGGATTACAAAAGGAGATGTTTGGCACTATGATAGTTTCAATCACCTTTCACTTTCATTGCATCCTTTTCCATAATGCAAAAGTGAACAATGTCTGATGCTGCCATTCTGCTTAACATCTCCTTTTGTGTTTCATGGAAGAAAGTCATACAGGTTTGGAACAACATAATTGTGAGGAAATTATGATAGAAATGTAGTTTTTGGGTGAACTTTCCCTTTACAGTAGGTTGACCGCAAGTACTGAATACTCAACAAAAGAACGTTGTCATGTGAATCTGCATTATGAAGTGTTAATCACAACCGTCAAATTCATCTGGGTATGAGAGATGAAAAAACATGTAGAGATTGTTCTTCATATAGACACAAGCCAGAGATATGAATGGGACTCGTTCACTGTCCCAGATCAGCACCGTCCAATCACAGGCTGGGGAGGTGGAGTTGGAGGTGGGGTGAGTTGGATGGACTCCACTGATAATCTGAGCATAAACAGCAGAGATGGAGGTTGAAAACACAAACTCACATATTTTCAGCATTTCACTCAAGGTCTGGAGATCTAATAGTCAAAGCAAGGTCTCAGAATGTTCTTTATAGATCAGGTGATTATGTGTACTGGCATTTGGAGGCTCAGCCCTCGGACACAAGAGTGTAGGCATGTGGTGTCATCCATCTGATTTTGAGACACTTCTGCACTGTGGGGAAAAGAGGAAGAGAGAGAGAGAGACAGACAGAGGGTGGAGAGAGAGGGTGAGAAAGAGGGATGGATGTGAGTTATATTTTTAGTGTTTCGTTCATAAAATGCTCTGGGTATTTTTAGCTTTTCATTCAGATTATACATTGAGAAAAGCAGCAGCCGTGTCTACCTGTGGGGATTTTAAGCCGTGTTTAATGTTTTCCAAATCCACCATTGTGTTTACTCATATATTAATTTCTCTTATGAGTTACTGTTTAAAAAAAAATCACTACCTCTGCAAAGTTTTAATCCTCAAACAGTAGCTCTCAAACTGGGGGGCCCACAGAGAGTTTGAAAGGGGGGCATGAACACACATATAGTATTTATAATTATAAGGGCTGTGAATCAATTAAAAATGTTTAACTAATTAATCACACAGTTTTCTATGATTAATTGTGATTAATTATGGTACATGGTACATTAAAACAAACATTAAAACCTATGGCGCCAATTCATGTAGAATGGGGGGGGGGGGGGGGGCTGACTTACTAAAGTTTGAGAAACCTGACCTAGCACATGATGTTCGTCCATCATTGTCAATGAAGACCTTGACATCTCATTCAAATCAATTCTGAAATGCTGTGATGTCAAACAAAACCACTCACTGACCACTTTATAAGGAACACTATGGTCCTAATAAAGTGCCTGATGTGGTCTTCTGCTTTCCTGAACTTTTACGGTGGTGATCTGAGTTGCCATAGCCTTTCTGTCAGCTTGAACCAGTCTGGCCATTCTCCGCTGACCTCTCTCATCAACAAGGCGTTTCCGTCTGAAGAACTGCTGCTCACTGGATGTTTTTGGCACCATTCTGAGTAAAGTCTAGAGACTGTTGTGCATTAAAATCCCAGGAGATCAGCAGTTACAGAAATACTCAAACCAGTCTGTCTGGCACCAACAATCATGCCACGGTCAAAATCACTGAGATCCAATTTTTTCCCCATTCTGATGGTTGATGTGAACATTAACTGGAGCTCGTGACCCATATCTGCATGATTTTATGCATTGCACTGCTACCAAACGAATGGCTAATTAGATGATTGCATGAATAAGTAGGTGTACAGGTATTCCTAATAAAGTGTTAAGTGTAAATCAACTGGTTTGATTCAAGTAAAAATATTATTTAACTTCATTTCAAGAGTTCACTGGTTTATATAGTCTTGCAGATGCATTAAGGTAAACGTATTTGGCGTGCTTTCCATTGTTCAGAGCAGCTTGAGCACAGGACTGGGCTTGAGCTCTGAGATACTGGGACTATCTGACTAAAGCAAGAAATAGAAAGACAATTTTGAAATAATTGGTGTAGGCTTTTTGAAATATAAAGGTGGAGATTTAATCAACCTGACTACCGTCATGGTTACTTGTGTAACCTCCGTTCCCTGATGGAGGGAACGAGACGTTGTGTCAATATAGTGACACTAGGGGTCACTCTTGGGAGCCCGAGACACCTCTGGTCTTTGATAAAAGGCCAATGAAAATTGACGAGTGGTATTTGCATGCCACTCCCCCGGACATATGGGTATAAAAGGAGCTGGTATGCAACCACTCATTTAGGTTTTATGCTGAGGAGCCGAGACAAGGTCCGGCCATTTCAGCGGGTAGTTCAGCGTTGTGGCAGGAGGGACACAATGTCTCGTTCCCTCCATTAGGGAATGGAGGTTACACAAGTAACCATGACGTTCCTTATCTGTCACTCATTTGACATTGTGTCGATGTAGTGACACTAGGGGTCCCTATATGAAACGCCACAACTGGCTGAACTGTGTTACGTGAACTGGCGGTGTGTGGTGGGCAGACCACTGTGTGCCTCATAGCCAACACACCAGGTCGACACGTAACCTCCACCAACATAGTTATGAGTGTCGAACGGCCCTTTGGGGACATGTCGACTACCCAAAAGATAGAGACAGGCTAACCCTCTAAGGCCTCTTTTCCCCTTCTTTTTTCCACTCCCTAAAAAAGAAGGGGGATTATCTGACTGGGCTGCCAGGTCTAGTCGGGGACACACCTCACCCAAAGAGAGGGGGGGATATTTAAGTGGAAAAATGATGTCACATGGTCTTTCTGACCATGTGGAGATTCTTCAAGGTAGATCCTACCCAACGGGGGAGGAGTTACTACAAACATGGAGACTGGGGTAGAGGGGCTCTGCCCAAGGAAGACGCAGTTTGCCAACAGGGAAACGAATTAGCGGAAGATATATATTGCATGGGGTTAGCCTTACAGGGAACCGCCACATGCGGAGCACCTACCACAGAACAGGACTCTTAGTTAGCACGTGCACTGGGCCGGCAGCGAGTCTCTCGGAAAACTCGACTGTCACAGGGCTCGGAGGAAGTCAACCAGGGAACAAAGTTTGTGAACTCTACTGGGAATTAATGATGCAAATCTTCAGCTCAAAAGGAGGTGGAAGGCGCTATGTGCAAGCGATACACCCGGCCGGCTATCCCGGGCTTATCCTCTTGTATTGCGTGCCACTACCTGGGATGAAACCGGTTCCACCCGGAGGTTGTAGAACCTTGCAAAGGTGTTGGGTGTTGCCCAGCCTGCTGCTCTGCAAATGTCTGTTAGAGAGGCACCCCTGGCCAGGGCCCAGGAGGCCACTACACCCCTGGTAGAATGGGCTCGTAGCCCTACCGGGGGCAGTATGTCCTAGGCATGATATGCCATAGTTATGGCGTCAGTGAGCCAGTGGGAGATCCTCTGCTTGGAGACAGCACTTCCTTTCCGCTGTGCACCAAAGCAGACAAAGAGCTGCTCAGAGATCCTAAAGCTCTGCGTGCGATCCAAATAGATGCGTAAAGCGTGCGCCGGACACAGCAATGACAGGGCTGGGTCTGCCTCCTCCTGGGGCAGCGCTTGCAGGTTCACCACCTGGTCCCTTAAAGGGGTCGTGGGAACCTTGGGCATATAGCCCGGTCGGGGTCTCAGGATCACGTGAGAGTAGCCTGGACCGAACTCCAGGCACGTTTCGCTGACAGAGAATGCTTGCAGGTCTCCTATCCTCTTGATGGAAGTGAGTGCAGTCAGGAGGGCAGTCTTCAAGGAGAGTGCCTTAAGCTCGGCTGACTGCAAAGGCTCAAAGGGGGCTCTCTGTAGACCCTGAAGAACTACAGAGAAGTCCCATGAGGGAACGAGGTGCGGTCTGGAGGGGTTCAGCCTCCTGGTGCCTCTTAGGAACCTGATGATCAGGTTGTGCTTCCCTAAGGACTTACCATCGACTGCGTCATGGTGTGCTGCTATGGCGGCAACGTACACCTTCAAGGTGGAAGGGGACAGCCTCCCTTCCAATCTCTCCTGCAGGAAGGAAAGCACTGATCCGACTGCACATCTCTGGAGGTCTTGAACCACTTAGTGAACAGACGCCACTTAAAGGCATACAGCCGACTCGTAGAGGGGGCCCTAGCCTGAGTGATCGTGTCTACTGCCGCGTCCCATCCAGGGGCCAGACATGGAGGTTCCAGAGGTCTGGTCGCGGGTGCCAGATGGTGCCCCATCCCTGAGAAAGAAGGTCCTTCCTCAGCGGAATTCGCCGGGGGGGGGAGGGGCTGTCGCGAGGAGCGTGAGGTCCGAGAACCACATCTGGGTGGGGCAGTAGGGTGCTACCAGGATGACCTGCTCCTCATCCTCCCTGACCTTGCACAGGGTCTGTGCAAGTAGGCTCACTGGGGGAAACGCATATTTGTGCATGCCAGGGGGCCAGCTGTGTGCCAGCGCGTTTATGCCAAGGGGGGCCTCGGTCAGGGCGTACCAGAGCAGGCAGTGGGGAGGATTCATGGGAGGTGAACAGGTGCACCTGTGCCTGTCCGAATCGACTCCAAATCAGCTGGACCACCAGAGGGTGGAGTCTCCACTCTCCCCTGAGGGTAACCTGTCGTGACAGAGCGTCCACTGTAGTGTTGAGGTTGCCCGAGATGTGAGTGGCTCACAGCGACTTGAAGTGCTGTTGACTCCAGAGGAGGAGACGGCGGGCGAGTTGTGACATATAACGAGAGTGCAGACCGCCTTGGCGGTTGAAACATGCTACCATTGCCATGTTGTCTGTCTGAACTAACACGTGCTTGCCCTGGATCAACGGCCGAAACCTCCGCAGGGCGAGCAGAATTGCAAACAACCCGAGGCAGTTGATGTGCCAATGCAGTCGCGGGCCCGTCCACAAGCTGGTGGCTGCGTGCCCGTTGCAAACAGTGCCCCAGCCCATTTTGGAGACGTCTGTCGTGACCATGAAGCACCTGGAGACCAGTTCTAGGGGAATACCTGCCCGTAGAAACAAGAGGTCGGTCCAAGGGCTGAAAATACGGTGACAGACTGGCGTGATGACCATGCGATGTGTCCCGCATTGCCATGCCCATCTCGGGACTCGAGTCTGAAGCCAGTGCTGAAGCGGTCTCATATGCATCAACCCGAGCGGGGTGGCCACCGCTGAGGATTCCATATGCCCCAGGAGCCTCTGAAAAAGTTTCAGTGGAACTGCTGTTTTCTGTTTGAATGCCTTCAAACAGGCCAACACCGACTGGGCGCGCTCGTTCGTGAGGCGCGCTGTCAAAGAGACTGAGTCCAACTCCAAACTGAGAAAAGAAATGCTCTGAACTGGGAGGAGCTTGCTCTTTTCCCAGTTGACCCGAAGCCCTAGTTGGCTGAGGTGTGAGAGCACCAAGTCCCTGTGTGTGCACAACATGTCCCGAGAGTGAGCTAAGATTAGCCAGTCATCGAGATAGTTGAGAATGCGAATGCCCACCTCCCTTAGCGGGGCAAGGGCTGCCTCTGCGACCTTCGTGAAGATGCGAGGAGACAGGGACAGGCCTGACCCTCGAATGCAAACCGCAGGAAGGGTCTGTGTCAAGGAAGGATCGAGACGTGGAAGTTTGCGTCCTTCAGATCTACCGCCGCGAACCAGTCTTGATGCCGGACACTCACCAGAATGCGTTTTTGCGTCAGCATCTTGAACGGGAGTCTGTGTAAAGCCCAGTTCAGTACTCGCAGGTCCAAGATTGGCCGCAACCCACCGCCTTTTTTCAGTACGATGAAGTGGGGGCTGTAAAACCCCTTCATGGTCGTGATGACAGCCGTGCACACCGGGTACGTGACCCAGGGAACAAGGAAACCGCTCTTGCTGAACTCTTGAGTACTGCAGCCACTTGGGCATGCAGCGCAATTAAATGCTAAATGTTACAAAAAGATTCTCCTTCCGGCTTTCGACCGGGGGATGGAGAGGTCTGCTTACCAGCTCCAGAGCAGCGGGTTTCGTCGTCCCTGGGTCGCCCATCTCAAGGGTGCTTTGAAGCCTTTCACGGGTTCTTGGCGGCCGCGAGACGGGTGGCATCTGCTTCCTGCAGTGGGCTCGACGCCGGGGCCGGGCCGAAGGGGCGGGCTGTGGCGGAGCCGGTGCAGTCACCGCAGGGGGACACCCTTGGCGATGAGCAGACGGGGTGCAGGATCTTGAGCTGCGCTGGGGCAGGATCTGCCAGATAGCCTCCGTCTACTGCTCTACCGTCGAGAACTGCTGGGCATAGTCCTTGACGGTGTTGCTGAATAGGCCAGCCTGGGAGATGGGGGCAGCAAGGAACCGTGTCCTGTCGGCCTCACCCATCTCGACCAGGTTGAGCCAAAGTGGCTCTCCTGGACCAATAATGTGGACATCGTCTGCCCAAGAGACCACGCCGTGACCTCCGTTGCTCGGAGAGTGAGGTCAGTCACGGAGCGCAGTTCCTGTATCAATCCCGGGGCGGAACTACACTCGTGCAGTTCCTTTAGCGCCTTGGCAGACTTGCAGGAGAGCCATGGCATGCAGGGCGGAGGCGGCTTGTCCAGTGGCACCATAGGCCTTGGCCGTCAGAGACGATGTAAACCTACAGGCCTTGGACGGGGGTTTTGGGCACCCACGGCAGGTGGTGGTGCTCTGCGGGCATAGGTGCACTGCGAGCGCCTTTATCCACCGGGGAATTGCCGAATATCCCTTGGCCGCCCCACCATCGAGGGTAGTGAGGGCGGGGAAGCTGAAAAGATTGGGACCAGGCAGTAAAAAAGTGCCTCCCACGACCTTGTCAGCTCTTCATGCACTTCTGGGAAGAAAGCAACGGGGGTGGGGCGTGGCTTTGAGCGGCGCCGTGAGCCCAGGAACCAATCATCGAGCCGCGAGAGTTCAGGGAAGAGCGGAGGGTTCCACTCTAGCCGACGCACGCGGCTGCCAGGGAAAGCATGTCGTCATCTCTGCGTCAGCCTGTGACTGGGCAATCGTCCCCGAAGGGAGGAGCGCCCAGGTGCATTCTCTGCAGTGCACCAGTGCAGAGGAGGGAGAAGCCGCTGAAATGCACCGTCAGATCCAGCAGATGTGAATGAACAGTCATGGGAATTCAGCTCAGTGAGCATGACCGTTTGGCTCCGAAGAGAAAATATGAATGAGTGGTTGTATACCAGCTCCTTTTATACCCGTATGTCCGGGGGAGTGCAAATATCACTCGCCAATTTTCATTGGCCTTTTATCAAAGACCAGAGGTGTCTCGGGCTCCCAAGAGTGACCCCTAGTGTCACTACATCGACACAACGTTGAGTGAGTGACAGATAGGGAAATTGGGTTATACTAACAAAAAGGGTTGGATCTAGTAGAAATTGCAGCTTAAGATAACAATTGCAAGTTACCAATTTTTACAGTGTTTACTTAAAAATTTACTTGAATATGAAATTAAATATTGTGTTCTAAAGAAGTTTAACTTATTGAATAGTAGAGTACAAACATTTTTTAAGTGTTTGCAAAAAATAAAATAAAATAAAGAAACAATTGTTGGTAATAAGAAATTAACATTTTGATAATTCATAATAGCCTTTTAATGACATTGCAGGTATGAGAAACTTTGCTGCTTCTTCATAGAGAGTGATTTCATATGATATCGTAATCACGGGGATCAGCCTGGGCTAATGCAGTTACATTGAAATATGTCAGGGGAAAGATTGCATTATAAGTTCATTTTGACTCTTTAATCTCCAGATCAAATACAAATAATGTTGTGTCCGCTTTCACATTCTTGCACAGTGTCTCAAGGTGAAAGGTTTAAAATTCATCTGTGTGCACCCAATCAGTCTCACTGAAAACAAACTTGTTAACCTACATTTGTGCTTCACGTGGCAACATCTAAATTAACTAGTTTTATTCAAGTCAAAAATATTATTTAATATCACTGAATCAACCTGAATACATTAGGTTACTCCAGCAAAACTAATTTTAAGGATTAGATCAGGTGGAAATATTGGAAATATGAAATAAGCTAACAATTGTAGGTTACAACTTTTTATGGTGCTTTCGTCAGGCCTTGCACAGACAGGGTTGGGAGGGTTACTTTTGAAATGTATTCCACTACAGATTACAGAATACATGCTGTAAAATGTCATTTGTAACGTATTCCGTTAGATTACTCAAGGTCAGTAACATATTCTAAATACTTTGGATTACTTCTTCAGCACTGGTAGATTTTTTCACTTGTTTCGACTATAAAAACTCTGCCAGTACAATAAGACAAAACACGTTTAATTTATCTGAAAAACCGAAATATCTTATGCAGTGTTGTTTCTAAAACAAGATAAATCAAATTGATCTTGTTTTCAGGATTTTTAGATATTTTTTTACAGGAAAACAATACAAAAATTATTATCAAGAATATGACTTTTGCCCTAATATCAAAGGTCTTACTAGAAAAAAAGAAATTATGATCCAACGTGAATTTTCTTGATAAAAAAATATGATCGTGCCTGGTAACATGTGCATGTAAAATGGCTAGAAATAGCATTTTAACAGTGTAAAGCTGACAATTTACACAAGGTTTATTTCTATTTCTTGTGCTCCAAACTTACTTCAAACTTAGTCTCTGTCTGCTTGTATGAATGTAACACATCATAAGAAAGTGTTTCACTGCTGTTCAAATGCACTTTGGAACGCATCATATATATGTATAAATCTGAAAGGACTAAATATTAAATGAAACGAATGACAATAAAATGCAAAGTAATCTCTTCAGTAATCAAAATACTTTTTGAATGTAACTGTATTCTAATTATCAATGATTTAAACTGTAACTGTAGTGGAATACAGTTACTTATATTTTGTATTGTAAATACGTTTTCCCGTTACATGTAGTTCATTACTCCCCAACCCTGTGCACAGAGTAATGCTTTTTAAAGTGTTTGTGAAGTTTTGAAGGAAAGATGTATGCCCTGGAAAATGCTATTTTTAGAAATAATGTAGTATTGCTATAAATGATATGTAATGCTCTTATTTGGTTTAACTTTAGAAGACCTGGTTGTAATTCTGCTCAACTGTTGTGTGGGTGGTCTGTGAGACCTTGCTTTGCAGTTTAACTGACCAGTGAATCATCTCAGCCTTTAATCATAATTCAAGCGTGGATTAACTTTTATCACTGCGATTAGGTTGGGAATTTCCTGTGATTCTAAATTTGTCTAATGGTAGTTGTGTTACACACTTCCATTAATCCGTGCATTAAATGCTCAAAAAATGTGTGTGGTGAAAATCACGACTGAATAGATGGGTGAGAAGATTATCCATTACAAAACAGGACAGAAACGGGATGTTAGGTCACATACATGGGATGTCAGTACAAACACCAGCTACACCATTCTTAACCTTTGGAAGCATTGCAAGTTCCATTCCATAAACTACCAAGAAGAAAGAAGAATATAATAGTTATCTCATCACAGGCTGATTGGATTATAGTACATATGCCTGGTTGCTATGACTGCTTTGACACCTCCTTTTCCTTCTTTCAGCTTAAGTCATGCCTTCATATCATGACAGAACATCTGTGTGCCTAACTGGGCCAAGTTTTTAAAATAATGAGATTTATTTAAAAAAAAGCTGACCCTCAGGCAATGGGTTCCGTTAAGAGCACAGTGAGTGAGTTATATAATGAAAGAGATTTTTGGAAAGGTATGCTTGTCTGCATATTCCATGTATTGCTGCTACAGTTCTCAGAATACTTCATATACTTTCAGGGAGGTGTAGTGGTCTAAAAGAGAGCATATTGTTTCTATCTCATTGTGTCTTATGTGTGTGTCTATTTCTGTCGTTTATGGGCTTTGCTTGACGTCAACGCATCACGCCTGTCATTCAAATCATGCTGAGGCTTGTTCTCATTATGATGGGTATGATGCATCTTAATTAACAAGCCCAAATCAAACCTATTCAGTAGGTCAGAGAAGCAAAGTTCTTGCATCCTGCATGTTTTGCTAAAGTGTTCTGGTGTGAAAATGTGACTCAGAGTCATGGGTCTTGTTTGCATGTTTGTTTTTTGTTTTTTTGTTTTGTTTTTGTTTTGTTTTTTGCATTAACAGTTTGCAAAGATATTGAATAGACAGGTGATGTTCTTTTGAATTTGATGGTATATATATATATATATATATATATATATATATATACATATATAAAGAGAGAGAGAGATTTTATAGATGCACATCAATGTTACCATTAATTTATTTATACAATCTAAAGAGAAGAGGACATGCATTTTCACAACAGCTGGTATTGGCAATCTAATTCTGCACTTAACCTAATGCTTCGAAAGACACAAATAATACACAAATCCACAAATAAAGTACAAAATTATAAAACAGCATGTAGTTGAAAATCAAATCCTTTGTTTTTCTCATTACCCCTGTTCTTCTGTACTGTACATTTGTTACACTATTACATACACTATTGTCACTAACACAAAGCCACCAAACAGATGATGACGCAATACATACAGTACGTTATTAATTATTAATTCATTGTGCTGGATCATAAAATAGAGGTATAAGTACACTGAAATGAACATGACCCATACAGATGTATCATCTAGACAGAGAGAGAGAGAGAAAAGCAGTCTGGGTCTAAACACCTCACCAGTTCTATACCAGTTAGGATGATATTATCCCCTGAATATCTCCTGAGATTTGTGCCTTCTGAGGACAAAGCAGTATTTCTCATTGAACATATCACTGGTAAAGAACAGGCAAAAGTGGCCTAAAACTTTGTAAGAATGTGCGTGACTGGTTTCATCATTCCATCTGGACCGCTAAGGCTCCAAGCTGTTAGGCTATAGTGAGCAATTTTAGAAACTCTGCTTTAATGTAGTTAGATCATTCACCTACATGTGTCTCCAACATACAAAAGGTTGGAATAATGTCATGTCTGTTAAAGCTAAATCAAACAAGACCATTAATTCTTACAAAGAATTAGTACTACCTGAAGAAGAAAAAAAAAAAAAAAAAAAAAAAAAAAAGAAAAGAAAAAAAAACTTCTGTGTAAACAGAGAGCAGAACTATACTTTGTGATGACTCAGTTGTGACACCTAGTGGCAGAAATACATAAACAGGTAGTCTACTGGGGTGGCCATGAATGCCAAAGTGCAGTGCAAGGACTGCATGATTCTTTATTTCATAAGCAGTTTGTCATGATAGTATGGCGTGCACATACCTGTGTCCAGGCAACAAAGGACAGACAGTTCCATAAAATCAGTATGAACAAACTGAAGTCAAGAGGCACTGATAGCCTGGGTAAGCACTCAATGCTGAGGTACAGGCTCTAACATAACATATATAGGTGTATTACGGACTGGGCCAATGGGGTCAGTGCTCAGGGGCCCTTGAATACCTGGGGCCTGGGTGGGCCCTGGGCTGTAAGGTCTCACAGCCTATCAACTTTAAAAACAAATGTTTAATATATGCTTGAAAATGTGAGCCCCACAGATTATACAAGCCTCCCTCAGTAGGGCCCTTTGACTATGAGGGTCCCCAGCCATGTTAAGTACCCTTTTGCATTACTGTTTCAAATTAAATAAATTTAAGCCACTCACTTAATCCTATGATGCATATCATATTGATACATGACTTTCTAAAGTCTCTACATCATCAACATTGGCCTCAGGGCCCTTGCTAGTCATAATCCGCCCATGGTTCCCGCTGAAGCTCTTTATAAAAAGTGGACCTTCAGTTGCCAGGACATGGCCTGTTTGGACAAAAGTCTTTTTTTCCTTACACTCTGGAGACAGGACAGGATTGTCTTTATATGTCAGTCCATGAAGGACCTGATACAATGTTATGGTAAAAATGATAGTAATGTTATAAGAAAACTGCTTTTCTTTGCCCTGAGTCTATATGCACAATCTAGGCTACACTATTTTATGCAATTTATGTGCAATGCAGGGGTGCCAGAAATGGAAATCTCTATGCATCTAACACCCAGACAAACTTTACATTTGAGTAAATTTGCATATTGTGGCAGGTGCGAGGGGGAAGTCTACAGATATGACACATGCTTGTGTGTGCTTGTGAGCACAAAGAATGAACATCACATAAACCATGGTGATTTCAGGAGAGCAAATTTACATTTACATTATGTAGCGAAATAGCCAATGCACTATTGACAATTTTACTTATGTATATTGATTTTTACATTTTATTTCTAATATCTTGGTCTTTATTTCTAGTATCTTGATGATAAATTGTTTACATTTTAGTTTTGACACCCCAGAGATGAGCACTACTGCAGTGTCGATCTCTGGATTAAGACTTAATATTAAAAGGTAATATAAAAATATCTACGCAATACCTGTCATGTTAATGTATCTCAATGTCAAATCAGTGTGGAACATCAGCAACATAAGCATGAGCTAATTCATATTAACTGTATTAACTGTAAACATTGTTATGGCACCAATGGAAAAATGTTATTTCAGAGCTGGTTTATGGTAATCACTCTAGGAATTAATGCCCCATTTAACAGCTTCAACATTTTGACCTCTCAGGTCTTCATCAGACTAAAAACCTTTTTCTTAGTTTTCTATATTGTGTCCTGCACCTGTATCCAACATGGATTGGATGTGCACACTTCAGTTCCCATCAACAATTTACAATGTAGTCTCAGCACTGTATTTGCATGGTTGCACACCAACAGCTTTAGAGAATAGACATTAGCCTACAGTAAAAGAGAGATGAGTTTGCAATGGCAGGAATTCATATAGGTTAGGGGGGGAAAATGACTATAGTTCACCATGCAGAAGGATACATTCTAGATATATGTGTATATCCTCTATATTGCCACAGAAATGCCAAGCAAATGAAAAATATATCAGGCCTACTCTGTATATCAAAATGGATGTTTAATAAGGTGCCATCTGACATGGTTCAATTAGGGAAATTACTGTGTAACAATTTAAAGGATGGGCAAGGAGGAGGCGGGAACCAGACGAACCATCAAAATAATATTCAATGAAAACTTATAAAGACACAAACATAAACACACATGACAGCTGCGTGTTGCTCTCTCTCCTAAACTGCTGCATCCGGCTAGGCCTTATCCCTCTCCTTGGCTGATTAGCCCGATTAGGGGCCGGCCGTGCGCACTCACGGCCTGGCCCTGCCCTCCTCCTCATCACACTCCTCCCTCATTTGCCTCAGCCTGGGAACCCCTGGCATGATGTACATCCGCCCCTTTGCCCTTCTGGCCACACCTGCTGGCAGGCTTTCCCTGCTGGGAAGTTGGGGGAAAGAGAAGAGGGAAAGGGCAAGGTGGAGCGACAGTGAGAGAGAGAGAGAGAAGGGAGAGAAAAAAAATTGCTCGCCGGTTCCCAGACACGCCGTCGCCTGGTCCTCAACCACTCCTCCACCCTCTGGGGGACGACAGCCGCTCCTCCCCAGGTGGACCGGAGCGAGTCCTCCGACTCCTGGTGGATGGAACGCCCCTCCGTGTTCTGGCAGCTGGTAGCGAGCCCCTCCGCCCATGGCAGCAGCTCCACCGCTCCAGGCGGCCGGTAGCGAGCCCCTCCTCCCGTCGTGGACGGCGGCCATTCCTCCGCATCCAGGCAGCTGGCAGCGACTCCTCCGTCCCACAGCGGACGGCCGTGGCTGCTCCTTTGGGTGGACGGCAGTGGCGACGACTCAGCGACAGCACATCCCTCCTCCTTCGCAGGTTTCAGCACCAATGTAACAATATAAAAGATGGGCTAGGAGGAGGTGGGAACCGGACGATACATCAAAATAATGTTTAGTGACAACTTAAAAAGACAAAAACATAAACACACACAGCAGCTGCGTGTGGCTCTCTCTCTCCCGAACTGCCGCATCCAGCTCGGCCCGGCCCCGCCCTCCTCCTCATCACATACTGAAGGTGGGATGATTACAAAAGTCATAGCACACATACCTACAAGGGGTGTCTTTTGAGATACAGGTGTAAGGCTGGCACCAGAATGTCTACGACCAAAAGGCGCCATTTCCATCTAAAAGTCAAAGAACTCTGCGAGAATCAACGTCACAGAACTCTCTCACAAAAGCTGAAATCTACACCTGAATATCACCACGTGTGATAAAGTGCAAATCGCCTTTTGCTGAAATCTACACCTGAATATCACCACAGTGTGATAAATTGCAAATCACCTTGCTGCCCCCCCTTCTCTCTCCCCTTCTCCCCTTCAACAGCTCTGGACCAACACAAAGACATAAGATTTATATATAAAAAATATAACAAATAACATGAAAACAAAGAATGCAACTGTATGTGTTTGATATCATTTAAGAGGTCTCTGTGCGACTGGTATAGTGGTCTCTTTCCCATGTTGATAAAACTAATGGTAACAAAGTTATAAGGTCTTTGCCAAATACTGCATAATTCTGGAGGTCTATTCCCCTCCTTGACCTACAATTGAAATGATCTCCTATATGTTAACAAGGTTAAACCCCAGGAAGTCAAGAACCCATTCACCCCCAAATCCTCATTGTCTAAAGGATAATACCATTTGGTACACAATGTTTATTCTGTCTGGATATTTAAGGAAAGTTGGCATGAAGCTCTGGGAATCTGTATGCAGATCTCCCATGCTGTACCGCTGCATGTAGTTTTGTCAGGTATGTTTCTTTGACTTGTCTTTTATTTTTAGTAATGCTTGTTTATTCTGATAATGTGAAATTGGCTTTGATTTGAATTTCTGCAACAATGTTTTATATCCTACCTGACAAATAAATTGTTATTATTTGATTTATTCTGAATTCCTCTGAAATCATTACTGGAGCTTTAATATAGGAGGAAGCCATTTAAAGACTCTCAGTTTGAATTTAAACCACTCAGGACAACCAGGTAGGACAACCACCTAGGACAGCCGGGTAGGATTTTAATTTCAATAGACCAGGGTAGACCATACTGGAGCTTTAATATAGGAGAAACCATTCAGGACAACCGGGTAGGAGAAAGCCATTTAAAGACTCTGTCACTGCTCACCGCCCGTCTTAGCAAGTTGTATGTACGTGACTAAGCGGCAATATCGTCTGGTTATGAGAAAAGCCAAACCAGACGATATTAGTTAACCCTACAACCGCTGACTAAGAACGGAACTGGCAATCCATTTTCGGGAGGTTTATTAAACGTAATTTAATAACGGCCGGCGTAAGTCTCCAAAGATCAAAAGGACAATGAATAGAAGAGGATTTAGAGTAATCAATAACCTAAAAATGTTTAATTAAAAGAATGATCAGAAATTAATTAGAGCTTAAATATAAATTAGAGGTCAACTTAAAATTGGAGTCAGATTAATATAAAATTGGAGTCAGATAAAATGAATAACGGAATTAAATGTGTGAATTAACAATAATTGATTTACTTCAGCGCTCAGAAAAGACAGAACAACGCAGAGACCTTCAAGGGCAATTTATTGAAGTTCCGCTCCGGAACGGATATGAAAATTATGAATCCAGATATATTCTTTTCCTTTTTTACACAGGTGAGTATATAATTATCACTTATGTACATCATCGTACTCAAATAGACCATTCAACAGCTAGCCATGGTAAAACAATGCTGAAATTGCAATGAAGCAATAGCGAAAATACAAGCAGCAATTAAAGGGATAGATCACCCAAAAATGAAAATGTAGTTATTGTTTACTCACCCCTGTGTTGTTATAACCCCAATATGACTTTCTTTCTTTTTATTAACACAAAGGGAGAAAATTTAGAAAAAAAATTTGTGCTTAGTCAGTGATCTCATACAATGGCAGTTCATGGTGACTACCTCTTCAAGCTTCATAAAGGATGCAAAAGTATCATTAAGAAGTCTAATAAATTACTGTATACCACTCCTTGTTCTGAAGACATACGATAAGGTTTGGTGAGAAACAAACCGAAATCTAATGTATTATTAAGTGAAACTCTTGACCGACTGTTGCTCTCTGGTGTGCGTTCATGAGAGAACACACAGTCCCCGCTAACCAGACTCAAACAACACGTAATAAAAGGTATCATTTTATGTTAATCTTAGAGTTTTTGTTCTAACCTGCCGCAATGAGTGACAGGACATTCTGTCGATCACTTGATTTCTATTTGCGGCATCACGCCAGGAGCCCTGTCCCCTGTGAACTAGCACTGGTCCAAAATATTTCTCATAAAGCCAGAATCTCACTAGCCCGTTAAAACTACTTGAATTTTGCAGAGGGTGTCACACCTACTGACTGTTTTGATGAGGTCTCACTCTTTTCACTCTGAGTTTTGTCACACACACACCTGTTCAGAATGAAGAAGACATGACAGACATTACGCTCCCTCCACCTTTCACTATGGTTCTTCCAGTTCAGTTTCGGTTGAGCGAAACATCCAAAACCTCCAAAATATTGTGGTCTCCTGTCCTCTCTGTCTGACTGTAGCTTCTAACTGTGTATGTGTGGCTGCATCAGGTTCTTCCATCTCTCTCAGTTTGATTTCAGAGTACTCCGGTTCATGTACATAAGGCTGGGCATAGAAATGCTTCTCATCTTCGAATGTAAGTTCTGTTCTCTGGTTTTTGTGCAGCTGTGTTGTGTTCTGTTGTTATTATTGCTTTAGCTGACCTTTTTTAAGATAAATAAAATGAGTTTTCGCTTGAATGCCCCATCTCCTGAGTGGCGGCTTTGTGGGGCTGTGTATTCTGTTGTTCTTGTGCACTCTCATGAACACAAGGAGAGCAATGGTCGGTGAAGATTTTCACGAAATAATCAATTAGATTTCGGTTTATTTCTTACCAAAGCTTATTGTATGCCTTCAGAACAATGCATGAGTCACATACAATAATTTATTAGACTTCTGAATTATACTTTTGCATCCTTTTTGAAATTTGAAGAGGTGGTCACCATAAACCGCCATTGTATTACAAAATTTAAAAATGTCTCCCTTTGTGTTAAGAAAAAGAAAGAAAGTCATATGGGGTTGTAACAACACAGGGGTGAGTAAATAATGATGACATTTTATTGGGTGAGCTATTCCTTTAAGCGTGTTAAGAAAGACAATTTTCAGGTAGCTCGAGCAGTTATATGCCATAATGACAAATCAAAGACACCAAGACCTCCTGTACTAAAATTGTCCATATCTGAGGATTCCTGTGACACTAGTCCAAATTCCATTCGGTGGCTCTAGTGTATTCTGAATGCGTAGCGCCGATACATGTATTTCGTTACAGCCCAACCCTGAAAGTGTGTCACTATCCACTGCCACTGTACTGAAAAGACAGACTAAGATATTCCTTAAAACATCTCCTTTTATGTCCTACATAAGAAAGTCATACAGGTTTCTTACAACATGGGGGTAGGTAAATTATGATAGAATTTTAAGTTTTGGATGAACTATTCCTTTAAGCATGGATGAAAGCACCATTTCTGGTAAAGCTAGAGAAATGTGACATCCCTTTCCCAAGTTCAGGAGCATGCTGAGTCACATTCACAAAGGATTCTGTTTCATCAGTCAACTGAAGAAATACGTTTCTGTTGTTAATCACATTGTCGAGGAGAGCACGAAAACCCAACCCAATATCACAGGCTTAAAATGGTATCTGATTACTTGGGATGAGCATGAGACTTGAACTTTTCCCAGACAATTATTAACTGGTAGTGTGCTGACTGCATCTTAAGTATCATTGCAGATAAAGGTTAGAGGGATTAACTCTGTTAATAAGCAGTTCTCTCCGGGGAGCAGATATGTGTTAGAAGACATACTGAGAATTTCATGAAAGAAGCTTAAGTCACTATCACGGTCCCTGATTCATGGCATCCAGTTGACAGCAAAGATGTGGAAGACCGCATTATTCATATTGTTCAGGGAAAGTCTACGGCAGCAGACCATGCACTCACTTTTCGCACTTTGGCAGCACAAACTGGATGGACTGATGCATCATTAAAGACTATTTACCACAAAGGACTGAGTCACCAACTACAAGCAGAGATGGCTAGTCATGATGAGAACCTTTCACTATAACAGTTCATCTCTCTCTCCATTAAGTTGGATAATTTGAGGCACTCTCATTCTCCAGTTCCTCTGGTATCCAATACTCCCTCTGTTACTCCTCCTAACTCTATTTCTGAACCTATGCAACTGGGTTATACTAGACTGATGAGAGAGGAACATCAATGATGCATTACCAGCTGGCTTTGCCTATACTGTGGAGAGAATGGCCACTTTCTGCCTTCCTGCCCTACTTGGCCACATGGATCGCCCCTACGTGATTCAGTGAGTGATTTTCCTATTCATCCTATTGAAAACCGTCATATGGTTGTGCCTGTGACTCTTAGCTCAGCCGCTTGTAATATCACTGAGGCTCTCATTGACTCTGGAGCAGCTGGAAAGTTTATTGATGCTCACCTTGTTGATAAGTTGTCCCTCCGGACTGCATCCTGTGTGCCCTCTCTTTCTGTTATAGCTCTAGATGGGAGTCCATTGCACTCTGGACCCATACAACAAGTCACCCAAGAACTCACTTTACATGTGGGAGTCCTTCACCATGAAAATCTCCACTTTCTGATCACACAAGCACCCAACAACCCGGTGGATCTTGGCTATCAATGGCTGGTCAAGCACAACCCCAGTATCTCTTGGACTGATGGTGAGATTATAAAATGGGGACCTCAGAGGTGGGGGACTCGAGTTACATGACTTGACTCGAGTCGCAAATTTAAGGATTTGTGACTTGCTTGACTAAATGAAGAAAATTACTTGACTTGACTTTGACTTGAGAACCAGCGACTCGAGACTTGACTTGACTTGAACTGCATGACTCGACAATGACTTGAATGTTTTTTTTATTATTATTAACTTATTCTAAACAGTAATGAATTGTGTTTAAAAAAATATTGCGACATCAATTCATTCATATGCAAAAATGTAAGACTGCCAGCACCACTGATCTGCATCTGCGCAGTTAACGCTGCGCTCACAACGCGCCAAAATGACAGATGATTGTCGAGTTCCCAAAATAATATCCTTTGGATATAAAGATTTCGAACTGGACCATGTGAATGAAAAAAGATTGCCAGATGTACAATATGCAACACAAAAATATCCGATACAACCACGACAACCTCGAATTTCATCAGACATTTCAAAAATCACAAGGAAAGGTAAATCATTTCGTTATCATTTCATTATCCAGAAAGATTAATATGTAAAATTACTGTTCAAATGCTCGAGGGTCAGTAAATTAAAATGATTCACATTTAATCTCATGTTTTGTAGCGCAACAAGTTTGAAATTACCCGATGTTGCCTCTAAATGTGTGTGCCTTTTCTAAACCTTCTCAACAGTCAACAATATACCGTAACCATTTGTTGGAAATATAAAAACATCACAGGCAGATTTGCAGTCACAACACTTTATTTAAAACGTGACAAGTAGTATAAAATATACAGAATGACTCGTGGCGAAATCCAAGTGCTCTCATAGTGATTATGACTTCTGAAGTCTTCAACTAAAGCCCTTGAATGCAAAACCTTTATGACTATTTTATATAAATGTATTTCTGAAGGGCACTGACTGTCTTCAGAAAAGTTTTCTGAATTTTCTTTTCATCTTACCTCCTTATAATGCCTAATAAAGTAGTGTTTATAAGCGCAGCCGTTACCACGGTAACAGCTATATTTCTGCTGTTCCATAGGCGTCACCTACTGTCAGAGAGCGAATTTGCATTTTCATTGTATGGGGTGGGGTGGAAAAATAGGGTTCAAAACAGTGTTACTATGAATGCAAACTTTAATACAGTGAAAAATACACTCTATTAGCATAACATAAATATTTAAAAAAAAATACACATTTCCAACATTCTTTTGAATGTCCATGTACTAAAATAAAATATTTGATGATGCCATGAGTGTACCTTCATTTACTATTACTATTATTTTGAATGGCCATGGAAAATGAAGCAATGTGATAACAATTTTACCTGGTCGCAAAAAGTAGTCCGTTAATTTACCTGATGAACTTTCACCTTTTGCTGACTCTTTATGCTTCGCAGAGCTAATGTGTGCTTCTAAATCACTTGCACCTTTATTAGCAACTGACACATAAGTGCCAGCTTTACATGTCATGCATTCTGCTTCCCACGGATCTTGGCCTGGATGAAAGCATGGGAGTTTTTTGTGCAAATCTTCTGTAAATTTGCACTTTCGTATGGGCATTGTTTCCACTCAGCTGTCATTTGCGGCTACTGTCAAGCAACTGTTTGATGCTGAACACAACAGTGCTTTGCGCATTCACGGAGAGATTGACAGGCAGGAATTTGGCCAATAGTTGCTGCAAGCCTCTTATAATCGACCAGTTAGTGTGCGAGAAGGTGAGACTTACAAAGAGGGGATATGCAAATATGCGCGCACACACAGAAGTATCAGACCAGATGCACATCATAATGCAACTAAAGCCGGATCCCGGACGTTTTCGCAAATTTAGAAATCCCGGCCGGACGCTTTTTTAAGGTCCGAAAAAGAGGATATGTCCGGGAAAAAGAGGACGTATGGTCACCCTATCTTGTCAGCCACTGTAGCCAAGTACATTCAAAAGGTTTAATGAAATAAAAAATCTAGTTAAAAGATAATTAATGCATGTTTTCCAGTTTTTCCACAATACATTGATATATCTATCTATCTATATTTTAATATTATAACCAAACAATTATTTATTGTTGTCCAGATTTTCATTATAATATGATACAGTAATATTATTATTACTTTGAGGATTTGTTGTATACAATAGTAAAATATTTCTGTCTTATTGACTTTACTTTCACCTAGAGCTTATATTCTGATGCTGCAGTGTATTGTTCACCATGTTGCAAAAGGCTGTATTTTATGTAAGCATCATAGGCAACATTCGTTACAGTATTGTAACAGTAAACATTCAAGGAACGACGGCCTCTCAGAATACTAGAGCGGGGGGTTGGGATTTACGTTTATCAAGCGCCGAAACTTTGCATGGTGCAGAATAATGTTAAACATTGTAACAGTCCCCTCTTTGCAGCCTGAACTTGTTCAGAACGTTAAATATTTGTGTCACAAGCGCTAAAAACAATCTAGATGCAGCGCAATGAATGAAACAGAACGCAGGTGTCCCAACATGCGTTTCTGAAACCTGAAGTTCTTTTTAACTTGACACGGTGTCTAAAAATTTTCCAGTCCTGGGTGAGACACTGAAGAAACACGATGCAGCAGTCAAGGATGTTCGTCCAGCGCGTTTACATAGAAAAACAATGGAAAAACAGAGTAGACGCATGCAAAAATACGTTCTGTGTGAATGGCCCCTCACGTGTCTGTGAGCGAGAGCGTGTGGGCGAAACAAGCTCGGAAGGCCTGTATATTTTTTTCATAAATTACAAACCCAAACCCAAAGTCCTACTGACCCGAACCCGTTGGCTCTGTGAATCGCGCGTGTACCCAGAACAACATATCACCCCTCAAGCGGTTTGTGCGTAGCTTTCCTACCAGGGCCCCACGCAATTGCATGGTTTGCGTGGTGGTTAAAACCCGCTACTGCATACACGCAGTGTTATACATTTTAACTGGTTAATTCTAAAAATCGAAACAATATGGATAATAAGGTATCTAGAAGTATTCATAGTATTTTTAAATGCCCACGATAAAAATACCGTGCATGTTCATTAACGCAATTTACTATATACAATTCATATAAAAAAATTAATGTAAAGATATGTATATAAGTTCATCTTTTCAGAGCAAAAATAAATATTTATTAAAAAAATTAACCTCTATTTATTTTAGTAGTGTGGCTTGACTCGACTTGAAACTCAGGACTCGACTTGACTTGCTTGAGGTGAGTCACTGACTTGACTTGCTTGATTTGTCTGCACTGCACTTGAGACTTGACTCGAGACTTGATGATAAGACTTGAGACTTGCTTGTGACTTGAACATGTGTGACTTGCTCCCACCTCTGGGGGACCTACGTGCTTTGCATCTTGCATAAAATCAGTTAACCCGGCACCTTTGAACATAAATATGGTCGCCACCGCTGAATCTCAAATGATTTCCTCTGTGCCTCTTTGTTACCATGACTTTGCTAGTGATTTTAGTAAATCCCAGGCAACAACTCTACCTCCACACTGCCCAGATGACTGTGCTATTGACCACCTCCCAGGCACACAACCACCCAAGAGTCGCATCTGCCCACTTTCCTGTGCAGAGACGAAAGCCATGGAGGAGTATGTGGAGGAGGCACTACACCTGGGTTTCATTCAGCCTTCTTCCTCACCTGCTGCTGCGGGCTTCTTTGTCAAAAAAAAAAGGTTGGAGGCCTACGCCCGTGCATTGATTACAGAGGCTTGAATGTAATATAACTGTTAAATTCCCCTATCCACTCCCGTTGGTTCCAGTAGCATTGGAGCAGTTGCGAGAGGCCAAGGTATTCACTAAACTCGATTTGTGACATGCCTACAACCTCATTCGGATCCGGCAGGGAGATGAGTGGAAAACAGCGTTCATTACCCATTCAGGCCACTATGAGTACCGGGTCATGCCTTATGGACTAGCCAATGTACCATCCATTTTTCAATCCTTCATGAATGAGGTTTTCCGTGATCTCCTGAACCACTGTGTTATAGTATACATTGATGACATACTGATTTATTCCCCGTCTTTGGAGGTCCATAAACAGCATGTTCATCAAGTCCTGCAAAGTCTACTGGATAACGTCTCTTCGTTAAATCTGAAAATTGTGAGTTTCATGTTTCCACGACTTCCTTAGTGGGATATGTCCTGAGCCCTGAAGGAGCTAATATGGACACCGCTAAGGTAAAAGCAGTCATGGATTGGCCTCACCCCACTACTGTCAAGGAGTTGCAACAATTTCTGGGATTTGCCAACTTCTATCGACGCTTCATCCATAACTTTAGCACCATTGCTGCTCCCCTCACATCTCTTCTCAAAAGCAAGCCAAGGATGTTGACTTGGACATCTGAAGCTTCTACGGCCTTCCAGAACCTCAAGCAGTGCTTTGTCCAGGCTCCTATACTTCGTCACCCTGATCCTAACTTTCCGTTCATCATGGCAGTAGGCGCTTTGAATACCGATGTTGGTGTGGTCCTGTCTCAATGACAGGGGAATCCTCCCAAGATGCATCCCTGTGCTTTCTTTTCTTGAAAGCTTAATTCTGCTGAACAAAATTACAATGTGGGGAACTGTGAGTTACTGGCTATGAAAGCAGCTTTTGTGGAGTGGCACCATTGGCTTGAGGGGGCTCAACATCCATTCATGGTATTAATTGATCACCGCAATCTCAAGTACCTCCAAACAGCAAAACGCCTGTCCCCACGTCAAGCTCGGTGGTCCTTTTTCTTAGCCAGGTTGAAACTTTGCAGTTACCTACCGTCCTGGGTCCAAGAACACTAAGGCTGATGTTCTGTCCCGCATGTATGCGCCTAGTACCCCTGAACCAGCACAAACCATTCTACCTCCCTCTATCATCGCAGCTCCTGTCCAATGGGATATCATGAGAAAGATTACTCAAGCGTCCCAGACTGAACCAGCACCAGATACTTGTCCTCCTGAGCGGATTTATGTGCCCTCTTCACTACGATCTCGGATCATCCAGTGGGTCCATACATCACTCTCCTCCAGGGATCCAGGGGAGAACTGCACCACACAACTGTTACAAAATAAGTTTTGGTGGCCTACCCTGTCACAGGATGTCTCTCAATATGTCAAGAGTTGTTCTATCTTTGCTCAAACCAAATCGTCTAGACTTCCTCCAGCAGGCCTCCTTCAACTCTTACCTATTCCTCAGCGCTCCTGGTCACACATTGCAGTAGATTTCCTCACTGACTTGCCCCCTTCCCAGTTAAACACCACCATCTTGGTAGCTGTGGACCGGTTCTCCAAGGCTTGTCGTCTCGTTCCTCTCAAGAAGCTCTCCTCTGCTCTAGAAACAGCAGAGACTATTTTTCATCATGTTTTCTGGTTCTACAGCCTACCTGAGGACATTGCCTCCGACCAAGGTTCGCAGTTTACCTCATGGGTCTGGAAGGAGTTTTGCAAACTGTTAAATATCAACATCAGTCTCACATCTGGTTATCATCCCCAGTCCAATGGTCAAACGGGACGTCTGAATCAAGAGGTAGGCTGTTTTCTTCGTACCTTCTGTAGTACCAGCCAGTATGATTGATGTCTGTTTCACCAATATACCCAGAACTCACTCCGCAGCCCAACAACTGGTATGAATCCTTTCCAATGTGTCCTGGGTTTTCAACCTCCTCTTTTACCATGGTCTGGTGAACATTCTGATGTCCTGGCTATCGACCACTGGATGTACTGGAGTAAGCAAACTTGGGAATCCGCCCATGTCCATCTGCAGAGAGCTGTTCATCAGCAGAAAATCCAAGCTGACAAGAATCGCAGACCCTTCCCCTCCCTTTGTCCGGGTCAGTGGGTGTGGCTATCCACTCAAGATCTCCGGCTCCCCTGCAAGAAGCTTTCTCCTAGGTACATGGGGACTTTTAAGATTATTAAACAGATCAATCCAGTCAGTTACAAGCTCCAACTTCCTCCTAATTATCGTGTCTCTCTCCTCAAACCTGTGGTTGTAACTCCTGGTAGCATGACAACTGACCCTCCTCCACCACTGGACTTTGACGGAGATCTCGCTTACAGTGTCAATACCATCCTGGACTCTCAACAACACGGAGGTCACCTTCACTATCTGGTGGATTAGCCAACGATATTCAGGATCCATCACTGGTTACAGAGTTTCATCAAGCTCATCCCAACCACCCAGCCCCTAGACCCCAGGGGAGGCCTCCTGTATGCCCAAGGGAGGGGCCTAAAAGGGGGGGTACTGTTACATCTGCACCCAGTTCTGCTCTCCACCACCAGAGGTCCTCCTCACCCGACTACTGACTCACTCCACACCTGTTCCCTATCACGCTGATTACTCTCCCTGGCTATTTATACCCCACTCAATATGTGTATCTTTGCGAAGTCTTGCAAATCTCACAGCAGTTGTCATTTCTGAGCATTTGTCACCAACCTGTATTCCTGTGTATTACCATTGCCTGTTTCCTTGGATTATTCTCTGTTGCCTGTCGATTTAGATTTGTTTGAACTGTGTATTGCCTGCTTACCTGGTTATGACCCTTGCCTGACTCGACTACTCTTCTTATTAATACTCTGCTAATGGATCTTACCTCTGTGTCTAAGCCTGATTCATCACAGTTTTAGAGTGAGCCATAGATTGCTACTAATACCATTAACTAGGGTTGCACCGATATGGAATTTCTGGGCCAATATCGATAACTGATAATTCACAGCTCATTGTGGCCAGTACTGATAACTGATATATATTTTTTTTAACTATTTTTTTACATTCTTAATAGAACTGTCAGATAATTAATTTAAAGCTCCTCATTTGAAAAATAGGTCATTAAAAAGCTTGGAATTTGGACTTGCTGATATTTAAGGTATGGCGGAACAATTACAGATGATAATACATATTACAGATGTACAGTATGCTGATTTGAATGAGAAATAAATGACAATACACTTGCATAAATTGTATGGTGCTCTTTAATATGAGTGTATATAATAGTAAACATGTCACAGTAACTTCCCCCGACAATGTAGATTGCGATCAGTTAACACACGAGTAATGTTTGATTCATTCAAGTATGACAAGCAATATTAGCTTCAACAACCCTACCAGACAACATATCCAAGCATTACAGCAGGTAAACAACTTCGCCAAACGGATAACAGATAAACATCCATCCAGACTGCTGCGATGCTGTCCTGAACTGTGTGAGCGTGACTGACTGAACTGAACTTAGTTTCTCCTGCCAGAACCAGAATGTCATAAGCCAGCGATTACATGCCAAATCCGATCCAACAGCTCAAAATACAAATCATTTTTATAGGCTTACCATTTTGAATCGGGGCAAGGTAAGGACATTGTTTTGAACACTGATTATTTATGTACTCAATTATGTACTAAATAATGACAATTTGTTAATTTTTAACAAAAAAAATCGTACTTATCGTAGCTTTAAACAACAAAACACACAATACAAACCCTAATCTCTGTATACATGGAGTAATATTTATGCTAGCAGCCAGACTACGAGTGTGTGTCATGTATGTGCGTGCATTGTGGCATGCGCTTCTCATTCACAGATGCTCATCTGTGACAGTTCCATTGTATAACTTATGAAATGTGAACACAATAATCATAATGGGAATAGGTTACATCATACAGATCGAATAGTCATGAGTCACAGTGTTAGAAAAGTCTCAACTGTAAAATACAACAAGCACATTCGTTTCACTTACAAATTAGTGTTTTAGCCACCTTATATTGCTCTATGCACAGTGTTAGGTTGTGTTCAGGTTTATTTAAATCCCTATACTGTGCTGTAAGTAACAATATGCTATTTTCCATATCCAGATTATGTTTCATGAGTAACATGTGAAAATGACTGCCTCCAAGAAACATACATGTTTTTGTCATGCTTTTTATTAATGACTCATGAAACATAAACAAAATATGGGAAATGGCATGTTGTTACTTAAAGCAGGTGATCCCAATACAAAAAAGCCCCAAAACATTGTAAAAAGGTGCAGAGATGTTGAAATAATCCTCACAAAGCGACATGAGCTTGGCTCTCACTCACACAGACACAGTGCTTGCGGCTGCCCGAGTTCCTGCCTAAAGGAAATAAGCCGCAGGCAGTCAGATATTCTCTGCCGCATGCAAATAAACCATAATAAACTACTGACGAAAATATTGGTGGTAATTCCTTTATCTACACGATAATAATAATTTAGAGATCATGAGAGCAGTCATGGGGGATGCCAACTCGCTTTTTTTATTAACAAAGTGCTGATAATATTTGCTGAACCACAGGAACTCCTTTAATGCCTTGGGAGAGGTAGGAATTGGCCACTCAGAGATGGCCCTCACCTTAGCTGGATCAGCGTGAATCCCCTCTGCTAATATGTTAAACCCCAGGATTGGAACTGATTGCACATGAAATGAGCACTTCTCTGCCTTTATATGCAGCTGATTTTCCAGCAGCCATAGCAGCACCCACCTGACGTGCTGGATGTGCACCTGGAAAGATCGAGGAAAAAAAATCTAAATTTCATCCAGGTACACAAATACAAACTGGTTGGCAATATCTCTCAGTCCATCATTTACAAGGGCTTGGATGACGGCCAGGGAATTGGTTAAACCAAAGGGTATCATCCGGCTCTCAAAATGCCCTGTGGATGTGTTGAAGGCTGTCTTCCACAAATACCCCTCCCGAATACAAACCAGATGGAAGGCGTTGTGGAGGTCCAACTTTGTAAAGTACCTTTCCCCCTGCAGCAACTTGAAGGCCAACCACATCAATTGCAGAATTTATTTATTTTTGACAGTAAGGTAATTTAGCCCCCCAAAATTGATGCAGGGGCGCAAGGAAACATCTTCTTTCTCCACGAAGAAGAACCCCAATTAACCTTGGGATTGTGCTTCATTAACCATTGGTGCCCAAGAACTGCTGGTAGGAAGGGCAACACAGTCTCCCCTTGATGATTGCTTGACATCAACAGACTCACTGGGGCAGAGACCTTGGAGACCCTGGCCAAGCGTTGCCTATTAAGGACATGAGTAGTCAGGGGAGATAAGAGCTCCATGATCGGTAGCCCGCATTTGGCTGCCAGGGCCCTATCAAGGAAATTACCCTTGGCTCTAGAACTGAACAGGGCAGAATACAGGTGAGAAGCATCTTCCTACGGCAGAGGGCAGGGAGGAGAGTGCGTATTCTAGGGGTGTTGTCAAGAGGATTTCCACCCACCAGTACTCCCCTGGCTACTTGCGAGCGCTGGGCTTTAACCGGGAAAGCCGATGAGAATTGCCATGAATTGCCACAGTAAAGGCAAAGGCCTTCCGGGATATGCCACTGTCTCTCCTCTGCAGTAAGGCTGGTCCTGCCAATCTGCATGGGCTCAGGCTCTGGTGCAGAATCCAAAGAGACCGGGCCTCAGGAGGAGGAAGGGGCGAGCTACTCTGGTCCCCCACGACACGGGAAGACCGGTTCCAGTGGTGAGTAGATCTGATTATTATTCACCCGGATAGCCAGGCCCACCGGGTCATCAAACTGCACGGGTAGATTGAGGGAGTTGATCTCATCCTGAATGTCATCGGAGAGCCCATACAAAAACTGGTCCAACTGAGCCACCGCATTACAGCCTCAGTAGGCAGCTAAGGAGCAGAATTCAGACATTATCACTCTCTTTGCTTAAGTGAGACCAGCAGACGTGCAGCTTCCCTTCCATGCACAGACCATTCAAACACCTTAAACTCTGAGAAGGAGGTGCAGAATGATAGTTTTGCCTCCCACACATTTGTTCCCCACTCATGAGCATGACCTGTGAGCAGAGTGACAACATAGGCCACTTTAGCTCGGAGGAGTACGTGTCGGGCTGGACGTAGCTGCATGTGTTAGGGTCGCTAGCATAACAGGGCAGTGGATTGACTCTAGGCTCAGAATGGGGAGCTGGTGGAGGGATGGTGGCAGCAGCTGCTGCAGCGTTGGAAAGGACCGCATCCTCCTCAGTCTGGAGCTGGGTGAGCTGAGTGGTGAGTTTTTTTAATATAGGATGCCATTGCTTCCATAGCCTGTTGGGCAGAGGTAAGTTGCTCCTCGTTACGGCCAAAGAGTACACCCTGCAACTCGACTACTGATTTCATGGGCTCTTCATCTGCTAAGTCCATACTGTCCAGATTTTACTGTCACATAAAGGGAAATGAGGATTCAAGAGTGCAGACTGAACTTTTGGATTTGGATTTATTTAAATTCAAAATTTGGAGAAAAAGAAAGAAATAAATGCCAGCAGACCACGGCAAAAAACACACTTTCACGTAGGTGACTTAAGCAAGGAAGGCAGGAAACAGGGGCACACAAATCCAGTTGGGCAGACAAAGTGTAATCCACAAAAAAAAAGTCCTGCGTCAACACCAACAGAGCAAGCAGTCCAGCAAACAAAGTCCATGGGAGGCAGACAGAAGTGTAAACAATAGGTAGGCTTGGGTTAAGATCTAGGAGGGCAGCAGACAAAACAAACTATCAAACAGAGAATACCAACTGGAGACAGGCAGGATTGCATAAAATAAAGAGCATCTCAAGACAATTTGGCACAAGACTGTAAACAGAGGGAGAATAAAAAGGTACTTTAAATATGTGAGAAGAACTTTAATTCTAACATTGAAATGACGTTATTGCACATTCAGCAATATTTCAGTAACTTGTTGCAAAACACTGTTTAGCACACTAGTCAGACAACAGCCATTCAGTAGCATATATTTTTTAGTATTTCAGCATGTCACGATGAAAGCAGAAGTTACGCTCTATTAATAGATCATTAACATGAAAGTAAATGTTGATTTAGCACAGGCTCTCTTCTTCATTAGCGATTAATGCAATTACTCTTGCTCTGATTATATATATATATATAATTTTTTTTTTATTAATATTTTTTTTTTTTTTCTGAAATTGTGCTCTTAAATAAATCACAGCAAACAACATAAGAGAAGATCATTGTTTTCTCAAAGCCATACCCACCTATTGTCAAATCCTGCTTCAAATCCTTTAAAATGTTTATCCAATGCACTGCTGATGGACAATTTTACACTCTGGTCCACAGAAAATACAGAGGTTCATTGGAACTCATTTGCATTGAATCTGTCAATTATATTAAGACCCTGCCCACTCATCCTCCAGCAGATGTAAACCAGTGAGTTCCATGGGAAAGATCATCATGTCATTTTTTTGTAATCAATGCAGTAGTGGCATGGCGAATTGCAATGCTGTTGTTTCACAAAGCTAAGATTTGAGTGTAATTAGTTGGAGATTTAAATTCATTCCACAAAGCCAATTTCTTAACGCTGATGCAGAGCATTTTCTAAATGAAGATGAGTCATACACTGATTCATAGGCTCAGGGGACCACCGTAGTCCAAAGGTAAAGTTGAAATAAATTAGTCATTTCTCCCTCTCCCTTTGTCTCTCTCTCTCTTTCCCCCTCACTGTATGTTTGTATGTGTTCCTCATTAAAATCAGAATTACCACAAATAAAAAAAAAATATTCACCATACTAAATTTCATTATTATACAGAAAAAGTTTCAATTTCACTGTGCTGTTTGTATGTTTAACCACCGGGTGTGAAATGTCAGCTTTGGTTGCAAATTCCAGCATCTGCAGAGCTCAAGTTGTTTTTCCTCATATAAATTAATATGAAATTCTTGATCATGTGCTCGTATCTTTGTGTGTGTGTGTGTGTGTGTGTACATGTTTATACTACACTGTGGTGACCAAATATCCCCACAAGGATAGTAAAACCTGAGATCACCTACCTTGTGGGGCCCAGCCAGCGGTCTCCACAAAGGAAATGGCTTATTAAACATACTAAATTATAGGTTTCTGTGAGGGTTAGGTTTAGGGGTAGGGTTAGGGTTAGGGGATAGAAATTATCGTTAGATCTGTATAAACTCCATAAAATGCATGGAAGTCTATGGAGAGACCCCACGATGATATAAAAATAAGTGTGGGTGTGTGTGTGTGTGTGTGTGTGTGTGTGTGAGAGAGAGAGAGAGAGAGAGAGAGAGAGAGAGAGAGAGAGAGAGAGAGCCAGAGAGCCAGAGAGAAGGGGGAGTTAGAGAGTGTTTGTATGGCCAAATGGCATTTATCACAATGCAGCACTTCTGATGTGATTCTGGTAATTAATTTCACATTTAAACACTCTCAACTGCAATATTTAAACATGCAGACTCCACCCCATATAATCATCCTGCCAAATAAGTGACATTTCAAAATTGTGCCATGCTTCTACTGAAATTCATTGACACGTAATATCAAACACACAGTATATCCAATGCAATATATTGTATTGCTATGTCTAATATCAAATCACTAAGCATTATTGCTGTACATCACCTGTATCATCCGCAGACAAAGGAAAGTGGTTAGTGACATTCATCAGAAATCTCCACTAAAACGACATTTCTTCCCCTGTGACTAGTCCAGCATAATATACCTGCAGCTAATATATTAAAATATGCGTAGGGTTTTATTGCGCCATCTGTCCACACTGCAACTGTGCCATAGTAACAGGCTATAAAAAATATTTTATTATGTATCTGTTTCTCTCAAAAGGTTTTGTTTATGCAGGATCACTTTTAAATGAAAGATAAGCTCACTTTCTTTTAAGCTCACATCTCACTTTTTCACACAAATCCATTCAGTTATCACTGTAGGGAATGTCCTATAAAAATGTGGCATCCTCTCAATGGCAAAAGATTATTTTGTAAGGGTGTCAGCATCTTTGATCAATATCTTTGAGGTTAGCCAATCCAGTGGAATCACATGAGGAAACACCTCAATATATTTTATCAACAATATAACAATCCTTTTAGCAAACAGAGGCACATTTGTGTCAGAAGTAATCAAATAGCGATCTCCACAGCCACAAGAGGACAGAGACAGAATAGCAGGAACGTTGCCGTTTATGGCCCATCAGCAGTTTGATTACAATGTGTGGCCTAGATGGCGTGACCCTGCTGTGATAACCTCCACCTGATGTGCTTCACTTATCCTCTGTAGACACCAGACACACACTGCTGGGTAATTTTCCAAAAAACTCTATATACTACTAAATTACCTCCTTATGGATGCTCCTCTGTTTAAGCTGGGCATCTCATGCAAACAGCCATGGTAAGGCATGTGGTGTTCTGTTGTGAAAAATGCTATCAAGCGTGCCAAAAAGAATTGTACTGTTATCAAAGATATACTCTTAGCAGAGGCTGTGAGGAGAAGAAGACTGAATGGATTGCACTGATAGTGTCAGGGCTGTCAGGAGATTCTCAGCTTCATGGTGAATGTGAGCACTTCACAGCACTTAATGCTATCAACACATACTCTCTTTATTCATTCACTCAGACACACACACACACACACACACACACACACACACACACACACACACACACACACACACACACATACACATATGTTGGTGTAGCTATCCCTATGAGGACTCTCCATAGACAATGATTTTTATACTCTACAAACTATAGATTCTATCCCCTAACCCTAACCCTAACCCTCACAGAAAATGTTCTGCATTTTTACATTTTCAAAAAAACATTTACTAGAAATGTCCCCATAAACCACATTTATAGCATAATACCCTTGTAATTACCAGTTTGTAACCTAAAATAAGTCTTCATAAACCACCCAAACCCACCCACACACACACACACACACACACACTGTTGAAACAATTATAAATTTCAAATTAGGTAAATACTTCAACTGTGTTAAATAAACGTGATGGCATTGAACATTTAATTAATCTCATTCATTATAAATACAATGAAATCATTCATTGTTCATGGATTTAATAAGGATTCGTAAACATTTGTTCATTTTTAAAGTTATTAATACATAAAATTATTTATGTTTTAGATGCTGTAAATATGTCAATATTGTACATTTCAGTGTCTATGCAAATGTAGGAAAATGTGCATGTGGTAGAACCACACTTGATAGACGATACAACGCTACCGTTGGTAATTTAAAGACCGCATTCTTAAGGTTAATCAATTACTCTGAGGATGTCTACAAGTCCTGCATTGCCAACCTCCAACAATGAGGCCCGGACATTCCACCCGAAGAACAGGGAACATTGGGATTGTCCAGTGAGACCGAAGGGCCTGTCTCGAGCTTCTCCTGTCACTGGAACAACCTGTCCTTGCCGAACTCATTGAGACTGAGGCCGGAGAAGGCAGATAATGCACCTGGTTTTCCTACGGACAAAATTCTAATTTCTATACTACCCCCATCATCCCCAAACTCCTGGACGAGGTCAGGGACCATGGATCTCGGACCAGATATCCCGCAGGTTCCCGGTTCGATGATGGGAGACCTAAATCAGGTATTACAAGTGGTCGAAATGGTCCTCGGCACTGCTCACGCTCCTGGGGAAGCCAGGAGGAAGGAAATAACCAGTACCGGCAGAGAGGCCAGACTGACGGATCTACGGGAGACCAACGAGTGTCTCCTGAAAAAAGTACAAAGAGAAGGGTGGATGAGTCGCCTCGGTACAAAGAGGAGGGCAAACAAGTCCCCGTCAAAATCTTTGTCACCCGCACCCAACCCCCTTGTCACCACGAGCATGCCCAGTTTCCCAGCGTTGCTGAAAGATGCCCTTATTCTCAGCCCACGACTGAGGAGAGGGTGGGTCGAGAGTAGGGGCATCTTTAAGCAATGCTGGGAAACCCATTGAGAATGCTGAAAGATTTTCTGACCAGGTTTCCATGATACAACAGATTCTAGTAAAGTAAAACAGATGATCGAAGACTGTAATCTGAACATCGCACATTGGAGTGAGCTGTTATCAACGATTGAATCCGCCCGGGCCAGCCGGGTGGATTAGAAGAGGGACTGTAATGGGACAATAATACACACATTATACAGCGAGCAGTGTTCTGCTCTCTGTTATGGGACAGCATATGGCATGCAGTGTTCTGCACACATTCCCTGTACGGGCCACCTGTGTCCTTGAATTGGACAAGCCTGAGCAGACAGAAGGGAGGAGAGAACTGATACAAACTTGAATTATTTGTGTTGTGGCCCCAGAGTTGTCCTTCAGTTAATAATGTTTTGTTCATATGCTTGTTTCTTATAAAGTACAAAGCAACTGTTATTTCTGATTCTGCTATTATGCTTATCACATATTTCTGTTATGCTGTAAGTTTCTAGAATGTTCTTTGTTAGATTTGGTTCTCTTCTGCAAGTGACTCATGGCTATAAAATCTGTGTTCGCAACCACTAAGTTGTCTTTGACATAGACCCAGCTGTGCTGCATGCATCACCGTAAAACTCAATAAAGCTCTCATGCATTATTGTTCTCGTCTTTGTCTCTGGCCATCCTACAACAGCGAGGCACATATTTCCTTTCGTGTTCCACATAAGAAAGAAAGTCATTTGAATTTGGTAAATTATTAGAAACTTTTTTATTTTTAGTGGAACTATTCCCTTAAAAAAAGTTTTTTTTGTTTGTTTGTTTTTTTTAAAGAGAAAAAAAAGAATGAGTTCACCTTGCGTTGGAATTCATACCAGTTTACTATGATTGTCATTGTTACATGGCTAGATAATTTCACCAAGTCATTATGTAAATGATAGACTATACTGACATCCTTTAAGAACTCCTGCTATTCTTCTCTCAATGAGTTCTGTGCCCTGATTTGGTTCCCTTATTCGAGACACTAATTCTAATCTGAATCTTAATTACTGTGTGAATTATTAATTAACTGTGGCCTGGGTGCTGACAGCAAGACTAATATAAGTCAAAAGTTAGTTTCTAAATGTGCTGAAATAACTTCCTAAGGAGAGTAAAACTAGGAGCCGTGTAATCCATAAAAATACATTCAATGAATTGTAATCGTTGAAAACTTCATGTGTATATGCTATTTCTGGTTCAGTTTCCAACAGTTTTTATTCTAACAGCGTTATCAACCCTTCGGAACACTTCAAAAGGTGTTGGTCAAACCTAAAGATGCAAACACTTTTTAATAAAAACAAACTTTTTAATAAACACCACACTCATTCCTCTTCCAATTTCTTTTTGACTTTTTTTATCTCTCACCTTTACACTCTCTCGTTTTTCTATCACATCTATCTTTTCACTATTTCTGAATCTTTTCTTTCTGTTCACTCAGTTTCTCTCTCTCTCTCTCTCTCTCTCTCTCTCTCTATCTCCCTCTTTCCTTCTTCCCAACACACATCCATCTTTCTCCTACCGCAACACCTCATGTGATTTGCTCAGATGAGAATCCTGCTTTTGTAGATGAGTTAGATTTTTGAGCTGAAAAGTCAGCTATTTTGTAGTTGATGTAGATACAACAGTCTGACCTTGATTCTGCTAAAATACTTTTGTTTCAGATTGTTTAAAAAACAACTGCTTGTGGTAAACAGTTGATTGATCACCAGTTGACCAAAGTAACAAGATCAGACAATGATTCCCATTACCATGATCTGCTACATAAAATATAACCTTTTCAATCTCGTAATGGACATAATAGTTATACAAGAAAAGTTTCTACACAATATAGTTGATTGGCTGGCATTCAGCATCGGAGAAAACAATTATAAGACAACAAGACAATTGTTGACACTGCAAGAATATATACAGTGTGTAAATTTTTTTTTTTAGGTAACCTAAAAATGTGCTTCATGTGGTAACATCTAAATTAATTGGCTTTATTCAATTCGAAAAAGTTATTTTATCTGACTAAATTTACCTGAGAAATTAGGTTCACCAACAAAAGTAATAAAATAAAAAAGTCACAGAAATCTGAGCTTGTCGAGAGCAACATTGATGAATATATATATATATATATATATATATATATATATATATATATATATATATATATACACTATATTGCCAAAAGTATTCGCTCATCTGCCTTTAGACGCATATGAACTTAAGTGACATCCCATTCTTAATCCATAGGGTTTAATATGATGTCGGCCCACCCTTTGCAGCTATAACAGCTTCAACTCTTCTGGGAAGGCTTTCCACAAGGTTTAGGAGTGTGTTTATGGGAATTTTTGACCATTCTTCCAGACGCGCATTTGTGAGGTCAAACACTGATGTTGGACGAGAAGGCCTGGCTCGCAGTCTTCGCTCTAATTCATCCCAAAGGTGCTCTATCGGGTTGAGGTCAGGACTCTGTTCAGGCCAGTCAAGTTCTTCCACACCAAACTTGCTCATCCATGTCTTTATGGACCTTGCTTTGTGCACTGGTGCGCAGTCATGTTGGAACAGGAAGGGGCCATCCCCAAACTGTTCCCACTAAGTTGGGAGCATGGAATTGTCCAAAATCTCTTGGTATGCTGAAGCATTCAGAGTTCCTTTCACTGGAACTAAGGGGCCAAGCCCAGCTCCTGAAAAACAACCCCACACCATAATCCCCCTCCACCAAACTTCACAGTTGGCACAATGCAGTCAGACAAGTACCGTTCTCCTGGCAACCGCCAAACCCAGACTCATCCATCAGATTGCCAGATGGAGAAGCGTGATTCATCACTCCAGAGAACGCGTCTCCACTGCTCTAGAGTCCAGTGGCGGCGTGCTTTACACCACTGCATCCGACGCTTTGCATTGCACTTGGTGATGTATGGCTTGGATGCAGCTGCTCGGCCATGGAAACCCATTCCATGAAGCTCTCTACGCACTAATCTGAAGGCCACATGAACTTTGGAGGTCTGTAGCGATTGACTCTGCAGAAAGTTGGCGACCTCTGCGCACTATGCGCCTCAGCATCCGCTGACCATTTTACGTGGCCTACCACTACGTGGCTGAGTTGCTATCATTCCCAATCGCTTCCACTTTGTTATAATACCACTGACAGTTGACTGCGGAATATTTAGTAGTGAGGAAATTTCACGACTGGACTTGTTGCACAGGTGGCATCCTATCACAGTACCATGCTGGAATTCACTGAGCTCCTGAGAGCGGCCCATTCTTTCACAAATGTTTGTAGAAGCAGTCTGCATGCCTAGGTGCTTCATTTTATACACCTGTGGCCATGGAAGTGATTGGAACACCTGAATTCAATTATTTGGATGGGTGAGCGAATACTTTTGGCAATATAGTGTATATATATATATATATATATATATATATATATATAAGCAATATCACACGAGCAAGAGTGCGATATGGCCCTATATCAGTACTGCTGTTATTCTGCCGCAGGCCGAGTGCCATAGATAATTACATCAGTGCTGATTTAGGGACATATGGCACGATTGCGAGTGTGATATTGCTTATATACAACATTTCAATGAACAAGTACATTTAAAAAAATATAGATATATTTTGGTCACAAAAAACGCATTTGTGCATGGAACTACTTTCTTATGCGAAGGATCAGAATCTGCCGTTGCTGGTTCAAACCAAATGATATGTCCAAGCCTCTCAAAAACATAACTTCAGAACTACTAGTATCACAGCTTGGGCTGTTTCTAACATGTTACTGGAGAAACAAGGATGTGTGTGTGTGTGTGTGTGTGTGTGTGTGTGTGTGTGTGTGTGTGTGTGTGTGAGTGTGTGTGTGTGTGTGTGTGTGTGTGTGTGTGTGTGTGAGAGAGAGAGAGAGAGAGAGGGAGAGATGAAGCATTTGCGGTCACCTGTTGATGATGCTGTAGTGTGTTTGTCAACTTTCTGAAGATAATGTCATTTTGGTGAAATTCATCCAATGTTCTCAGTGGAAAAATAGCCGTCCAAGCGGGGGTATTCCTCTCTATTTCGCAGTACGCAAGAGTCTTTCACTATAGAAACCGCAATGTTCTCCGCCATTCTGTCCTTTCCAATGTGGAAAGTCCGGTAAGAGGTAAGCGCCTTGAGTTTATGTAATTAATCAGTCTGTTGTGTCTCTCAGCTGTGATGAGCCTTAATTCTGAAGTTGTTAGTTTATAGCCGTTTAAAGCTATTTCCTAGCTTTAGTAGTGTAGTAGTAATACGAGCGATCACGGAAGTGCTGTTGAATATAAACACTGAGTGACGCTGACTTCATATTACACACAAAAATGGTCTTTTGCCTCCACCTGCTGGCTAAAATATGTTATGTCACAAAATTAAATGTAAGAGACATGTCTCTAAACACATCGGCACTGCTCTTACACTTTAGTTTAGAACGGCACGGACACAAGCAGAGTGATACACACAGTGAAGCGTCCGAGTGATGATGGTGTGAGACCATCAGCACTCATGGAATGTCTCTCGTCCAATCAGATTCGAGGACCGGAACTAACTGTTGTATATATATATATATATATATATATATATATATATATATATATATATATATATATATATATGCACACACCCTTTTTGAAATGTCTTTATAAATGTTTAAAACATTTTGAGCAAGATATACAAGAACATGCCTTTGTGTCTCACTCGCTCCTCAAGCAGGCGAGCAGACAGTGTGGGAGGTGTAAAGTTTCTGATCAATAAAAGTGATTTCTTTCTAAAACAAAGCAAATGCAAGTAACCTGTAAAGAACAAACACTTGCTGTATAGGGCTGTATAGGGCTGGGATATCATAACACTTATTTTGCTGGCGGTATAAATTTAAGTAATATTGTGAATATCACAATGATTTTAATGTGCTTTTTTGGTCACATGATTTCTTAAAGAGTGCATCGTTAGACTAATTTCACACTCTTTCAGGGCTGCACAGTGTAATGTTCTCAGTGTGGGGTGGAAAGAAGCAAGCAGGAGTCGGTGTCGCAGTCCACTTGAGTGTTCTTTTTATTCTCAAGGTTTCACTCAAACTCTGTTTTCCAGCAAGAACTTTAGTTCACACACATCAACTTCAGTGATAACAGTCAACATAAACTCATCAGATACAACAAAATAAATAGCTTTCCAGCATTCTATGGTTGTGTGTGTGTGTGTGCGACTCAGACTCTCTGTCTGTCTGGCATTCTGCCGGCCTTTTAAAGCCCGTCTCCGCCGTCACTGAAATGAGAGACAGGTGTTTAGAGCCAGTAATCACCAGGTGATGGCTCTTACCGCTTCCTCTCTCCCCACTGACAGACACATGACCACATCCCCCTCCACGTATCCCCACTGCCCAACTCAGGCCCGGGCCCTGTCCGGTGGAGTGGCCATGTACAGCATGGGCCACTCCACCCCCTCCATCTCCTGTGAGAGCATGACCCCCAACCCCCTCTCTGATGCATCCGTCTGCAAAATGAAGGGGAGAGAGAAGTTAGGAGCATGTAAAAGCGGCCCGCCACAGAGTGCAGATTTCACTCTCGTGAAAGCATATTGGCACGCCTCCATCCACTGGACCGGATCTGGTGCCCCCTTTTTAGTGAGATCAGTCAAGGGGCTTGTGACATCAGAGAAATTAGGCACAAACCTTTGGTAGTAGCCAGCCAGCCCCATAAACTGTCTCACCTAAACTGTCTTGGGCTGTGGGCATGCCGCTATTGCTGCGGTCTTATCAACTTGGGGCAGTACCTGTCCATGACCCAATTGGAAGCCCAGATACCATACTTCGACCTGTCCAATTGCGCACTTTTTTGGGTTTGCCATGAGCCCCGCCCACCTCAGCGACCTCAGGACGGCTCTCAGATGTTGCATATGCCACTGCCAATCGTTAATGTATATAATAATATCATCTAAATAGGCAGTGGCATACGCAGCATGCGGCTGGAGAATCTTATCCATGAGGCGCTGGAACGTGGCGGGAGCCCTGAACAAATCGAACGGAAGATTGAAGAATTGGTGTAATCCGAACGGTGTGGAAAAAGCAGTTTTTTCTCAGGATAATGGAGTTAAGGGGATCTGCCAATACCCCTATGTTAAATCCCGTGTCGAATAAAATTGTGCCGCATCCAACCGATCGAGCTTTTTGTAATTTCGGGGCATTGGGTATGTGTCAAATTTAGACACCGTGTTGACTTGACTTTTTGATAATCTACACAGAACCAGACTGACCCGTTGCTCTTAAGCACAAGAACAACCGGGCTGGCCCAATCACTGTGCGATTCTTCTATTACTCCCATCTCGAGCATTGCCTCTAATTCGTCCCGAATCACTTTTTCTTGTGTTCAGGCAAGTGGTACGGCCGACTACGCACTACTACTCCTGGTGGAGTCTCAATATGGTGTTGTATGAGGTTCGTACGTCCGGGGAGAGGGGAGAACATGTCTGCAAATTCCTTTTGCAATTTGGCCACCTCCACGAGCTAGGACGGTGAGAGGTGGTCTCCACAAGGGACCGGGGCCAGAAACCAGAAACATTGATCATGATCTATAACTCTGCAATAAATTGAATGGCATCTATGCTAACATTATTCTATTTGTATTCCTGTCTCAACCTCGGGACTCCTATCCTGAGATCACCAGAACCTGTTGGATCCAGCTCCATTCCTGCTTCGTGTTGGACTCCTCCGGATCATCTTGGGCTCCATCTTCATGAGCACAGGGTGAGGCTTCATCACTGCTTCCGGGGCCGTGGCAGAGGAGCTGCCTGGAACCAACCAACTCCATAAGTCCTGCCGATCCTTGGCCTGTGCGGGTAGGAGCTCCTGGAAGCGGCGCTCCTGGGCAAGGAGAGCTTAATGGTGAGTCTCCTGGATGCTAACCAAGGCACGGATGACTTCGCCCAGCAGTGAGGTGTCCATGGCAGCCGGTCTTCTTCCCACTTCCTGGGTTTCGGCACCAGTGTAATGTTCTTAGTGTGGGGTGGAAAGAAGGAAGCGGGAGTCAACGTTGCAGTCCACTTGAGTGTTCTTTTTATTCTCAAGGTTTCACTCAAACTCTGTTTTCCGGCAAGAACTTTTGTGCACACACATCAGCTTCAGTGATAACAGTCAACATAAACTCATCAGATACAACAAAATAAATAGCTTTTCAGCATTCAGCGTCACTATGGTTGCGTGTGTGCAACACAGACTCTCTGTCTCTCTGGCGTTCCGACGGACTTTTAAAGCCCATCTCTGCCATCACTGAAATGAGACACAGGTGTTTAGAGTCAGTAACCACCAGGTGATGGCTCTTACCGCTTCCTCTCTCCCCACTGACAGACACAGGACCACGTACCCCTCCACACACAGTTAATCAAAATAACAGCAAAATCATTATAAGATCATATGTGATTATTAAACCACAAAAATCTGAGATTAATAGCCTACATGGTGTGTGTGCGCTTCAGAGTAATAATCCACAACAATAATTCAGTATTATAGTAATCAACTGGGTTCAAAAAATTACTACAGTTTGTTTTTACACACCTTGTTCATTCACAAAAAAACATGTTTTAGTCAAATGTATGTAGGTAAAGAATGCATTTCATTATTGTATTTTTGAATATTTGTGAATATAAATGACAATGATTAAATATTATTTTTCCTTGTGTTCTTTCAGTGAAAATCTGTGAAAAGCATGCCTTCATTATTTTCAAATCTTGTTTTCAAATATAATTTTTTTTATTTTTTATGTATTCATTTTTTATTTCATGCATTAAACATTTTTAATCTACTTGTCTATAATGTCTATTTGGCTGCAATGATGGTATGTCTGATAAATAAAAAAAATAATAAAAAACACTTTTTAGTAATTTCATAGCAAATACATAATTATAAATAAATATAAATATAAATATATAGAATAGGCTGAAAAATATAGAGATATAGCCTAATTTTTGTAGCAATATCACCAAGCCCTAATATTGTGCCGTTAAGAAGTCACGCTATTAATGTATTATATTTTTAGCTGGTTTGTTTGTTTGTTTGACAATATGGATGATGAGGGAGAGCAATCCACAGTTGACAACACATAATCTGCTTTATTTTAAGAAAAAATAATAAAAATAATATATTAAAATATAATAATATTAATAAAAATAATAATAATAATAATATTAAATCATTTTGTGAATTATACAAGTCATATTTGTTATATGGAAACTATAAGTGGAATAGAGTCACATTTAAAATGGGCTTTTCATTTAGATTATTCTCACTTTCGGTTTATATCTGAATAAAAATAAAAATAATTTTGCCATTGCAACAGATACAGATACAGATAACGACTTCGCTGCACACTCCTAACAGATGGCATAGCATCAGAAAATGCAAAGTATGGACTCATCCTTACTCATATCTTCACATCACAACAAACAACCCAAAGACAAACTGTGCAGGAAGTAAATAAAGCGTCAGTGGCAGATTTTGTTTAGTTTTTTTTTTTTTTATGTTAGGCCTTAAAGCCCTGCTGCTCAGCAAATCAAATGCAAGAGAGTGCCAAGAGCTGCACGCAGGTTGGGTGACTCTTCTCAGAGAACAGTGGACGAGACAGTGGCGCTTATAGGCAGCAAGAGAGAACGATTTGATATTTTTAAAGCAGGAGAAAGAGCACACTGATTGTCTGGCTGGTTTGCAGACTTCATTTCAAAGAGTGAGATGCTGAGCCAACCCATCCCATCCATCCATCCATCCATCCATCCAACCAACCATCCATCCAACCATCCACCCTTTCACCCATGTAATTGTTTTTGTAGTCAATGTCTCTGTGTATGCAAGAATATGTATGAACCAGACAGTGTGTATATGGTTTCACTTTCAATTTCTTTTTAAATCAAAGGGAATGGACCATCTTTTTTGAATAATTAAGAAGCAAATACATGGAGAGCTCTATTGATATACTTCACAGTGACTGAGATGTAAAAGCAACATTTTTGTGTCCCTGCAATAAGACAATAGAACAGGTACTTCTAGTATGACAATAATTGCAAACCACATTTTGGCCTGCAAATATTTGATAGTCATGCAGTAGCAGATAAAATAATGACATTCAGAAAAAATTAATGGCAAAGGAATGCAATATCATAGGACATATATTTCACTTGAGCATGTGCTATGAAGAACAACATTTTTATGTGCAATTGTTTGCAAATATTGTAATACATGAAAACTCCTCTGCAGGATCAAAGGGAAAGTTAAAAAATTGACCCTATTTTTAAATTTTTATATATATAAATATATATATTAAAATTTAAAAATAGGGTCAATTTTTATATATATATATATATATATATATATATATATATATATATATATATATATATATATATATATGAATTATATTCTCATTAAAAGTGTTCACATAAACTTCTTCATTAACTTTGAGAAAGGTGAGTGAGATCATTTAGTTGTAAGAGGTGGTGCAAGACACTGATACATTTCCTTTTAGTCCACTTATTAGTAATGTGTTAAAAAGTCTTCTATTTGCCAGAATCAATCAGCTTTCAAATGAATTTTATGCATCTACTGTAGAAATGATATTTTTGTATTGTAGCATGTTTACTTTTTCTGTTATGTAAAATTACAGCTTTTACAGTGTAAAACGTCATGGTTACTGGTGTAACCTCCGTTCCCTGATGGAGGGAACGAGACGTTGGTGTCGATGTAGTGACACTAGGGGTCACTCTTGGGAGCCCGAGACACCTCTGGTCTTTGATAAAAGGCCAATGAAAATTGGCGAGTGGTATTTGCATGCCACTCCCCCGAAGATACGGGTATAAAAGGAGCTGGTATGCAACCACTCATTCAGGTTTTATGCTTAGGAGCCGATATAATGTCCGGCCATTTCAGCGGGTAGTTCAGCGTTGTGGCAGGAGGGACCAACGTCTTGTTCCCTCCATCAGGGAACGGAGGTTACACCAGTAACCATGACGTTCCCTATCTGTCACTCACTCGACGTTGGTGTCGATGTAGTGACACTAGGGGTCCCTATACAAAACGCCACAAGGCTGAATGGTGTTACGTGAACTGGCGGTGTGCGGTGGGCAGACTTGCTGTGTGCCTCATAGCCAGCACACCAGGTCAACACGTAACCTCCCCCAACACAGTTATGAGTGTCGAACGCCCCTTTCTGGGGACAAGTCGACTACCCAAAGATAGAGACAGGCTTAACCCAGTCGTGGCCTCTTTCCCCTTCTCTTTTTCCACTCCCTAAAAAAGAAGGGGGATTATCCGACTGGGCTGCCAGGTCTAGTCGGGGGTGTCCCTCCCAAGGGGAGGACACCGGAGACCACACCTCGCCCCAAGAGAGGGGGGGATATTTAAGTGGAAGAATACATCACATGGTCTTTCCAACCATGTGGAGAGCCTTCAAGGTAGATCCTGTCCAATGGGGGAGGAGTTACTATAACATGGAGACTGGGGCAGAGGGGCTCTCTCACAGTTTGCCAGCAGGGAAACGAATTAGCGGAAGATATATATCGCATGGGGTTAGCCTTACAGGGAACCGCCACATGTGGAGCACCTATCCCAGAACCGGGCTATTAGTAAGCGCGTGTACTGGGCCGGCAGCGAGTCTCTCCGAAAACTCGACTGCCACAGGGCTCGGAGGAAGTCAACCAGGGAACAACTTTTGTGAACACTACTGGGAAGTAACAGCGCACGTCTTCAGCTCAAAAGGAGGTGTAAGGCGCTATGTGCAAGCGATACACCCGGCCGGCTATCCTGGGCTTATCCGCTTGTGTTGCGTGCCACTACCTGGGATGAAACCGGTTCCACCTGGAGGTTGTAGAACCTTGCAAAGGTGTTGGGTGTTGCCCAGCCCGCTGCTCAGCAAATGTCTGTTAGAGAGGCACCCCTGGCCAAGGCCCAAGAAGCCGCTACACCATGGGTAGAATGGGCTCGTAGCCCTACCAGGGGTGGATTGTTTTGGGCGAGATATGCCATAGTTATGGCATCAACGAGCCAGTGGGCGATCCTCTGCTTGGAGACAGCGCTTCCTTTCCGCTGTGCACCAAAAGCAGACAAAGAGCTGCTCAGAGATTCTAAAGCTCCACGTGCGATCCAAATAGATGTGTAAAGCACGCACCGGACACAGCAACGACAGGGCTGGGTCTGCCTCCTCCTGGGGCAGCGCTTGCAGGTTCACCACCTGGTCCCTAAAAGGAGTGGTGGGAACCTTGGGCACATAGCCCGGTCGGGGTCTCAGGATCACGTGAGAATAGCCCGGACCGAACTCCAGGCACGTTTCACTGACAGAGAACGCTTGCAGGTCACCTACCCTCTTGACGGAAGTGAGCGCAGTCAGGAGGGCAGTCTTCAAGGAGAGTGCCTTAAGCTCGGCTGACTGCAAGCTCAAGGGGGCTCTCTGTAGACCCTGAAAAACTACAGAGGTCCGATGAGGGAACGAGGCGTGGCCTGGAGGGATTCAGCCTCCTGGCACCTCTTAGGAACCCGATGATCAGATCATGTTTCCCTAAGGACTTACCGTCGACTGCGTCGTGGTGTGCTGCTATGGCAGCAACGTACACCTTCAAGGTGGAAGGGGACAGCCTCCCTTCCAACCTCTCTGCAGGAAGGAAAGCACTGATCTGACTGCGCATCTCTGGGGGTCTTCCCGACGGGAAGAACACCACTTAAGGAACAGACGCCACTTAAAGGCATACAGGCACCTCGTAGAGGGAGCCTTAGCCTGAGTGAACGTGTCTACCATCGCAGGTGGGAGACAGCTTAGGTCTTCCGCGTCCCGTCCAGGGGCCAGACATGGAGAGTCCAGAGGTCTGGGCACGGGTGCCGGATGGTGCCCCTTCCCTGAGAAAGAAGGTCCTTCCTCAGGGGAATTTGCCCGGGGGGAGCTGTTGCAAGGAGCGTGAGGTCCGAGCACCACGTCTGGGTGGGCCAGTAGGGTGCTTACCAGGACGACCTTCTACTCGTCCTCCCTGACCTTGCACAGGGTCTGTGCAAGCAGGCTCACTGGGGGAAAACGCATATTTGCGAATGCCAGGGGACCAGCTGTGTGCCAGCGCGTCTATGCCGAGGAAGGCCTCGGTCAGGGCGTACCAGAGCGGGCAGTGGGGAGGATTCTTGGGAGGCGAACAGGTGCACCTGTGCCTGTTGAATCTACCCCAAATCAGCTGGACCACCTGAAGGTGGAGTCTCCACTCTTCCTTGAGGGTAATCTGTTGTGACGGTGCATCCGCCGTAGTGTTGAGGTTGCACGGGATGTGAATGGCTCACAGCGACTTGAAGTGCTGCTGACTCCGTTGGAGGAGACGGCAGGCGAGTTGTGACATACAGCGGGAATGCAGACTGCCTTGGCGGTTGACATATGCCGTGCTGTCCGTCTGAACTAGCACCCGCGAGACGGGTGGCGTCTGCTTCCTGCGGTGGGCTCCACGCTGGGGCCGGGCTGAAGGGGCGGGCTGCGGCGGAGCCGGTGCAGTCACCGCAGGGGGACGCCCTTGGCAATGAGTAGATGGGGTGCGGGATCTTGAGCCGCGCCGGGGCAGGATATGCCGGCATCCATCTACTGCTCTACCATCGAGAACTGCTGGGCAAAGTCCTCGACAGTGGACAGCGGTCCCATTGGGGTCCCCAAATCGCCCCCAGTGCTAGCCGCGCTGGCCTCAAACCCGTGGGTAAAAAGACCGAGGCGGGAGCCTCTGGGGTGGCTCGCTTTCTTACGAAGGCGAGCCGAGACCGCAACGTTGCCATGGACATATTTTCGCAATGAGAACATGACCATCCACGAACGCTGTCTCCGCGTGAGCAGTGCCCAGACACGAAAGACAGTGACACCAACGTCGAGTGAGTGACAAATAGGGAAACTATGTTATCATCAATTGCAACAATCAAAAATAAAACATTTAATTTACTGCTAGCACACATGGCTCAAATTCAGATAATCCAACTTTTCTTTCATAATTTATTTGATACTCTACAGAAATTTTCTTCTACACTGATAATTATTGTCAGATATTTTACAGTAATATAGTGATCTACAGTATACAACTTTCAATTTCCGTTGAAACACCCCAAAATTTTTTTTATTTTTTTTATTCTTTTTTATTTTTTATTTTTTTATTTAAAAGTGTAAAATAATTTACACTTACTTAAATCATTTTGAAGATTGGACCCATTTAAAATGAATTTATCAATGCAATCACCCATTAAGGATTTAGCAGGCAATAGCATCCATGATCATCACCTTTAGAACATATACACCAAATCACTACATACTGACATGTTTCAAGAGCTCTGCTCTGGCACAGCAAATTCTGAATTTAAACATCTCTTTATCTCTCTCACTCTATTCATTAACTATAACTAATGTACAGTCAAAAACAGGTAAAAGAAATGAAGCCTTTACATATTATATCTCAATATCAATAACTGCACAGATAACATGCTTCCAAATAGAGTCATTATAACTCAAGGACATCAGATATTGAGGAACTTGATGCTGAGAGACAAATCTTAAGTAGTTCTCTTCCATTTCTCCAGCTTTGCTGACATGTGTACCTAAAAGACTACCGTTCTTATTTTATGTCTCAGTAAACTGATGTACCCTGCTTGTTTGCTCTGTCGAGGGGATTGATAAAACCGAGGGCTCAACGAGAGTGAAAATGCTGTCTAAAGCCCTGCTTTGTCAATGCACTCTCCAGACTTACATTTTCACCCAGTGTCTGTGTTTTAAGGGGAGGCAGAGAGATGGAGTGTGGCATAGTTGTGGTTGCAGAGGAAAGTGGCATGACTCTTTGTTGTTGTTTTTGCTTTTTTTCCCCCAATTTTTCTGCATGGGCAGGATTACAAGTACAACTTCTGTGCGTCATCACTTTGGGTTCATGGCCCTCTGAGCTCTTTCCTGGATGAGATGACGGGCTTCAGAGATGAGAGGCTGCACGTTTTTTGTTTTTTTTTTCGTTTTTTTTCTCTCATCTCTTCCCCGCTTCCTTTTAACACTCTGGTTTGACTGACACCGGCTGCCTGGACAGAGAAAAGTCTTCTCTCTCCAATCACTCTGGAAAGGCATTTGAGGCCATTGATGCCTCTGAATGCCCTGCTGAGAAAAAACAGGGCGTAGTCACTGAATGACAGAGGATGCAAAGTAAATCTGTTTAAAGTGAGCAATATTTTTTATAATTAACATTTAGATTCTGTCATTCAGTAATATGTTTGCATTGTACTGCACACATGCAATGCACCATTAACAAGGAGCTGTTGGTGGTGCAGAGTTTGATCTGAATGGGAAGTTTTAACATTTTAATTTATGCTCTCAGGATGTGTAGCAGGTCTAATTGGCACTTTGATCTTACACTTCCCTGGATGTTTTAACACTTCACTTGGCACTCCTTAAAGCACCTTATCCAATCATTAGACAAACACCTCCAGCACGGGTCTGATGGGCGAGGCCAGCAGGAGATGAGAGTGATCAAATGAACCGCTCTTCTCATGATCTTTGACCTCGGATTAAGACTTCACACTAAGATCAGTGAGTCACACAAGATGCTACAGGAAGCTTGTTGATATTACTGCTGTTAATGGGATTAATGTTTTGGCAGAACTTGCTAGTCAGGTAAGTTAACCCTCAATAGTTCTGCAATTCATATATAAGAGTTGTTAGTAATTGTTTAACTTTATGTAGTGAGATAAACTACTGTCTTTTATAATTCCCCTGGTTTTGTCATTTCAGTTATATTGTGTATAATGGTGACTATCCTTTTTATGCGTAATATATTTTTACTTTAATGCGACCTGCATCATGCAGTGTGTATAAGAACAGTGCTTCTGTCTGTCTTATTGTATCATGCCCCAAAGTATTAGGTGGGTTATGATAGCCTATCAGTGTGCATTTGTGGGGTATATGGGGAGTTTTCCTCATTTATTCTGGTGAGTGTGTATATCGCACCAAACGCGTGTTTGAATGCGGTGCTGCAACAACTGGCTGATCAAATCACAGACACGGAACAACAATACCCGGACTCAGTTATTATTAGTCTTAGGGATTTTAACAAAGGCAAATCTCACACGTGAACTACCCAAATACAAACAGCACATTACATGCCCCACCAGAGACAGGAACATACTGGATCATTGCTACACAATGATAAAGGATGCATATCTGTCCCTAGAGCAGCTTTGGGACTCTTTGATCACTGTCTGGTTCATCTTCTTCCAATCTACAGGCAGAAATTAAAATCAACCAAGCCAGTAGTAAGGACTGTAAAGTTATGGACCAATGAAGCAGAGCGGAACTACAAGCCTGCTTCAATTGCACGGATTGGAGTGTTTTTGAGGCTGCAGCCACAGACCTGGATGAGCTCACAGATACTGTTACATCACATATCAGTTTCTGTAGGGATATGTGCATTCCTACTAGGACTTATTTAAAGTTCAACAATGACAAACCGTGGTTTACAGCAGAGCTCAGGCAGCTTCGTCAGGCCAGAGAGGATGCTTACGGGGTGGGGATAAAGTCTTGTACAATCAGGCCAGGAACACACTGAACAAGGAAATCAGAGTGGCTAAAAGAAGATACTCTGAGAAGCTGAAAAACAAGTTTTCAGCTAACAACCCTGCATCAGTGTGGAGTGGCATGAAACAACTCACAAATTACAGGACTCCTACCCCCAACCCTGTGGAGGACCAACAACTGGCTGACGACCTGAATGTGTTCTACTGCAGATTTGAAAGGCCCAATCTCACACCCCACACCCACTCTGACCTTCAATTCACACAAACACTTCCTGCAACCCCTCTCCTGCTACTCAACCTGCACTTAAGATCTGTGAAGATGATGTGAGCCCCGTCCTTTGGAAACAAAAGAAGAGGGAAGCCTCAGGCCCAGATGGCATCTCACCAGCGTGTCTTCGATCCTGTGCTAACCAGCTGGCCCCCATCTTCACACAGATCTTCAATAGATCACTGGAGCAGTGTGAAGTCCCATGCTGCTTCAAACGTCAGCATCATTAAAAATCATTATTCCTGTCCCAAAGAAACAAAAAATCACAGGACTTAATGACTACAGACCTGTCGCCCTGACGTCTGTGGTCATGAAATCATTTGAGAGACTGGTGTTGGCCCACCTGAAGAACATCACTGGACCCTTTCTAGATCCCCTTCAATTTGCTTATCGAGCAAACAGGTCTGTGGATGTTGCAGTCAACATGGGATTGCATCATATACTGCAACATCTGGACAGACCAGGGACATATGCAAGGATCCTTTTTGTGGACTTCAGTTCCGCTTTCAACACCATCATCCCAGCTATACTCCGGAATAAATTACACCAACTCTCTGTTCCCATGTCTATCTGTCAGTGGATTACCAGCTTTCTGACGTACAGGCAGCAGCTTGTGGAAACTCACTTCCAGCACCTGTACAATCAGCACTGGTGCCCCCCAGGGATGTGTGCTCTCCCCACTACTCTTCTCCCTCTACACCAATGACTGCATCACCAAGGACTCCTCTGTCAAGCTCCTGAAGTTTGCAGATGACACCACTGTCATCGGCCTCATTGGAGATGATGATGAGTCTGCATACAGAAGGGAGGTTGAACAGCTGGCTGTCTGGTGCAGTCAAAACAACCCTGAGCTGAACACACTCAAAACGGTGGAGATGATTGTGGACTTTTGCAGGAACACCCCAACACTGACCCCCCCTACCATTCTAAACAGCACTGTGGCAGCAGTGGAGTCATTCAGGTTCCTGGGCACTACCATCTCACAGGACCTGAAGTGGGAGACTCACATTGACTCAATAAGGCCCAGCAGAGGTTGTACTTCCTTCGCAAGCTGAAGAAGTTCAACCTGCCACAGGCGCTTCTGATACAGTTCTACTCAGCAGTCATGGAGTCTGTCCTCTGCACTTCAATAACTGTCTGGTTTAGTTCAGTCATGAAATCAGACATCAGAAGACTACAAAGGACAATTCGGACTGCTGAGAGGATTATTGGTTGCCCCCCCCCTCCAGAAAAAGGCTGGAAAAATCACTCTGGACCCCACTCACCCTGCCCATTACCTTTCTGAACTGTTGTCTTCTGGCCAATGCTTTAGAGCTCTGAGCACCAGAACCGTCAGGCACAGGAACAGTTTTTTCCTTCAGGCTATCCATCTCATGAACAGTTAAATTGCCCCATTGAGCAATAACTATGTGCAATGCACAGTTTAGTCTTTTTTTATATTCATCCAACCTCTTCTGCCATTTCATTCCTCTGAAAAAAATAAAAACCCCGGTGGATAAAGGCACTTGCGGTGCACCTATGCCCGCAGAGCACCGGCAACTGGCATGGGTGCCCAAAGCCCCCATCCAAGGCCTGTAGGTTTACGTCATCTCTGACGGCCAAGGCCTACGGTGCTGCTGGACAAGTCGCCTCCGCCCTGCACGCCATGGCTCTCCTGCAAGTCCGCCAAGGCACTAAAGGAACTGCATGAGGGTAGTTCCGCCCCAGGATTGATGCAGGAACTGCGCTCGGCGACCGACCTCGCTCTCCGAGTGACGGATGACACGGCACAGTCTCTCGGGCAGACAATATCCATATTAGTGGTCCAGGAGCGCCACCTTTGGCTCAACCTGGTCGAGATGGGTGAGGCCGACAGGACACAGTTCCTTGCTGCTCCATCTCCCAGGCTGGCCTATTCAGCGACACCGTCAAGGACTTTGCCAAGCAGTTCTCTATGGTGGAGCAGTAGACGGAGGCTATCCTGCATATCCTGCCCCGGCACGGCTCAAGATCCCGCACCCCGTCTGCTCGTCGCCAAGGGCGTCCCCCTGCGGTGACTGCACCGGCTCCGCCACAACCCGCCCCTTCGGCCCGGCCCCGGCGTGGAGCCCACCGCAGGAAGCAGACACCACCCGTCTAGCAGCCACCAAGAACCCGTGAAAGGCTTCAAAGCGCCCTTGAGACAGGCAACCCAGGGACGATGAAACCCGCTGCTCTGGAGCTGGTAAGCAGACCTCTCATTCCCCCGGATGAAGGCCGGGAGGAGAATCTTTTTGTTACCTTTGCATTTAATTGCACTGCATGCCCAAGTGGCTGCAGTACTCAAGAGTTCAGCAAGAGCAGTTTCCTTGTTCCCTGGGTCACGTATCTGGTGTGCACGGCCGCCATCACGACCACCGTCCACCACTCTATTTGGCAGGTTTGGCGCTCCAGCGGCGGTCTCTCGCCCATGAGCGTCTAGCTGTGGCACAAATCTGCCCCTGATGTGACAGTCTCCACGGGTCACAAGGACAGGACTCTTCCTCCACCGTCCCAGGCTGTTCCAGGGGTGGTCACAAGGAGCCAGGTAAGTACTTTGATATCCCTAGACTCAGCACGGCCACAGCATGGTGTGGCACCTCGATCTCCGCCCCGCTGGGAGGCCCCACCTGCCGGTACGTCTGACGACGTTGTCCCTTTGTTCCCCCTTGCGCGGAACTTGGACGCGTGGCTTGCGCTTTCCAATCTGTCGCGACGGCTGGTCCGGACCGTCAGATTCTGCTACGCGATTCAGTTCACCAGGCGTCCGCCCAGGTTCAGCGGTATCCACTTCACCTTGGTGAATGATGAAAATGCTGCTACTTTGCGCGTAGAGATCGCTACCCTCCTACGGAAGCGCACGATAGAACCTATCCCTCCGGCCGAGATGAAGAAGGGGTTTTACAGCCCCTACTTCATCGTACCGAAAAAAGGCGGTGGGTCGCGGCCAATCTTGGACCTGCGAGTACTGAACCGGGCTTTACACAGACTCCCGTTCAAGATGCCGATGCAAAAACGCATTCTGGTGAGTGTCCGGCATCAAGATTGGTTTGCGGCGGTAGACCTGAAGGACGCGTACTTCCACGTCTCGATCCTTCCTCGACACAGACCCTTCCTGCAGTTTGCATTCGAGGGTCAGGCATATCAGTACAAGGTCCTCCCTTTCGGCCTGTCCCTGTCTCCTTGCATCTTCACGAAGGTCACAGAGGCAGCCCTTGCCCCGCTAAGGGAGGTGGGCATTCGCATTCTCAACATCTCGATGACTGGCTAATCTTAGCTCACTCTCGGGACATGTTGTGCGCACACAGGGACTTGATGCTCTCACACCTCAGCCGACTAGGGCTTCGGGTCAACTGGGAAAAGAGCAAGCTCCTCCCGGTTCAGAGCATCTCTTTTCTTGGTTTGGAGTTGGACTCAGTCTCTTCGACAGTGCGCCTCACAAACGAGCGTACCCAGTCGGTGTTGGCCTGTTTGAAGGCATTCAAGTTGATCCAGGGCAAGCACGTGTTAGTTCAGCCAGACAACATGGCAATGGTAGCATATGTCAACCGCCAAGGTGGTCTGCGCTCTCATTGTATGTCACAACTTGCCCGCCATCTCCTCCTCTGGAGTCAGCAGCACTTCAAGTCGCTGCGAGCCACTCACATCCCGGGCAACCTCAACACTACAGCGGACGCACTGTCATGACAGATTACCCTCAGGGGAGAGTGGAGATTCTACCCTCAGGTGGTCCAGCTGATTTGGAGTCGATTCGGACAGGCACAGGTGCACCTGTTCACCTCCCAAGAATCCTCCCCACTGCCCGCTCTGGTACGCTTTGACCGAGGCCCCCCTCGGCATAAACATGCTGCTGGCCACCTGGCATGCGCAAATATGCATTTCCCCCAGTAAGCCTACTTTCACAGACCCTGTGCAAGATCAGGGAGGACGAGGAGCAGGTCGTCCTGGTTGCACCCTACTGGCCCACCCAGACGTGGTTCTCGGACCTCACGCTCCTCGCGACAGCCTCCCCTGGTGAATTCCCCTGAGGAAGGAACTTCTTTCTCAGGGACAGGGCACCATCTGGCACCCGCGACCAGACCTCTGAAACCTGCGGTGGTAGACACGATCACTCAGGTTAGGGCCCCCTCTATGAGGCGCCTGTATGCCTTTAAGTGGCGTCTGTTCGCTAAGTGGTGTTCTTCCCGACGGGAAGACCCCCAGAGATGCGAAGTCGGATCAGTCCTTTCCTTCCTGCAGGAGAGGTTGGAAGGGAGGCTGTCCCCTTCCACCTTGAAGGTGTACGTTGCCGCCATAGCAGCACACCACGATGCAGTTGACAGTAAGTCTTTAGGGAAGCACGACCTGATCATCAGGTTCCTAAGAGGCGCCAGGAGGCTGAATCCCTCCAGACCGCGCCTCGTTCCCTCATGGGACCTCTCTGTATTTCTTCAGGGTCTACAGAGAGCCCCCTTTGAGCCTTTGCAGTCAGCCGAGCTTAAGGCACTCTCCTTGAAGACTGCCCTACTAACTGCGCTCACTTCCATCAAGAGGGTAGGAGACCTGCAAGCATTCTCTGTCAGCGAAACATGCCTGGAGTTCTGTCCGGGCTATTCTCATGTGATCCTGAGACCCCGACCGGGCTATATGCCCGAGGTTCCCACGACCCCTTTTAGGGAGCATGTGGTGAACCTGCAAGCGCTGCCCCAGGAGGAGGCAGACACAGCCCTATCGTTGCTGTGTCCGGTGCGCGCTTTACGCATCTATTTGGATCGCACGCAGAGCTTTAGGATCTCTGAGCAGCTCTTTGTCTGCTTTAGTGCACAGCGGAAAGGAAGCGCTGTCTCCAAACAGAGGATCACACACTGGCTCATTGACGCCATAACTATAGCATATCACGCCCAGGACATGCCGCCCCGGTAGGGCTACAAGCCCATTCTACCAGGGGTTTAGCGGCCTCCTGGGCCCTGGCCAGGGGTGCTTCTCTAACAGACATTTGCAGAGCAGCAGGCTGGGAAACACCCAACACCTTTGCAAGGTTCTACAACCTCCGGGTGGAACCGGTTTCGTCCCAGGTAGTGGCACGCAATACAAGCAGATAAGCCCGGGATAGCCAGCTGGGTGTATCGCTTGCACATAGTGCCTTCCACCTCTTTTGAGCTGAAGACGTGCGCCATTAATTCCCAGTAGTGTTCACAAACTTTATTCCCTGGTTGACTTCCTCCGAGCCTTGTGGCAGTCGAGTTTTCGGAGAGACTCACTGCCGGCCCAGTACACGTGCTAACTAAGAGTCCTGTTCTGGGGTAGGTGCTCCGCATGTGGCGGTTCCCTGTAAGGCTAACCCCATGCGATATATATATCTTCCACTAATTCATTTCCCTGTTGGCAAACTGCGTCTTCCTTGGGCAGAGCCCCTCTGCCCCAGTCTCCATGTTTGTAGTAACTCCTCTCCCATTGGGTAGGATCTACCTTGAAGACTCTCCACATGGTCGGAAAGACCATGTGACATATTTTTCCACTTATATATCCCCCCCTCTCTTTGAGTGAGGTGTGGTCTCCGCGGTGTCTTCCCCTTGGGAGGGACACCCCCCGACTAGACCTGGCGGCCCAGTCGGATAATCCCCCTTCTTTTTTAGGGAGTGGAAAAAGAGAAGGGGAAAAGAGGCCATGACTGGGCTAGCCTGTCTCTATCTTTTGGGTAGTCGACTTGTCCCCGAAGGGCCGTTCAACACTCATAACTATGTTGGGGGAGGTTACATGTCGACCTGGTGTGCTGGCTATGTGGCACACAGTGGTCTGCCCACCACACACCGCCAGTTCACGTAACACTTTTCAGCCAGTTGTGGCGTTTCGTATAGGGACCCCTAGTGTCACTACATCGACACAACATCAAGTGAGTGACAGATAGGGAACGTCATGGTTACTTGTGTAACCTCCATTCCCTAATGGAGGGAACGAGACGTTGTGTCCCTCCTGCCACAACGCTGAACTACCCGCTGAAATGGCCGGACCTTGTCTCGGCTCCTTAGCATAAAACCTGAATGAGTGGTTGCTTACCAGCTCCTTTTATACCCGTATGTCCGGGGGAGTGGCATGCAAATACCACTCGCCAATTTTCATTGGCCTTTTATCAAAGACCAGAGGTGTCTTGGGCTCCCAAGAGTGACCCCTAGTGTCACTACATCGACACAACATCTCATTCCCTCCATCAGGGAATGGAGGTTACACAAGTAACCATGACGATTTGTATTTGCACTGTACATAACAGATAACAAATTTGTATTAGATTGCACTACGTATGTGTGTGTCTGTGTGTGTATGTACCTATGTATATAACTAGTTTTGTTATTTTTTATTATTATCTATGTCTTGCTGCTGTTTTTGTATTGTTTTTTGTATTGTTGTACACTGGAAGCTCCTGTCACCAAGACAAATTCCTTGTATGTGTAAGCATACTTGGCAATAAAGCTGATTCTGATTCTGATTCTGATTCTGATATTAAGGTGGCTATGTGCTGCCTAGACGTGTGTCACGGTCTAATGACCACCCCTTTCCAGTATCGGACGCTTCTGCTCCAAAAGTATGTGTTGTTGTTGTTGTTAGGCTAACCGCTTGGCTCTGGTACCCAATGCTAATGTCAGTTTCTATTTATGCGATAGCAATTGTTTGTGCGAGGCTCGTACTGAGCTTCACTGGCCAACTTCTGCCATCCTCCAGTCTGTTTTTGCCTTTGGTGTGTGTGTTTGCGGAGGTGTTTATGGCTGTCGCTCCAACATTTCCGATACATGAAATCGTTATATACAATGGCGATTTTAAAACATGTGCGGGTTTGATGTTTTTAGCTTTTTGTAATTGTTTGTCCTTTTTAGGTGAAATAAACTGCTCATCAGAATGCGTCTGTCTGCATTGAAGATGCAGGGCTGATCTTCTGGCGCTGCTGTTCTTTTTTTGTTATGTTTTGTTATGTTTCCATTTAAAATGGCTCTGAAAGCCCTGTTTTGGGACTCACAAAGACAAGTGTCTGTACGTCTTGAGCCAATGAGATTGTCATGAGTTTGAAAACTGTTATTTTGTTCTGATTGAAACCATTTTCATTTTTGTTATTTGTGTGAAGTTGATCATAGCAGGGTGATTTTGTTATCAACAAAATTATTTTTGTGTGTGTGTGTGTTTTGTTTAAAACCCTTGTTGAGTTTGTTAGCTCTGTGTCCAGAGTTTTTGTCTTGGTTTTGTTTGTTTATTATGATCCTTTTATTCTGTTAATTTTCTCTTCTGTCTTTTCTCAGGAGCCGAGTGCCCCAGTGTAGGGGACTAGTCGTTCCCCTGCTAAATGGTGGTGGTGCCCCTGTCATGTGCTGAGTGCTGTGTATTCACAACTGATTTTGAGTGTAAAGCCTATCGCAAACCACAAAGCAGATTGCCTGTGCTCATAATTTTAATACACTTTTTGATTAAATTTGAGTGTCCAGTGCCCTTCTGATACATGTCTTAAAATAAAGAATTATTTTTGTACTTTAGTATCCATGTCTCTTGCCCTTTTTGTTTTGGAACAACGAACCTGTGTGCCCTTTCTATTTTTGATTGGGTTAGTATTTCCCTGTTAATTACAAGGTGGCATAGTCAGATTTTCTGTTGGTTTCCCCTAAAATATTAACATTAGCAGCACCCCCCACCCATCCTCTAGTCCCACCACCCCACTACAATGACAAGATGTTTTGGAGAATTGGAAAGAATGTGTATGTTGTATACCAAATCTAATTATGCAGGGTTTAGGTGAGGTATTCATTTTAGTATTCTTCTGATTCTTATCTACTTTATTACTGTTTTCTTGTGTGCTACATTACAGTATAGTTAAAACACAAAGACTTGGTTAAAGTGGTCTGCCATTTTAATGTCTGGGTCAATCAATACCCTCATTTTGGAGCAGAACTAAAGGCCAAAGTATACTTTGGTTGTCCGCTTTGCAGAAAATTGTCATTTACTAAACCATGTAGTTCTAAACCTGAATGATTGAATGAATTGTATGGTCTTTTCCATTCAAAGAAGGCATATTGTGACCAGGGGCTGTCAAGCTCCAACAAGGACAAAAAATCACCCTAAAAGTAGTTCATATGACTTTACACACTTTTTTTCCATGTCTTACTTCCAAGCCAGTAGCTCTGTGTAAGGAACAAAGAAAAATGTAAGATGTTATGCCCTGAAAATCTTGCTGCCTCAAAGAGCCAGGTTTAACTTCAAAGGCATAAGACACCACTGCTTCTTGCATGTTTTGAGATTTGATAGCCACAGGAGCATGCTTTAATATGCATTAATCAAGTAAGAGCAAGTATTTCATTTAACATCTCCCAATAATAAAACTATCACACTATTTTGTGCTAATTTCACAGAATTCATGTGCTGATCAAGCTTTGGTAAGAAAGCAGCTGCTGAATACATAAACATTATGCTTTATTTTCAAACTACAGAGTCATCTTGCTAATATAATGTTATGGTGTGACAAACACAAAATTATTAATTAACTATCTAACTTGATCACATTTATCTTTTTTTCTGCTATTGCTCTCTGTATCTGCCATCCTTGTTGTTTTGGGAAGGGCAGTATAGGGTTCATCTTCCCACTTAGTGTCAAATTATAAGGTCATGTGCCAGTGGTGGTGTCACGGTGCAGGTATATTTGTGTGGGTAAGTCTGTGAGCCTAGTATTATGTGGGTTAGCAAATCATGCTTGATTGTCAATTAATTGTAAAAAATAACCGTGACATGTCTTTGAAGGTAACCCACACAGTCAACAGGGACCTGATGATGTACTATTAGAATTATGATAGATGAATGTTCAGTGAATACAGCACTCATACATAATTTTGAGATTCCCCGGTTTGTTCTGACAGTGACATTAAGATGATTTGAAGCAGTAAATCTGTGCCATATACTGTACGTATCTCTCTCTCTCTCTCTCTCTCTCTCTCTCTCTCTCTCTCTCTTCTCTCTCTCTGCTGATGACTCATCGGCCAGGCTTATTAAGGATCCGGAGAGACTCTCAGCACTTGCGCTCAGCCCTGGACTACAGCAAGCTAATTATGTTATTGCACATGCCTCTATTATGAAATAAAGGGGAAAACAGCAAACATGGAAAATGAAAAACGGGGGAGAAAAAGCATGCAGGGGATGAGGGTTCAGTGACAAATTTCTTTTGAAATTTTTCTAAGATAGTACCCAGATAGCACACATCTCAGGGGTGTCTGTTTTAGATATTTTCATCTGGAAATCATCACAATCTAATTTACATCTGCTAAACATCTTAAAAAGATCATATTTACTAACATTCTAAATCATAAAAGTCTCAAAGAGGTCTGCTGAATGTCTTATTGATATCCGAGACATACTTATAGACATACGTCTTATATATGTATTGAAGATGAGCAAACAACGTAAAAAATATTTCTTGCAGATGTAAACACACACATCAAATAGATGTCTGGGTGATGAATTTCCAATATAAGTAGGTAAATGAAGTTTTATATAGGGCTATATAATATAAGGGTTGTCAGTTGATAAAGAAGAAAATATATTGTCGATTGAATTCGTCAATTTGTCTGAGTAAGACTTTTTATAAACTTTTCTAATGATGCGTCTATGTACACATGCATCAGACGGAAGCTTTTTAAGCGTCTCATTTTGATTGTGTTGTGTCATAAACACAGCATTTTAGGATTCTGTGTCAAGTTAAATGCAGTTTAAAACTTAGAAAAATAAGTCTCAAGACCATTGCCTTCAGAGTTGCACTCCGTCCAGCTGTGTTTGAACTAGGGCTGTTAATCAATTAATGTTTTTAATTGAATTAATTACATGAAATGCCAATAAAGTAATTGCATTTAAACGCATATACAATATAAATATTTGGTGAGAAAGGCCCTCAAGTAACAATAATTCAATATATAATGATTAAATAATTATAAATAGTTATACTGAAATCATTATAAATATAAAATATATTATAAATGCAATAATTCAGCTAATTAAAATGCATTACATTATTGTGGCTGATGAGTAAAACATTGATTTGATGATACATAATGTGTCTTTAGAAGGCCATATATTGTTTATATCCATATATTTGAACATAAGCCAATCAGTTCATCAATCTGTCCATGGTAGATTTTTATAAGGACTTTTATAAGGACGCGTCAATGTACACATGCAGCAGACGGATACTTTTGAAGCGTATTACTTTGGTTATGTTGAGTCATAAACACATTGTTTTTAGGTTGCTGTGTTAAGTTAAACGTTGATTGAAAACACGCCTCGAGATCCCTTTAGTCGTAAATTGCACTGCATCCAGCTGTGTTTACACACAAGAACAGGTCCATCCTCATGTTGTGCTGTCGCTAGTGTCAAGCAAGCCTGAGTGTGGTTTGTTGTCTGTACAGCTATGCATTTTGCTTACTGCCCCCTGCTGAAAACAGGTGGTACTTCAAGCTTGAATTGTTTTGTTGATAGTAATATTCCTTATTATGGTCCGGGGACATGATTAATTGCGTTTTAATTTAAATTTTTAACACGTTATTTTTTAAGTAATTATTTGCAATGAATTAACGGGTTAAATTGACAGTCCTAGTTTGAACGCTAAAACGCATTTCATCATGTGCTGTCTGTGTGGTTTGTTGGGCTTATTGCCCCCTGCTGACTGTGACTAGCAAAAACATGAAGGTGGTATGATGACTAAACCATAAAAGGCTTTGTTTGCATTGAGCGCTTCAGTCATCAATGGGTGAGTGAGCGGCACTCTCTAGAGCATGTGTGTGGCACATGCTAAGCAGCGCAGCAATTTTAGATAATGTTTATCATATTACAATTCAAATAGTTTTGCCTTGTCTTGCCGGACAGCAAAATATGCCTTTGATAGGTTCCAGTTTCCTTCCCTCTCTCTCTCTGTGCAAAACATGCCAAATGCTAAACCATACTTTCCTTACTTTTCTAATTTTCTCTAGGTCAGACTCAATGTAATACGGGGGTGATGAACACTGGCAGGGTGTGATTGTACACATTGACTTTTGGGGGGTCTCCATTTTCTCTGTTTTTGGGCTGGGGTGGTGAGATTGACAGACCCCGATTGACTGATGTTGTCCCATTCTGCGCACACGCACACATGTGTGTGAGTGACCGAGAGAGAGATCAAGGGACAGAGGGAGAGGGAGAGGGAAAGGTCAGTGCTTTTTCTCCAATCAGCTCCAATTCCGATGTTTTTTTTTTTTGAAAATCAAACAGAATTTTTGTTTTATAGAAGCAAATCACTCCCATTATAATCAATGATGCTGTCTAAACTGTATGCTTAAGTAGCACAGTGAACGGCCATTTTGCACTGACGCGCTGGCGCTACTCCTGCCAACAAGACAAATAAACGGTTTAGGACGTTCGTTTTGGCACGTCCAGTGTAGACAGCCTCAAGCCGCTGTGGTGCGATGTGTGCGACATCGCTCGGGTCAGGTGAAAACAGAGTGTTAACGGAATATTCCGGGTTCAATACAAATTAAGCTCAATCGACAGCATTTCTGGCATAATATTGATTACTAATTTAACATTTATTTTGACCTTTTTGCCTTTGCATTTGCCTTTTTTAAAAAAAAAGCAAAAATCGAGGTGACAGTGAGACATTTAAAATGGAAGAGAATGGGGGCCAGTAACTTTTAAAAATGCTTATTGTTTGAGAAGTATAGCCTCAATACATAAACAATATGTGTGTTAACATTATTTTAGTGTGATAAAATCACTTACAAATATTTTATGTGTAAAGTTATAGCCATTTTTACAACCTTGTTGCCATGACCATGTAATGTCAATGTCAACCCTAAAACCCTAATATTACTGTAAAAGTTATGATTTAAACAACTTTACAGTTCAAATAATACATTACTTTTAACAGAAGGATTAATGTAAGTGCTATTATAAAATTATAAGCTTCACATTTCTGCTTTTATACCCTCCATAAATTGGCCCCGTTCACTTCCATTGTAAGTGCATCACTGTATCCTCGATTTTTTTTTTTTTTTTTTTTTTAAGAAAAGGACGGATGACTCAAAATTAATTTTTGTGGTAATCAATATGCTGTTAATTGAGTTTAGCTTGTATTGAACCTGGAATTTTCCTTTAATCTCTGAGACTTGATACACTATTTTCGCGTCCAGAGGTAATTTGAACCTATTAAGGAGGACAGAGTAGGTAGAATAGGTGCATAAATATCAAATCAAATCAATCAATCAAATCACTTTATTGTCACACAGCCATATACACAAGTGCAATGGTGTGTGAAATTCTTGGGTGCAGTTCCGATCAACATAGCAGTTGTGACAGTGATGAGACAGTACCAATTTACAATAACATCAAATTAACACAACACAGTTTAAACATCTGATATACACATAATTACACTCAACAATACACAAATAATAACATACACTGTACAGTATACAATACGCACTATATAGATACACATTATTCAATAAAAATAAAAAATAAAAATAAAAATATATAAAAAAGTTTATATAGTATATATAGAATGTACAGTATTGTACTGTATTGACATTTAGCTGTCGGTGTCGATAGTCAGTTGTTAAGAGAGAATATAATATAATAATAATATAATTTATGACAGTCCGGTGTGAGATATAAGAGTAAGGGTAATAAAGTGCAGTGCTGATGTATTTGATCGCGGGAGATCAAGAGTTCAGAAGTCTGATTGCTTGGGGGAAGAAGCTATCATGAAGTCGGCTGGTGCGGGTCCTGATGCTGCGATACCGCCTACCTGATGGTAGCAGTGAGAACAGCCCATGGCTCGGGTGGCTAGAGTCTCTGATGATCCTCCGAGCTTTTTTCACACACCGCCTTGTATATATTTCCTGGAGGGAGGGAAGCTCACCTCCGATGATGTGTCTGGCAGTTCGCACCACCCTTTGCAGGGCTTTGCGTTTGTGGGTGGTGCTATTGCCGTACCAGGCGGAGATGCAGCCAATCAGGATGCTCTCTACAGTGCAGGTGTAGAACCGTGTGAGGATGTGGTGGTTCATTCCAAACTTCCTCAGCCGTCTCAGGAAGAAGAGGCGCTGATGAGCCTTCTTCACAACGACTTCAGTGTGGATGGACCATGTGAGTTCCTCAGTGATGTGGACACCCAGGAATTTGAAGCTGCTGACTCTCTCCACTGGTGCTCCATTGATGGTGATAGGACTGTGTTCTCTGTCTTTTCTCCTGAAGTCCACCACAAGCTCCTTTGTCTTACTGACGTTGAGGGAGAGGTTGTGCTCCTGACACCAGTGTGTCAGAGTGTGCACCTCCTCTCTGTAGGCTGTTTCATCATTGTCAGTGATCAGACCTACCACCGTCGTGTCATCAGCAAACTTAATGATGGCATTGGAGCTATGTGTTGCCACACAGTCATGTGTGTACAGGGAATACAAGAGTGGGCTGAGAACACAGCCCTGCGGGGCTCCAGTGTTGAGGGTCAGTGATGAGGAGATGTTGCTGCCTATTCTAACCACCTGGCGTCTGCTTGACAGGAAGTCCAGGATCCAGCTGCACAGCGAGCTGTTTAAGCCCAGAGCCCGGAGTTTCACATCTAGCTAGGAGGGCACTATGGTGTTGAATGCTGAGCTGTAGTCTACAAACAGCATTCTCACATAAGTGTTCTTTTTTTCCAGGTGGGAGAGAGCAGTGTGTATTGTAGATGCAATGGCACCATCAGTGGAGCGGTTGTTGCGGTAAGCAAACTGCAGTGGGTCTAGAGAGAGAGGCAGCACAGAGCAGATACAATCTCTGATTAGTCTCTCAAAGCATTTGCTGATGATGGGGGTCAGAGCAACAGGACGCCAGTCATTTAAACAAGTTATTTTTGATTGTTTTGGAACAGGCACAATGGTGGATGTTTTAAAGCATGTGGGGACTACAGACAAAGAGAGGGAAAGGTTGAAAATGTCCGTAAAAACACCAGCCAGCTGGTTCGCGCACGCTCTGATGACGTGGCCCGGAATGCCGTCTGGGCCCGCGGCTTTGCGGATATTCACCCGTCGGAAGGATCAGGTTACATCCGCTACAGAGACGGAGAGTGAACTAACCTCTGTAGCTTCAGCCGCGAGAGCTCTCTCCACGAGGGCGGTGTTATTTCCCTCGAAACGAGCATAAAAAGTATTTAGCTCATCCGGGAGAGAGGCAGCGGTGTTCATGGTGGAGTTTTTATTCCCTTTAAAGTCCGTGATGATGTTAATTCCCTGCCACATGCTTCTAGAGTTGGTGGTGTTAAACTGTCCTTCAATCTTGCTCCTGTACTGGCGTTTTGCGGTTCTGATAGTTTTTCGGAGGGCATAACTGGCTTGTTTATGCTCCTCCGCGTTCCCGGAATTAAAAGCGGAGGTCCGCACATTAAGTGCCGCGCGAACATCGCTATTAATCCAAGGTTTCTGATTCGGATAGATCCGTACTGTTCTGGTCGGAACAACGTCCTCTACGCACGTTCTGATGAAGCACATTACGCTATCAGCGTAAAGCTCGATGTCGTCATCAGAGGCAGACCGGAACATCTCCCGTCCGTGTGATCAAAACAGTCCTGTAGCGTAGAGTCTGATTGGTCCGACCAGCACTGGATCGTTCTGAGGGTGGGTGCTTCCTGTTTCAATTTCTGCCTGTAAGTGGGCAGAAGCAGAATGGAAGAGTGGTCCGATTTGCCAAATGGTGGGCGGGGGAGGGATTTGTAGCCATCCCGGAAGGGAGAGTAGCAATGGTCCAAAACCCGGTCCCCTCGTGTGTTGAAACTTATGTGCTGGTGGTATTTTGGTGCGACTGATTTTAAACTGGCTTTATTAAAGTCCCCGGTCACAGTGAACGTGGCCTCAGGGTGCGCAGTTTCCTGCTCACTTATAATCCCGTACAGTTCCTTGAGTGCCCGGTCTGTGTCGGCTTGTGGGGGGATGTACACAGCAGTGATAATGACCGCTGTGAATTCCCTCGGTAGCCAGAATGGTCGACACAGAAGCATAAGAAATTCCAGATCAGGAGAGCAGAAAGACTTGATAGAATGAACGTTCCTCTGATCACACCAGGATTTGTTGATCATAAAACATACACCACCTCCTCTAGTTTTACCTGAGAGGTCTTTCACTCTGTCCGCTCGGTGCACGGAGAACCCCGTGGGTTCAATGGCTGAGTCTGGAATCTCCGCAGACATCCAAGTTTCCGTAAGGCAGATAATGCAGCAGTCCCTTGTATCTCGTTGGAAAGAGATCCGCACTTTCATCTCGCAGAGCTTGTTATCCAGAGACTGGACATTTGCCAGTAGAATAGTGGGTAGTGGGGGTCGATTTGCGCGGCGTCTTACTCTGATGAGAACGCCGGCTCTGTTTCCCCTTTTCCTTTTGCGTTTCCGCGGCCGTGCTGCCCAGACAAAGGGCTCCACTTGCGTGTTTGTAAACAGCGGGTCGGCATTGAGGAATGTGAAGTCCGGTTTACGGTGTGAAATTGCTGAACCAATGTCCAAAAGTTTTTGTCTGTCGTAGACTATAAGGCAGACAACATCCAAAACAAAAAACATAAGAATTGTGAACAAAACAAACAAAACATTACTATGTTGTGTCGGAGCTCGCAACGCAGCAGCCATACTCGGCGCCATCTTGAGTCCAGGAATCTGTGATTAAAACTGACTGGAATTACCTGTGCATTTAAGGAATTTAAATCACACATTCCACACACAGAATTGAGTATTCTGATAGACCATAGTATAAGTAAGAGTTAATCCACAGCTAGGTGTATGTAAAATGATTTTAACTCTGATGCGAAGCAGAGTTTAATGCACACCCAGCCGTGGATTATCCCGCTTTTACCATGGTCCCTTGTCAGCATTTATAGGGTGTGCGTGTGGGTTTGCTTACATTTTTGTGAACCAGCGAATGGTCCACATGAGGAAAACAAAAAGGTTGTGGTGAGGGTTAGGTTTAGAGGTAGAAAAATAAATGTGTGTGTGTTTTGTGCAAAGGAGAGAGAAAAGCATTCCTGAAAAATGTGCTTTCAAATTATACCATATTCCTCTGTATTATTTTATATACTATACATATATCATGATTTTATATCAATGCTTGAACTATTACATGGCAGGTTGTATTATATTGTGCTAGTTGCGAAATGTACATTTCACCACTGGGTGCTCGGTTCTGTTTATTGCTTTGTTGATATAAATAATCCAGTGTTTGTTTGGGTTGTTTCCTTTTTCAGACCAAAAAAAATAAATGTATCAGAGAATGTTAAAAATAACCCAAACTATAGTAGCTTCGTCTCCTGTGCACTGTATATTCTTATAACCCCAGAATGCCTGAAATAAAGGGTAGCACCATAAAATATACAGTTAAGAAAAACAGACTTGAAACAGATTTAAGATGGCCTTCAGGATGTGGCTCAATCTAAAATCTTGAACCAGCACTAAGAAAACAGACTACAGTATTGAAAATTCACATTTCTTATATCATTTATTAGACATTCCAGAATCAAATTTCCTCACAAAAATGTACACATCATCAACATGTGTCAACAATTTTTGTATCTTCTATTATGTTATTTGGTCTAATGCTGATGGTTGTGCTTCTTTTTTTTTTTTTTTTTTTTTTTTTTTGCCAAATATCTGAAACTGAAATCTTAACCATCTCTGACAGAAAGCAAAAGGCATTTCTGCCAACACTCAGTTTTCTAACAGTTCATGATATTTGTAAGAATATCTGTCTTGCAGCTTATCCTCATTAGATGACCTTTTCAAAATCTGAGGGGGAGAGAGACAGAAGACAGTACAGCAGTGAGAAGGATATTGTCTAGACAACCATTTCTCTATAGCCGGAGTGCACCGTTAGCTGAGTCAGGCGAAAAAACGAGATTGGCTCACAGAATATACCACTGTGTTTTATGGCAGCCTGTGTGACCTCCAGTTTGTCACTAAATGTGCAAGGTACTGGAGGGCTCCCTCTGTCAATTCATCCCTCCATCCCTTCTGTTCTCCCTCTCTCATCATCCGTTCCAGTTTAATCTCTCAGATTTGGCAGGAGCTTAATGAGGCATTGGGTGAGTCAGCCGCTCTGCTGCTGGAGGTGAGAATTACATTGAGAGAGAGAGAGAGTAAAAGAAAGAGAGGAATGGGCTAGGAGGTAGAGGAAGATGAGAAGCTAAGAAAAAAATAGGGTGAACAGTGGAGAAATATTAAAAAGAATAAAGGCAATGGGCAACTAGCTCGTCAGATAGAAGATACAGGATGAAAATGCCTCCTACAGTTCTGTAGTTTTGTTGTACTGTGGATACAGTCTGGATAGAGTGACATGAGGAGGAGTAAAAGAGAATTAAGCAGAAAGCAGCGAAATATGAAGAAACTAATTAAAAGGGAATTTGGGAGATTATGTAAGAGTGAGGCACAGAAAATTGAGATTCAAAAATTCAATGTAACCGGCCTGGAGTTGTCAGAGCTGTGGCCCAGTGGATTGTGCTCATGATGCAAAGAAAAAAGTTGTTGTGCTCACAGGGAGATAGGTCTGATTCTGGCCAACATCTTGACCTGATCCCATTACCTTCTCTTGCCTTCTTCTGTTATGTCTACCTCCATGATCAAATCAATTAAAGGCAAAAGCCCATAAACAAAATATTTAAAAAAGAGACAGCACAAAGCAATACACCAAAACATTAAAGGAATAGTTAACCCAAAAATGAAAATTATTTCATCCTTTACTCATCATCATGTCAATCCAAACCCATATGTCTTTCTTTCTTCTACAGAAAACAAAAGGTAATAATTTAATTAATGTCCCATTGGCTGCATTTAATACTATGGTAGTACATATACTGACTTAAACGCTTAATAAAGCATGTAAAAGTGTCCAAAATTAGTCCACGCGACTTGTGAGTAATATACCAAGCCTTCTGAAGGCATATGCAGTGTCAGTCCTCCCTATACGTAATATAGGCAAAGTGTGTAGGGCCCCCTGATTCACCAGGGGACCCCCACACTGTCAAAGACTGTTGCTAATTCAGAATGGCATACTGTCCATACTACTCTTACTTCTTCTGCCATATCTGTCCAAGAAGAAGATATGCCCTTCTATTATATTTTAAATTCTTATTTAATCTCTGCATTATCATTCGAAATTCTCCTGGTTTCCAGCTTCGATATTATACCACAGTTTTATGATAGAAATTCCACATCGAAAGTAAATTCTTAATTTGTGTAAGGAGTACTCATCAAGGCATGCAAAATCAAACTGCAGCATTTGTGTTTTAGAATGTAATAGAAGCACATATCTGTTCAGTCATGCAAGCTCTGCTGAATATGTCATGTCAGTGCTTCAATAAACAACATCCATTAGAACTTTCAGTCCAATGTTTGAACATTAAGAGAAGCTTTGCTGGATTCTCGTATGTTTACTAAAGATTTCTTGAGAAAAAATGATCTGTCATGTTTTCCAGTAAATTCTGTGGTCAGAAAATGGGTAAAACACTCTCATATGTGTGTATTCTTTTTTTTTTTTAGAAAGCTAGATGGTGCTAGAGCATTATTTTTGGTGAGCATTTAGCTTTCAATAAAAATTTATTTAATTTATTCCATTGTTAATTTGTCTTACTGCCATTTTTATGTTTTCATCAGTCTTTCAGTCTACATTCATTTACTCTTGTTCATTGTTTTATTATGCTTGATCTGTTCTATGTTTTAGTTGTCATATTTAGCTTATTTATACTTATATATACACCGATCGGCCACAACATTAAAACCACCTGCCTAATATTGTGTAGGTCCCCATCGTGCCGCCAAAACAGCGCCAGCCCTCATCTCAGAATAGCATTCTGAGATGCAATTCTTCTCACCACAATTGTACAGAGCGGTTATCTGAGTTACCGTAGACTTTGTCAGTTCGAAACAGTCTGACCATTCTCTGTTGACCCCTCTCATCAATAAGGCATTTCCATCCACAGAACTGCCACTCACTGGATGTTTTTTGTCTTTGGCATCATTCTGAGTAAATTCTAGAGACTGTTGTGTGTGAAAATCCCAGGAGATCAGCAGTTACTGAAATACTCAAAACAGCCCATCTGGTTTTAGATCTTCAAACGACATATAACATAAAACAAAAGCAACCTGAGTAAACACAAAATACAGTTTTCAAATATATATATATATATATATATATATATATATATATATATATATATATATATACACACACACACACATTACCGGTCAAAAGTTTTGAAACACTTACTCATTCTTTATTTTACATTTCTTCACATTTTAGAATAATAGTAAAGTCATCAAAACTATGGAATAACATAAATGGAACTATGTGAATTATGTTGTGACTAAACAAAATCCAAAATAAATCGATGATTGGTTCCTGGGCTCATGGCGCTGCTCAAAGCCACGCCCCGCCCCGTTCCTTTCTTCCCAGAAGTGCATGAATAGCTGACAAGGTCGCGGGAGGCACTTTTTACTGCCCGGTCCCGATCTTTTCAGCTTCCCTGCCCTTACTACCCTCAATGGTGGGGCGGCCAAGGGCTATTCGGCAATACCCCGGTGGATAAAAGCGCTCGCGGTGCACCTATGCCAGCAGAGCGCCGCCACCTGGCGCGGGTGCCCAAAGCCCCCGTCCAAGGCCTGTAGGTTTACGTCATCTCTGACAGGCAAGGCCTACGGTGCCGCTGGACAAGCCGCCTCCGCCCTGCACGCCATGGCTCTCCTGCAAGTCCGCCAAGGCGCTAAAGGAAATACACGAGGGTAGTTCCGCCCCGGGATTGATACAGGAACTGCGCTCAGTGACCGACCTCGCTCTCCGAGCGACGGAGGTCACGGCACGGCCTCTCGGGCGGACGATGGCCACACTAGTTGTCCGGGAGTGCCACCTTTGGCTCAACCTGGTCGAGATGGGTGAGGCCGACAAGACACGGTTCCTTGCTGCCCCCATTTCCCAGGCAGGCCTATTCGGCGACACCGTCGAGGACTTTGCCCAGCAGTTCTCGAAGGTGCAGCAGTAGACAGATGCTAGCCGGCATATCCTGCCCCGGCGCGGCTCAAGGTCCCACAACCCATCTACTCATCGCCAAGGGAGTCTTCCTGCAGTGACTGCACCGGCTCCGCCGCAGCCCGCCCCTTCGGCCTGGCCCCGGCATGGAGCCCACCGCAGGAAGCAGACGCCACCCGTCTTGCAGCCGTCCAGAACCCTTGAAATGCTTCAAAGCGCTCTTGAGACGGGCGACCCAGGGACAACGAAACCCGCTGCTCTGGAGCTGGTAAGCAGATCTCACCATCTTGTTGTTACCTTTTGCATTTAATTGCGCTGCATGCCCAAGTGGCTGCAGTACTCAAGAGTGGTTTCCTTGTTCCCTGGGTCACGTAACCGGTGTGCATGGCCGTCATCACGACCACCATCCACCACTCTATTTGGCAGGTTTGGCGCTCCAGCGGCGGTCTCCCGCACCTGAGCGCCCAGCTGTTGCACAAATCCGCCCCAGATGTGACAGTCTCCACGGGTCACAAGGACAGGCCTCTTCCTCCCCCATCCCAGGCTGTTCCGGGGGTGGTCACAAGGAGCCAGGTAAGTGCTTCGATGTCCTTAGACTCAGCACGGCCACGACGTGGTGTGGCACCTCGAGCTCCGCCCCGCCTCGAAGCACCACCTGCCGGTACGTCTGATGATGTTGTCCCTTTGGTCCCCCTTGCACGGAACTTGGACGCATGGCTTGCGCTTTCCAATCCGTCGCGAGGGCTGGTCCGGACCGTCCGACTCGGCTACACGATTTACTTCGCCGGGCGTCCGCCCAGGTTCAGCGGTGTCCACTTCACCTTGGCTACCTTGCGCGTAGATCACTACCCTCCTACGGAAGGGCGCGACAGAACCAGCTCAGGTTCCTAAGAGGCCCCAGGAGGCTGAATCCCTCCAGACTATGCCTCATTCCCTCATCGGACCTCTCTGTAGTTCTTCAGGGTCTACAGAGAGCCCCCTTTGAGCCTTTGCAGTCAGCCAAGCTTAAGGCACTCTCCTTGAAGACTGCCCTCCTGACTGCTCTCACTTCCATCAAGAGGGTAGGAGACCTGCAAGCGTTCTCTGTCAGCGAAACGTGCCTGGAGTTCGGTCCAGGTTACTCTCACGTGATCCTGAGACCCTGACCGGGCTATGTGCCCAAGGTTCCCACCACCCCTTTAGGGACCAGGTGGTGAACCTGCAAGTGCTGCCTCAGGAGGAGGCAGACCCAGCCCTTTCGTCACTGTGTCCAGTGCACGCTTTACGCATCTATTTGGATCGCACACAGAGCTTTAGGATCTCTGAGCAGCTCTTTGTCTGCTTTGGTGCACAGCAGAAAGGAAGCGCTCTCTCCAAGCAGAGGATCGCCCACTGGCTCATTGACGCCATAACTATGGCATATGTCGCCTAGGACATGCCGCCCCCAGTAGGGCTACAAGCCCATTCTACCAGGGGTGTAGCGGCTCCCTGGGCCCTGGCCAGGGGTGCCTCTCTAACAGACATTTGCAGAGCAGCGGGCTGGGCAACACCCAACACCTGTGCAAGGTTCTACAACCTCCAGGTGGAACCGGTTTCATCCCAGGTAGTGGCACGCAACAAAAGCGGATAAGCCCAGGATAGCTGTCTGGGTGTATTGCTTGCACATAGCGCTTTCCACCTCCCTTGGAGCTGAAGATGTGCACCATTAATTCCCAGTAGTGTTCACAAACTTTGTTCCGTGGTTGACTTCCTCCAAGCCCTGTGGCAGTCGAGTTTTCGGAGAGACTCGCTGCTGGCCCAGTACACACGCTAACTAAGAGCTCTGTTCTGGGGTAGGTGCTCCGCATGTGGTGGTTCCCTGTATGGCTAACCCCATGTGATTTATATATCTTCTGCTAATTCGTTTCAGTTGTTGGCAAACTGCATCTTCCCTGGGCAGAGTCTCTCTGCCCCAGTCTCCATGTTTGTAGTAACTCCTCCCCCATTGGGCAGGATCTACCTTGAAGACTCCCCACATGGTTGGAAAGACCATGTGATGTATTTTTCCACTTAAATATCCCCCCCTCTCTTTGGGTAAGGTATGGTCTCTGCGGTGTCTTCCTCTTGGGAGGGACACCCCCCAACTAGACCTGGCAGCCCAGTCGGATAATCCCCCTTCTTTTTTAGGGAGTGGAAAAAAAGAAGGGGAAAAGAGGCCACGACTGGGTTAAGCCTGTCTCTTTCTTTTGGGTAGTCGACTTGTCCCCAAAAAGGGCCGTTCGACACTCATAAATATGTTGGGGGAGGTTACGTGTCAACCTGGTGTGCTGGCTATGAGGCACACAATAGTCTGCCCACCCCACACCGCCAGTTCACATAACACAGTTCAGCCAATTATGGCGTTTCATATAGGGACCCCTAGTGTCACTACATCGACACAACGTCGAGTGAGTGACAGATAGGGAATGTCATGGTTACTTGTGTAACCTCCATTCCCTGATGGAGGGAACGAGACATTGTGTCCCTCCTGCCACAACGCTGAACTACCCGCTGAAATGGCCGGACCTTGTCTCGGCTCCTCAGCATAAAACCTGAATGAGTGGTTGCATACCAGCTCCTTCTATACCCGTATGTCCAGGGGAGTGGCATGCAAATACCACTCGCCAATTTTTATTGGCCTTTTATCAAAGACCAGAGGTGTCTCGGGCTCCCAAGAGTGACCCCTAGTGTCACTACATCGACACAGCGTCTTGTTCCCTCCATCAGGGAACGGAGGTTACACAAGTAACCATGATGTTTCCCTCAATTATTGCAAGTCGCCCTAGCCCTGAAGCAGCAAAGCATCCCCACACCATCACACTAACACCACCATGCTTGACCATAGATATGATTTTCTTTTTTTGGAATTCTGTGTTTGATTTACGCCACATGTAAATGGAAACAGTTCCACTTTCGACTCATCAGTCCACTGAACATCCTCCCAAAAGTTTTGGGGATCATCAAGGTGTGTTTTGGCAAAATTTAGAGAAGCCTTAATGTTCTTCTGGGTTAGCAGTGGTTTTCGCCTCGCCAGTCTTCCATGGATGGCATTTTTGCCCAGTGTCTTTCTGATAATGGAGTCATGAACAGTGACATTTATTGATACAAGAGAGGCCTGCAGTTCCTTGGATGTTGTCCTTGGCTTTTTTGTGACTTCCTGGATGAGTCGTCGCTGTGCTCTTGGAGGAATTTTGGAAGGTTGGACACTACTGTGCCAAGTTTTCTCCATTTGGAGATAATGACTCTCACTGTGTTTCTTTGGAGTCCCAGAGCTTTTGAAATAGCTTTGTGACCCTTCCCAGACTGAAAATACATCACAAAAAAAGTTCTATTTAGGTGTTGATTTGATTGAACAGGGCTGGCAGTAATCAGGCCTGGGTGTGTCTAGTCCAGCTGAACCCCATTATGAATGCAGTTTCATAGATTTAGGGATTTAGAAACTAAATACTTTTTCACACAGGCCCAGTTGGCATTGGATAACATTTTTGCTTCAATAAATGACATTATCAAATAAAAAAACTGCATTTTGTGTTTACTCAGATTGCCTTTGTTTTATGTTAGATTTTGTTCGAAACATTTAGTATGAGATATTCACAACAACAGAAGAAATCAGGATGGGGAAAACACTTTTTCACAGCACTGTTTACATATATATATATATATATATATATATATATATATATATATATATATATATATACATATATATATATATATATATATATATATATATATATATATATATATATAAATCATGCAGATACGGGTCAGTAGCTTCAGATAATGTTCACATCAACCATCAGAATGTGAGAAAAAAAAGGTGATCTCAGTGATTTCAACCGTGGCATGATTGTTGGTGCCATACTGGTTTGAGTATTTCTGAAACTGCTGATCTCATGTGATGTTCACACACAACAGTCTATAGAGTTTCCTCAGAATGGTGGCTAAAAACAAAAACATCCAATGAGCTGCAGTTCTGCAGATGGAAATGCCTTGTTGATGAGAGAGGTCAACGGAAAATGGCCAGACTGGTTTGAGCTGACAGAAAGGCTATGGTAACTCAGATAACCACAATTGTAGTGAACAGAATAGCATCTCAGAATGCACAACACATTGAACCTTGAGGCAGATGGGCTACAACAGCAGAAGACCGCATTGGGCACTTTATTAGGACCATAGTGTTCCCAGTAAAGTTCTCAGTAGTTGCTTTTCCACTATTGGGCCAGTGTGAGCCCAGGCTATCAACTGGCCAGCCGGGGCCAATAGCCTCGGACCTCGAGCCGTGAGACCAAAATCAATCTGCGTTCCCACCATCAGGCCAATAGCCCCCACAGCATTTCCCTAAAACCCGCCCTTAACTTTGTGTTGCCCTGGTGCCAACATCACACACCCCACCCATTTCACAAGCAAGAGGGAAGCTCAGTCTGAGGTATCATATTATTTAGTTTTCTAGAATATTGAGTTTATATCGTTTGTAAACACCCTGACATTCACAGAATTTTCAGTGCAAAAAAACCCTGGAAACCACAAAGTGGTTGTACTTCCTCGTTTTGATTATTGGAATTTACACCCCTGGTCATGCAGATGCCCCAGACAAAATAAGAATGTTAACATAAATTCTATTAATTGAAATTAACCACGATTACAATATTAAGGGAAATAACTGACCATTATGATTTTGACATAATCATGCAGCCCTTGTCATATCAGAACAACATGTCATAAATTATGACAGAATTTTTTGGGGGGGGTGAACTATCCCTTCAATGCTATTCAGTTCTTACAGCCATCATATTACCCTTATAGTTTACCCCAGTGCTTCTCAACATGCGGCTCTAGGGCCGCATGTGGCCCGCATTATGATATCATCATCATCAGAAATATATTTTTCAGCAGCCTATCAAATCTGTATGAATTGTGAGGTGTCCATCTTCATGAGGTTTTATGCTAGTTCTCTGCATTGCTGAATCATGTTAGAGAGGGAATTTAACTGCAAGAGGATGTTATAAGTAAATAATAATACATATCACAATATTATAATTATAATATCGCTGATATTATGATGCATGGCTGATGTTATGAGAGCGGAGGTCGGTCTGTGTGCACGTGTTCATACACGGTTCATGTGTGTTCACGGTCTGTCAATCAAACGTGCGCGCTCGCAATCTCACTTGAGAGTAAAAGCGCCTTTCCCTATCTGTCACTCACTCGAAGTTGTGTCTATGTATTGACACTAGGGGTCACTCTTGGGAGCCCGAAACACCTCTGATCTTTGAAAAAAGGCCAATGGGAATTGGTGAGTGGTATTTGCATACCACTCCCCTGAACATACGGGTATAAAAGGAGCTGGTATGCAACCACTCATTCAGATTTTCTCTTCGGAGCCGAACGGTTGATGTTCACTGAGCTGAATTCCCATGGCTTTTCATTCACCTCTGCTGGATCTGACGGCGCATTTCAGCGGCTTCTGCCCCTCTGCACTGGTGCACTGCAGAAAATGCCCCTGGGTGCTTCGGCAGAAATAAAAGAGTATATTCTAAAAAGAGTATATTTCTCTAAAAGAGCAGCACACACGGAATGTCTTTTTAAAGATGCCCTTCTGTTTGTGTGTTATTCCTGGTTGTGGTCGTTATCTCTCGCCTTCTGATGGCCACGATCGCTGTCTTTTGTGTCTGGGCGCTGCCCACGCGGAGACATCATTCGTGGATGGGTCATGTCCTCATTGCGAGAACATGACCATGGCAACGTTGTGGTTGCAGCTTGCCTTCGTAAGAAAGCAAACCACCCCAGCGGCTCCCCGCCTCGGTCCTTCTACCTACAGGTATGAGGCCTCGCTGCTAGCACTGGGGCATTTGGGGACCTCAGTGGGACCACCTCCACCGGGTAGCCCCCCACGGACCTCCCACTCCCCAGCACGCTCATTTGCCCCGATCGGGCTCCCGGATGAGTCCACCGGCTCGTCTCAGGGCGAGTTCGACCTCTTGTTCGGAGCCCGCAAAGGTGATGAGCTCTCAAGCGCAACATCGGAGAGTGGGCTCCTCCAGTCAGAGGCGGAAGCCTCGGCTGGGCTTCCCCCCTCGGGTACGGTCACCCAGTCATAGGCTGACGCGGAGATAACGGACATGCTTTCCTGGGAAGCCACAAACGTCGGGCTAGAGTGGAACCCTCCACTCTTCCCTGAACCCTCGCGGCTCGATGATTGGTTCTTGGGCTCGCGGCGCCACTCTCAGCCACACCCCCCCAGTTCCTTCGGACGTGCGGGCGCCCAAAGCTCCCTTCCAGGGCCTGTAGGTTTACATCGTCCCTGACGGCCAAGGCCTACTGTGCCGCTGGACAAGCCGCCTCCACCCTGCACGCCATGGCTCTCCTGCAAGTCCACCAAACCAAGGCGCTAAAAGAACTGCACGAGGGTAGTTCCACCCTGGGATTGATGCAGGAACTGCGCTCGGCGAAGGACCTTGACCTCCGGGCGTCGAAGGTCATGGCACGGTCTCTCGGGCGGGTGATGTCCACCTTGGTGGTCCAGGAGCGCCACCTTTGGCTCAACCTGGTCAAAATGAGAGAGGCCGACAAGGCACGGTTCCTTGACACCACCATTTCCCAGGTTGGCCTGTTCGGCAACACCGTTGAGAACTTTGCCCAGCAGTTCTCGGCGGTGAAGCAGCAGACACGCAGCCACCGGCTCCTGGACGGGCCCACGGCTACATTGGCACATCAACTGCCTTGAGTTGTTGGCAATTCTGCTCGCCCTGCGGAGGTTCCGGCCATTGATCCAGGGCAAGCATGTGTTAGTTTGGACAGACAACACGGTAACGGTGGCATACATCAACCGTCAAGGCGGTTTACGCTCCTGTTGTATGTCACAACTCATCTGCCATCTCCTCCTCTGGAGTCAGCAGCACCTCAAGTCGCTGCGAGCCACTCACATCCCAGGCGACCTCAACACTGCAGCGGACGCGCTGTCACGACAGGTTACCCTCAAGGGAGAGTGGAGACTCCACCCTCAGGTGATCCAGCTGATTTGGACTCGATTCGGACAGGCACAGGTAGACCTGTTCGCTTTCCAAGAATCCTCCCACTGCCCGCTCTGGTACGCCCTGACCGAGGCACCCCTCGGTATAGACGTGCTGGCACACAGCTGGCCCCCTGGACTACGCAAATATGTGTTTCCCCCAGTGAAACTGCTAGGTCGTCCTAGTAGCACCCTACTGGCCCACCTAGACGTGGTTCTCGGACCTCACGCTTCTCGCGACAGCACCCGCAACCAGACCTCTGGAATCTCCATGTCTGGAGATACTGTTGACTCCCAGTAGTGTTCACAAAGTGTGTTCCCTAGATGACTTCTTCCTAGCTTCCTTCCAAACTCGTCTGCGGAGAAACTCGCTGCCAGCTCAGTACATGTGCTAACTAAGCCCTGTACTGGGGTAGGTGCTCCGCATGTGTTGGTTCCCCATAGGTGACCCCATGCGACGTATATCTTCCGCTAAATCGTTTCCCTGTTAGTAAACTGCATCTTCCTTTGGCAGAGACCCCTCTGCCCCAGACACCATGTTTGTAGAAACCCCTCCTCCGTTGGGTAGGACCTACCATGGGCCTTCTCCACATGACATACTTCCGATAAGGCTCAGCAAGACCATGTAACGTATTTCCACTAAAAATCCCCCCCCCCCCCGGTCGGGGTGTGGTCTCCACAGTGTCTTCCCCTTGAGAGTGACACCACCCTGATGTAGACACTGGTGGCCCCAGTCGGTTAACAAATTTCACTCTATTTTGGTGAGAGAAAAAAAAGAGGCCATGACTGGGCTAGCCTGTCCCTATTTTTGGGCAGTCAACTTGTCCCCGAAGGGCCGTTCGATGCTCATAACAGCGTTGGGGGAGGTTACGTGTCGGCCTGGTGCACTGGCTATGAGGCACACAGTGGTCTGCCCGTCTCGCACCGCCAGTTCACATAACACAGTTCAACTAGTTGTGGCGTTTCGTATAGGGACCCCTAGTGTCATTACATCGACACAACGTCGAGTGAGTGACAGATAGGGAACGTCCTGGTTACTTTCGTAACCTCCGTTCCCTGATGGAGGGAACGAGATGTTGTGTCCCTCTTGCCACAATGCTGGACTACCCGCTGAAATGGCCGGGACCTTGTCTCGGCTCCTCAGCATAAAACCTGAATGAGTGGTTGCATACCAGCTCCTTTTATACTCGTATGTTCGGGGGAGTGGTATGCAAATACCACTCGCCAATTCCCACTGGCCTTTTTTCAAAGATCAGAGGTGTTTCGGGCTCCCAAGAGTGACCCCTAGTGTCATTACATCAACACAATGTCTCGTTCCCTCCATCAGGGTATGGAGGTTACGAAAGTAACCAGGACGTTACTCCACATGGCGCAAATCTGTCCAATCTCTCATCAAAGATATGTACTCGTCATGACAAAAGTAGGCCTATTTACAGGAAAAATAACTTTTAAATCATTTTTCCTGCAGTGACTGCGTTGAGATGCCTTAACGAAAATGCTTTTTTGTGTGTGTGTGTGATCTACTTCTATGCAAAATGCCAAGGGAATGAACAAATCATTATGACTTGTCACTGAAGGACTTTTGGTGCTAATATGCTGTATATATCGCTCTTGTTTTTTAACACATCTCTGGTGTATGTGATGTTGAACACTCATGGTGTTTGTTAGTTGACAATCACAGTGACAGCAGAACTGATCTTTATCTGTAAATCGAACTGTTACACCCCTTATGTTTAAAATAATTACTAAAAGCGATAGTTAACGCAAAAAGGGAAATTCTCTTATCATTTCCTCACCCTCAGTTCATCCCAGATATATATGACTTTCTTTCTTCTGCAGAACACAAATGAAGATTTTTAGAAAAATATTTCAGCTCTGTTGGTCCATATAATGCAAGTGAATGGTGGCCAGAACTTTGAAGCTCCAAAAAGCACAAAGACAGCATAAGAATAATCCACAAGACTCCAGTGGTTAAATCCAGGTCTTCAGAAGTGAAATGATAGGTGTGGGTCAGAAACAGATCAATATTTAAGTCTTTTTTTTTACTATAAATCTCCACTTTCACATCTGTAATCACGTGGCACCTGTTTAGTTTCACTTTCACATCTGAAAGTGAAAGTGGAGATTTATAGGAAAAAAGCCAAGGACTTAAATATTGATCTGTTGCTTATCCACAGAATTTCAATCATCATTTGTGTTCAGCAGAAGAAAGAAATTTATACACATCTGGGATGAAGTTGAGTAAATGATGAGAGAATTTTCATTTTTAGGTGAATTATCCCATTAACTAACATTCCAACAGTCTTACTATATATATATATAAATATATATATATATAGATATATATATATATATATATATATATATATATATATATATATATATATATATATATATATATATACAGGTGCATCTCAATAAATTAGAATGTCATGGAAAAGTTCATTTATTTCAGTAATTCAACTCAAATTGTGAAACTCGTGTATTAAATAAATTCAATGCACACAGACTGAAGTAGTTTAAGTCTTTGGTTCTTTTAATTGTGATGATTTTGGCTCACATTTAACAAAAACCCACCAATTCACTATCTCAAAAAATTAGAATATGGTGACATGCCAATCAGCTAATCAACTCAAAACACCTGCAAAGTTTTCCTGAGCCTTCAAAATGGCCTCTCAGTTTGGTTCACTAGGCTACACAATCATGGGGAAGACTGCTGATCTGACAGTTGTCCAGAAGACAATCATTGACACCCTTCACAAGGAGGGTAAGCCACAAACATTCATTGCCAAAGAAGCTGGCTGTTCACAGAGTGCTGTATCCAAGCATGTTAACAGAAAGTTGAGTGGAAGGAAAAAGTGTGGAAGAAAAAGATGCACAACCAACCGAGAGAACCGCAGCCTTATGATTGTCAAGCAAAATCGATTCAAGAATTTGGGTGAACTTCACAAGGAATGGACTGAGGCTGGGGTCAAGGCATCAAGAGCCACCACACACAGACGTGTCAAGGAATTTGGCTACAGTTGTCGTATTCCTCTTGTTAAGCCACTCCTGAACCACAGACAACGTCAGAGGCGTCTTACCTGGGCTAAGGAGAAGAAGAACTGGACTGTTGCCCAGTGGTCCAAAGTCCTCTTTTCAGATGAGAGCAAGTTTTGTATTTCATTTGGAAACCAAGGTCCTAGAGTCTGGAGGAAGGGTGGAGAAGATCATAGCCCAAGTTGCTTGAAGTCCAGTGTTAAGTTTCCACAGTCTGTGATGATTTGGGGTGCAATGTCATCTACTGGTGTTGGTCCATTGTGTTTTTTGAAAACCAAAGTCACTGCACCCGTTTACCAAGACATTTTGGAGCACTTCATGCTTCCTTCTGCTGACCAGCTTTTTAAAGATGCTGATTTCATTTTCCAGCAGGATTTGGCACCTGCCCACACTGCCAAAAGCACCAAAAGTTGGTTAAATGACCATGGTGTTGGTGTGCTTGACTGGCCAGCAAACTCACCAGACCTGAACCCCATAGAGAATCTATGGGGTATTGTCAAGAAGAAAATGAGAAACAAGAGACCAAAAAATGCAGATGAGCTGAAGGCCACTGTCAAAGAAACCTGGGCATCCATACCACCTCAGCAGTGCCACAAAATGATCACCTCCATGCCATGCCGAGTTGAGGCAGTAATTAAAGCAAAAGGAGCCCCTACCAAGTATTGAGTACATGTACAGTAAATGAACATACTTTCCAGAAGGCCAACAATTCACTAAAAATGTTTTTTTTATTGGTCTTATGATGTATTCTAATTTTTTGAGATAGTGAATTGGTGGGTTTTTGTTAAATGTGAGCCAAAATCATCACAATTAAAAGAACCAAAGACTTAAACTACTTCAGTCTGTGTGCATTGAATTTATTTAATACACGAGTTTCACAATTTGAGTTGAATTACTGAAATAAATGAACTTTTCTACGACATTCTAATTTATTGAGATGCACCTGTATGTATATATATAATCATAAAAAATTTAGAGTGCGGCCCTCAAGGGTGCAGGGATCCAGCTTTGCATCCCCTGACCTTTCTGAAGTTGAGTAGCCCTGGTTTACCCCATAGTTACAAAGAATTACATTGCCTCAACTTTTCTCATTAAGATGCTCATAAGTATATACTGTATGTGGTACTTCAAAAGAGAGGAGGCAGAATTGTCAACTGGCAGAAAATGGCAAACCTGACAAAAAGTGTAGTGTGAATAAATATATGCAGCATGACTCTATCATGGCAAATCCTGTGGGGATTTTCTTGAAATGTACTTGTTAGTGTGTGAGGGAGAGAAATAGAGAGTGTGGGTGAGAGGGAGAATATGTGTGTGTGTTCTCATGACATTTTTGTTATGGCATGTTGAGCACCGTGAGAACAAGGTGAGGAATGTGGTTCGTGGCCTGACACACGCACCCCTGTAAACATTAGGGTGAGGTATTGATATTGGACTGAGAGAAAGAGAGAGGTGTGTGCCTGTATTAGTCCTCACTGCCCTCGACCGTTCCTCTTCCAAACTGCAGAAGAGCTATCATGGGCTGAGGAATGCTCGATATGCATCTTTTTCCATGACTGTGTTTGGTCAATGCTCTGGCAGCTCAGCAGTAAACAGAAACACTTTGATTTGTGCTTAATTTTCTGATCTTTTTTTTTTTTTCTTGCTAATAAAATGGCTCTCACCAAATGTATGACTATTTTTTAGGGATTGTGGATAATGCTACAGTAGCTGAGCTGCTCTCAGGTAAATCATCAACACTTACCCTGATGATAATGGTTAGTTTGCAGACAGAGGAATGCTCTCGTCAGGGACAGAAGTCCTTTTTGACTATTTGGAAAGAATGGTGTGGATATCCAGAGGCTGTCTGGATTGTTTCTGAAGAGATAAGGTGAATAAGTAACTCGACTTAGGGGCAGCCTGACCTTGTTTCAAAGCGGAGAACTGAGCACATTGAAATTATGTGGAATGAATATAATGATACACACAGCATATAATGTGCTTAATGTTAGAAAGTACTCTAAGTGGAAAACACATCAGCAACTATTTACTTAAAGGGATAGTTCACCCAAGAATGAAAATTCTCTCATCATTTACTCACTGTCATGCAATCCCAGTTGTGCAGGTTTTTCTTTCTTCTGCAGAACACAAACTAAGATTTTTAGAAGAATATTTCAGCTCTGTAAGTCCATACAATGCAAGTGAATGGTGACCAGACCTTTCAAGCTCCAGATCATGTCCCCTCTACGGAAGGACGCGATAGAGCCTGTCCCTCCTGCCGAGATGAAGAAGGGGTTTTACAGAGTACTGAGACCCTGACCGGGCTATGTGCCCAAGGTTCCCGGGATCAGGTGGTGAAACTGCAAGTGCTGCCCCAGGAGGAGGCAGACCCAGCCTTGTCGTTGCTGTGTCTGGTGCGTGCTTTGCGCATCTATTTGGATCGCACGCAGAGGTTTAGACGCTCTGAGCAGCTCTTTGTCTGCTTTGGAGGACAGCGGAAAGGGAGCGCTGTCTCCAAACAGAGGATTGCCCACTGGGTCACTGATGCCATCGCTTTGGCATATCACGCCCAGGACATGCTGCCCCCATTGGCACACACTACTAGGAGTGTGGCGGCCTCCTGGGCTCTGAACAATGGCGCCTCTTTAGCAGACATCTGCAGAGCAGTGGGCTGGGCAACACCCAATACCTTTGCGAGGTTCTACAATCTCCAGGTTGAGCTGGTCTCGTCCCGTGTGTTGTCAGGTACGAGCAGGTAAGTTGCGGGACAGCTGGCCGGGTGTACCGCTTGCGTATAGTGCCTTTCACCTCCTGGAGGCAAACACGTGCACTTTTTACCCCCAGTCGTGTTCAAGAAGTCGTGGACCCTGGATGTCCTTCCTCCTTAGCCCTGTGGCAGATGAGTTTGTGGAGAAACTCATTGCCGGCCCAGTACGTGTGCTAACTTGGCCCTGTGCTGGGGTAGGTGCTCCACATGCGCTGGTTGCCCATATGTAACCCTGTGTGATGTATCTTCCACGAGACGGTTCCCCCGTTGGTGAACCTGCGTCTTCTTTGGGCAGAGGCCCCTCTGCCCCTGTTCGCCGTGTTTGTAGAGCTCCTCCCCCCTGGGTAGGACCTACCACGGGGACTTCTCCACATGATACACTGCCGACAAGACTCGGTAAGACCATGTGATGTATTTCCACACAATTTCCTCCCCCTCGGGCAGGAAGGGGGAGTTCCCATTGGGAGTGACACCCCCCTGACGCGGAAGCTATATGGCCCCCAGCTGAACGATTTTACCTTTTGGGGAGAACAAAGAGAAGAGGCCATGGCTGGGGCAGCCAGTCCCCTTTTTTGGCAGTCGACTTGTCCCCGAGGTTCAGGGGACCGTACGATGCTCGTAAGAGCATTGGTGGAGGTTACGTGAGCCAGCTCCTTTTATACCCATATGTCCGGGGGAGTGGCATGCAAATTCCACTCGCCAATTCCCATTGGCTTTTTCTCAAAGATAAGAGGTGTTTGGGGCTCCCAAGGGTGACCCCTAGTGTCACTACATCGACACAATGTCTCGTTCCCTCCATCAGGGAACGGAGGTTACGAAAGTAACCAGGACAAAATTTTTCCACGATTCCTGATCAAATCTCCCAAGGGAAGCATATATAGGAGAAAAGCAGAGGCCCTAAAACTGATCCCTGTGGCACTCTATACTTAAATTTTGTTTGATTTGACAATTCCTCGTTTACACATACAAAGTGGTATCGGTCTGATAAATAAGACCTAAACCATGCTAATGCAAGTCCACTAATGCCAACATAATTCTCCAGCCTATTCAAGAGAATGTTGTCTATCATGTCGAAGGCAGCACTAAGATCTAAAAGCACTAGAAGAGAAATGCAGCCACGATCAGATGATAAGAGCAAGTCATTTGTAACTCTAATAAGTGCAGTCTCTGTACTGTGATGGGGCCTAAATCCTGACTGAAACTGTTCATATATACCATTTCTCTGTAGAAATTAATATAGTTGGGATGACACTACCTTTTCTAGTATTTTCGACATAAATGGGAGATTTGAAATCGGTCTATAGTTAGCCAATTCTCCAGGATCAAGCTATGGCTTCTTAATAAGTGGTTTGATAACTGCCATTTTAAAGATTCTTGGGATATGTCCTAAGGATAGCGAGGAGATAATAATATTAAGAAGATGTTCTGCGATTACAGGGAATACCTATTTAAGAGCTTAGTTGGTATTGGATCTAACATACATGTTGTGGCTTATGATTTTTTGATAAATTGCTTTAGCTCTTCATGACCTATGACAGAATAGGATTGAAGTTGATAGGGAGGAAATTTATGAGACACTGTTTTCTGAGGTGCAGTGACAGTTGATTGCATAATTCTAATTTTATTTTTGATGATTTCTATTTTATCAGTAAAGAAAGTCATGAATAGTCATTACTATTGTGCTGTGACGGAATATCTGGTTCAGCCTAACCAATTTAGCCACAGTACTGAATAAACACCTAGGACTGTTGTGGTTATTTTCTATGAGTTTGCTATAATATGCTGACCTGGCAGCTTTTAGTGCCTGTCTGTAGCTACAGACACTATACTTCCATGCACCGTGAAATCTCTTTAATACCCTCTAATTTTGTTTTGTACTTGCACTCCATTTTCTGAGCTGCTCTCTTGAGAGCATAAGTGTGATCATTGTACCATGGTGCGGGTCTTTTTTCTTAACATTTTCTTTAATCGAAGGGGGGTGACACTATCAAGAGTGCTAGAGAAGACTGTATTTATATTTTCTGTTATTAAATCAAGTTCTTCTAGACTTTTTGTCTTACTGAGTATGTGAGACAATTCTGGATGATTATTAGTGAAGCTATCTTTAGTGGTCAAAAGAATAGTTCTACCTGAATGATAGCATGGTGTAGATTGAGTGACATTTGCTGATCGCAGCAAACAAGACACAAGGTAATAATCTGAGATGTCATCACTCTGTGGTAGAATTTCTATAGTATCAACATCAACTCCATATTACAGAATTAAATCTAGCGTATGATTATGGTAATTAGTTGGTCATGTCACATTTTGTCTGACTCCAAGAGAGTTGAGAATATTAATTAATTCTAATCCTAATGTGTCATTTTCGTTATCTACGTATGTGAATGTTGAAGTTGGCAACAATTAAAGCTCTATCTACAGTAACTACAAGATCTGATAGAAAATTTGCAAATTCACCTAGGAAATCTGAGTATGGCCTGGGTGATCTTTATACTGTAGCAAGGGCAAAAGACCACAGAGATCTTTTATCTATATCTGATGGTGTCACATTAAGCATAATTAGTTCAAAACACTTAAACTTAATTGTCCTCTGGACAATTTACAACTGTAAATTGTAGCAACACCTCCTCCTCGACCCTTAAGATGAGGCTTATGTTTATAACAATAACCTGGAGGGAGCAGTTTCATTTAAACTAATATATTCATCCAGTTTAAGCCAGTCAAGCAGAGTGCATCCAAACTATGATCTGTAATATTTTTTTTTTTACAATTAGTGCTTTGGTTGAAAGAGATCTAATGTTTAGTAGCCCTACCTTTATATGATGTTTATCTTCAAATGTTTTTTTTTTGTTTGTTTTTTTCCAAGTTTGTGTTCATGTGTTTGGTAGTTCGGGGAACAGACACAGTGTCTATAGGATATCTAGGTGATACAGTCTCTATGTGTTGTAGTTTATGTGACCTGTGTGATGTCTCAAGGCAGCTGGCAGACATTCGGATTAACCAGTTTGTCTGCTTCCTGACCTGTGCCCCAGTTAGTCAAATACTATCACTATTAAGACTATGAGCCAAATTACTAGAGAGGAGAGCGGCACCTTCCCTGGAGGAATGGTGTCCGTCTCTATTTAGCAGGTCAGGTCTACCCCAAAAACTCTTCCAATTGTCTATAAATCCTATGCTATTCTCCGGACACCACTCAGACATCCAGCCGTTCAGTGACACTACTCTAATATAAACCTCATCACCACAACAAGCAGGGAGGGGGCCAGAACATATTACATATTTTGCAAATTCACACACCTCTTTATCATTATATTTAGTGATCTCCGACTGGCGAAACCAGACATCGTAAGTGCCAACATGAATTACAATTTTAGAAAATCTACGTTTAGCATTAGCCAGCACTTGTAAATTTGATCTGATGTCAGACGCTGGAGCCCAGGAAATGCATTTAACAATGGTGGCTGGAGTCTCTATTTCCACATTCCTTACAATAGTATCACCTATGACCAAGGCTCTTTCAAAATTATTCTCAGTGGGTGCATCACTGAGTGGGGAGAATCGATTGGAAACCCTAACAGGAACGGGAGAGTGGTGTCGCTTTGCTGAGCGAGTATGCCACCAAGATATCACCCAAACGCCCCCTGCTGCAGGGGCTCTACAACCAGAACCATAGTGTGTGTGTTGCTCGCTGTACTACCCGCATCTGAAACAGTATCTACCAGCTTCTCTTTCTCACTGACCTCCACTAGCGTTTGGATGCGTGTCCCTAACTCATTAACCTTCCCTGTCAGCCTGACTAATTCCTTTCATTTATCACATGTGAATCCCTCACTGCTAATAAAAGAAGCTATAGTAAATATGTGGCTTGCAATTCAGGAAGAAATAAGATGAGCATATGCCATGACTTACCGCAATTGTTTGTTGTTGTTGTTGTTATGGTTGTTCTTGAGCAGCAAGGGTTTGAGATCGATGTGGTTCGATGGGGTTCCTGATCAGCAGAGGTTTGAGATTGATGCAATAATCCATGTAAAACACTATGAATAAAATGAATCCACACAGTCGAGATGCTAGATGTAGACAAGCAGAGACAAAAAAGAAAGAAAAAAGAGAGAAAACGGTTTTTAACTAAAAAAAATCCATGTTTGCCGAACTGTCACTTTTCATGCACAATTGATTTCCTGTCTCTAAATGTCAAGTAGAATCAAGCGAAGTGTGGTTTGTTGTTTAACATGTTGGTCAGATAGCCCCTTTATATCTGAAAGGATGGTTCTAGGCCAGATTAAATTACAAAATGGACCAAATTTATTGTGGCTTGCATGACTAAACAGTCTAGTGAGAGCAACAAGGAAGATTATGTTGTTTAGCAGGAGCAGAGAGAGTACCAGTAGTTTATAAGAGTTGCTGATACACAAGAATACTTACTGGTACTCTAAACAGAATAACACAAAATAGTCCATAACTTTGAGCACTGATGCTAGATGTATACTGAGTTGCTATCAACCATTTGATAATTAGACAGCAGTTACATTGTCCTCCTATTATTTACAGTACAGTAGCAGAAATGATCACCAGAGAGCATATTATCATTCACAACATGACCACGCTAAGATCAGAAGTTGGCAGCACATCTAAGACCTCAACTGAAATCAGCATCAGCACCAACTCCCATCTGCTATGGCAGCTGAGAGACATGTCACACACACTCACACAGTCATGCTTTATTTAGATGAAAAATTCTTACACCCCACGAGGGCAGCAGAGATTCATGCTAGTATAGCAGAGAGTGGCAGGTAATTATGAGGAGGGAGCAGGCTGCCATCCTTGAGGGGTCACTGAAGTGCACTCCAAACTCACAGCAGCTGCCGGCTTTTAATGTCCAATCTGGATGGCCTCCACTCCTGTACCCAGCACCGCTGCTGTTCTCAGACACATATCTCTCCATCAAGACCCATCTGCCACTGATTTAAAGACTGAAGGCCTTTGGAAGACATGACGTCAAATCAGGGCATCAGGCTACACCCTCTGGATTTGAGCAGTGTAACAATAATTTATCAGCGGGTCATTGAATAACTTTCAGCAGAAAGAAAGAGAAAGAGAGAGAGAGAGAGAGAGAGAGAGAGAGAGAGAGAGAGAGAGAGAACGAACAGAAAGCATTGCTTTACAGACAGTGTGAAATGCTAATTGTTAATGTGATATGAAACATATTTCTCTATTAATCTAATAATAGATGAGAACATTATTAATACACATTTAGAAATATGTAAGGCTGATGGAAGCATGAAGGGAAACAAATCATGACTCATTTCCCCAGTCCCACTTCTGAATGAGGGCTATGCATTCAACAAGTTCACACACACACTCAAGAACCTGGAGTACTCTATCAGTGCAAAACCCTGTCACAGTATCAAGGCATTTTAAAATGACTTAAAGACACAACTATCATTACAATCTGAATTGCAGAGGCTCAAACAACATGTCAACAATGCAATGTGATTCTTGATCTGCATAACATTTAAACTACTACTGGGCTGCCCAAACTATTTCAGAGCATCATGGTTCCACCAGATTGTTCCCTCCACACTTCATAAACCAACTTGCTTATGCTGTGGTCAACTTAAAACTAAATTACAGCATCCACTCTTTATGTTTGTCAGCCTATTGCTCTTGAAATGCATTCAGAATGATGATGTACTAAAATTGTTTGAAGTTTCTATGTTTTCTCAGTTGTATCCCTATGGCTCCTATGGATTATAACTACACTGTGGCAAAAATACAATATAATTTTGAATGCATGGATTTCATTATATGTTGCAACACAAAAACAGAAGATTACTGTCATTCATGAGCTGACCTATACTACACATCATTATTTATTTTTTATTTTTTATTTTTTATTTAAATAAAATGTCAATTAAATTAAATAATTACATTATTTACATTTATTTATTTAATAAATTTTAATGTATTAATTTATTTATTTTGTACTTTAAAGCCATGCAGATTTAACACTTAATAATATTTACATTTTGAAAATATCAGAATTGATAGCACTGTCCCCAAACTGCAAGAAGGTCCCCAGTTCGAGTCCCGGCTCACCCAGGGCCTTTCTGTGTGGAGTTTGCATGTTCTCCCCGTGTTTGCGTAGGTTTCCTCCAGGTGCTCTGGTTCCCCGCAGTCCAAAAACATGCAGGTTAAGTGAACTGGAAACTCCAAATTGCCTGTAGGTAAGAGATAGGGTGTGAATGTGTATGTCTGTGTGTGTTAGCCCTGGCCACCTGTCCAGGGTGTTTCCCTGCCTTTGGCCTGAGACAGCTGGGATAGGCTCCAGTACTACCCGTGACCCCTACATAGGACAAGTGGCTATAGAAGATGGATGGATAGAATTGAAGGGAAGCGTAGTTGGCACCAGGCTAAGAGTAGGGAAGGTGACATTGCCATTTGATTCTCAAGGGGGGCATGCAGTATACAAGGTTTACACTTTGTTCTGCAACTAGTTTTACTTTCACAGTAGAGGAAAAGTTTGAATTTCATAATTCTCTCTCTCTCTCTCTCTCTCTCTCTCTCTCCTCTCTCTCTCTCTCTCTCTCTCTATATATAGTATATATACAGTATACACACACACACACTAAAAGTAAAAGAAGGGTAACTTGCTCAATGCAGATTGCCTTTATGGCATCCTACCTGCCACCAAGAACATAGAGATGAAGAGATCTGTAGTTATAATTCAGGTTGGTTTACACTCATGTGTGTCTGTGTCTGAAAGAGGACTTAATTAGTATCAGGGTAAGAGCCAAGGGCTGATCTCTTTAACTATGGTAATGCCTTATTGAACATTAATCACCATTCTGGCCTCAATCCCACCTGCCGATGTTCCTGTCTCCCCCTTTCAAGCCCCATTACATTGAAGATTGACAGATGAGGCAGGGAGAAGGCATTGAAAACTCTCTTAGACTGATGCTGGTTACAGATGGACAAATGAGAATTTTATGGGAGCCTCCGAAGCGCACAGTAGGCATACACCACATGCAATAGAAACTCCTTGCCTTGAGGGAAGCTGAATAGAAGTGGCACATACAGTACTGTAGATAAGAATACAACATGTTACAGCTATCTCACATAAACACAGACACAGACCTTCATGCACACTACACATATAAACAGATAATTCACTGTAGTAAAAAAGATATCTTTGACAGAGTGATTTAAAAATGATTTGGCAATATGGTGAGGAGAGATTCACCACGGACAAGGGTCAGAGAATGGAAAGAAAAAACAGCTGCATGGCATGACAAAAGAGGAAAAGGGCGCCCTTCGCTTACACCCAGGCCACACCACAAGCCGCAACGCAAAAACACAACAGCACTCCTGTCCTGTTACTGTATAATCAATGAAGCTGTCTAAACTGCAAGCGACTCAACATGAAACAACAGCAAGCTGTTAATTGTCAAATAAAATGGCAACAGTACTGTATAACTTCAATATAATCATATTTTTCTTATAGCTGTTGGGTGAAAAAGTAAATACAATGGTAACATATTGGCACACATTAGGGCAAGGGGCCATTATATAATGATGGAATCTTTTAAAAGAAAAGTTGTCACATGTGTTTCATGTGATTGGTTGCATGCATAATTTAATAATATTTATGAATAACAATTTATGTTGGCCAAAACAATGATTTGATTATGTGTGTTTGTTACTATTTAAAATTGAGCTGTTTAATGAATTGCTGTACTGTTCAACCAAAAATGAAAATTCTCTCATCATTTACTCTCCCTCATGCCATCCCAGATGTGTATGACTTTCTTTCTTCTGCAGAACACAAAAAAATTATTTTTAGAAGAATATTTCAGCTCTGTAGGTCCTTACAATGCAAGTGAATGGTGACCAGACCTTTGAAGCTTCAAAAATGACATAAAGGCCACATAAAAGTAATCCATACAAATCCAGTGGTTAAATCCATATCTTCAGAAGTGATATGGTGCGTGTGGGTGAGAAACAGATCAATATTTCAGTACCTTTTTTACCGTAAATCTCCACTTTCACTTTTACTTTCAAAAGTGAATGTCAAAGTGAAATTTGAGATTTATAGTAAAAAAGGACTTAAATATTGTACTGTTTCTAAATCACACTTATCATATCGCTTCTGTAGATATGGATTTAACCACTGAATTCATATGGATATATTTTATGCTGCCTTTATTTGCTTTTTTTTAGCTTCAAAGTTCTGGCCACCATTCACTTGCATTGTAAGGACCTACAGAGCTTAAATATTCTTCTAAAAATCTTCATTTGTGTTTAACAGAAGAAAGAAACACATCTGGGATGGTATGAGTAAATGATGAGAGAATTTTCCTTTTTGGGTAAACTATCCTTTTAAAATTGTGATGAAAATCTATAATAGGCTATGTAATGTCAGTCTTTCATTTATTTTCCACAACTTACCCCATTTAATATGAAATATGCTACTGGGGGGCATGATGTCACAAAGGTCAACCAGTGGATAAATTAAATGTATCATTTGTTTGTTCATTTTCTCCTGGGCAATAACAGTGAAAATGTTTAATTGCTTCTGTGTAGCCAAGACTTAAAGGTATGTTTCTATACAGAAACTGATTTAATTTTTATTTTTTTTTTTTAATTAAAAAATAATGAGAAATATCCCTTATAATGGACAAAGATATAAACATAAAGAACTAAAACAGGACTTTTTCCACAGGGAAGACACAGCATTTCTTTTTGGACCGGTTAAATACACCAGAGAACCCTGCTCAGACCAATAGCCACTATAATAAACTGTACACTGTACATTCATTTCCACCAGTACAATCAAATCCATCACATCTAAATTCCAAGGACTTTGTTTATGAAGTCTGGGACCTGAGAATGGAAACAGATGAGACCATGGTGTTCTACAATGTCACATCAGTGTTTATATACATTCCAAAAACGGCGGCAGTGAGAGCAGTGAAAAACAGCTGTAACAAGACAGCATCCTGTGAAATAGAACATCACTTAACTCAGGCCAAATAAACATTACAAGATATTTGCATACAGATAAACAGGTGTGCAATTGTGATTATTATCAGTCTCCTCCTGCCCAATATATTAAAAAAGTGGAAAGGAAAGCTGGGGAATAAAACACTTGTCCATTTCGACTCAACATCGAGGGGCAAACCCCCACTGGGTAGGACAAAGACATTCTTAATAGAAAAATAGAGCTTATTTTAAAGAATAATTCACCCCAAAATGAACATTTTTCATAATTTACTCCCCTCATGACTTTTTTTCTTCTGTGGAATATTTCTACTTTACTTGAGTACAAATCTAATAGTACAGTTGACCTTTACTTGTAGAGAAAATGAATACTTTTAAATTCTATACATTTCTCCAAACCCTTTCATTACTTTTGCAACTGCACAAAAAACTAACACAGCAGCATGCAGGAGATAGTGACATGTGATTCGCAAGCAAATCGTTTGATTTGAATTGTGATCAATTTGATTTTTTTGAATCAGTCAAATCGGTTCTCAGAGCCATTTAAATGATTAATTTCACGAATGAATCACAATCACAAGAGAAGCAACCATGGCAACGTGAAATGTAGTCTATACTGAGGAATCTAAAGAGAAGAGACTGTTCATGTAAGTTTTAGCTTTATGCCAAAACATTATGAACATTTATTAAGAATATGAACGTTGTGAAATGCTGAAGTTTGTGTGATAAGATTTGTTCAAGTCTCCTGCTTTTCCTGGTGAACTGTGTAGATTTGTAACATTTAGCAGGTTACCACTTACATTTAGGCAAGGTGACGTACTGTATGAATCAATAAAGACCAGGTTTAACCTGAAACTGTAAACTTAAGACTCACTTTTTCTTTATGGGTACATAACATAAACTGAAAATCTAATTTTAAGTATCACAATGAAACAATATTTAGTCTATACATTTTTGGAAAACAAAAATGTGTGTTGTGCTTTTTTTTCCCCCTAGCAAAGGTTTTCTGCAAAGTGTTTTTTTAGCGAGTTGCTTCACAGTTTAGGGTGTTCAGGGTGTTTGCTTACTGTCAAAGTCAAAAGAATCCACCCCCAATTCTCTATGATGTTCTGGTCTGGCTTGGGTTACTCCTTCCATTTTCCATTGTGTTGTGGTGGATTATTTCAGGTGTGTTGTACTTTATTTTGTTGTATTGTGCGGAATTGGGCCACTGTAGTAGGACATTCACTCACTGAATTGGTCAGAGCGGTTCTTTACTGAACCCCTATACCAACATTAAAGGTGCTGCAAGCGATTTCAGCTGTTCTACTTCCACAAGACTGAGTCGTTGGATTAGCCATGCCCCTCTTTCCAAAACCCCAAACTCAAAAGATACTGAAATGAGCTTTTTTGAGAGCAGAACTGTTAAAACAACAGCAGCAAAAAAAAACGCATTGTTGTCAGAAACAACATGGCTTAAAAATGCATTATGCCTCAATAATTCGCTGCAACTACAATACTATGAGAATGTGCAAAATGATTGACTGGTGAAAAGCGTCAGTGTCCACGGTCCGTTGTAACATTTTTGTTTTCTGTTTACAGAGTCTACAGCTGACATAGAGACATTTCATTAATATCTTTCAGGGAGTAGGACATTTTTTTGCATAACTTTCCATGAAAAAAATCGCTTACAGCACCTTTAAGCACATTTCCACCATTGGACCAAATCAATAGCATTTCCAGTAGCATTTCCACTTGAGCACGGTTTAGCACGGTACAATTATAAATTGTTCTCGGCAAGGATTTCTCTGCTCGGTTAGCTAAACCTTGCTGGTAGAATGGTTTTAGTATGAGGCAACTCACAATTGTCAATTTGCCAAAGCCAAGGTTACTCGGTTGTTTCTAGGTGGCTGGCCCAATATTTAAGTTAATAAAAGTTAATAAAAAATTAGTGTATGTTTAGTGTATCTTCATATTTTTATGATGATGGTTTTACTAGTATAGTACATTATTTTTCTACACACCTTTTTCGTCAGGGAGGTAGATTAGCTAACTCATTAAAACTCATATAATCAATATTTCTAATAACATTTTGTAAATAAATGTCATTTTTTTAGCTAGTCTGGGAACTTTTTCTGTGCGTTCGTGTCCAGCGGCATACACAACCATAGGATTAATATGATGCTAAACCTTTAATGCTAAAGCATATGATGGTAAACTTCTCTGCTTTTTCTCCTTGCTTTCCTTTTTGGCAACAGGGGCCATGTCTTTCCTGTGCTTTAGCAAATTAAAAACCAGTGATAAAAGCAATCCTTAAAACTGGAATATGTGATCACCCTCCATAGCGCACTCTCTCCAGTGTGTAGTGATAATCACACAGCCACTCAACTATGTTGTGGACCTCACTAAAAACATAGGGGCACATTAATGCAATGGCTTACAAGGACTGAAGCCCAGGAGCCCACAAATCAAAGGTGGGACCATTGCGTGGCGTCCAACACCCCATTCTCCCCATCGACGTTCACAGGAGGAGCGCGTATAACGCTTTCAGAAGGAGATGTTGTTGTAAAAACGGAGAAGGTGCGAAACTGAGAAAGCCATCTGTGAAGCGCATGTTCATCGCACACATTTCGCAGCACCACAGTGGAAAAAGAAACCATAACTGTGCCAACTGGCCTGGATCGGCACAGAACGACACAATTTCGCAGCGATAACCATTTGGTCCGATGGTGGAAAAGTTGCTATTGAGTCTAGCACCCCGTCCCTCAACTAGGTGGCCATGGCTATATGTATCAGCTGTGCCATTATTTATACCATTCACTTGTACTTTTGACGCTTAAAGTTGAAGAGTGTAACATTTTAGATATTTAAATACTTTATTATATCTCAACTTAATATGCAGAGGGAATTGTAAAACATTCGTTCCCTATCTGTCACTCACTCGACGTTGTGTCAATGTAGTGACACTAGGGGTCACTCTTGGGAGCCCAAAACACCTCTGGTCTTTGATAAAAGGCCAATGAAACTTGGCAAGTGGTATTTGCATACCACTCCCCCAAACATACAGGTATGAAAGGAGCTGGTATGCAACCACTCATTCAGATTTTCTCTTCGGAGCTGAATGGTCGATGCTCACTGAGCTGAATTCCCACGGCTGTTCATTCACCTCTGCTGGATCTGACGTCGCATTTCAGCGGCTTCTCCTCCCTCTGCACTACAGAGAACGCCCCTGGGCTCTTCGGCAGAAATAAAAGAGTATATTCTAAAAAAAAAGAGTATATTTCTCTAAAAGAGCGGCACACACGGAACGTCCTTTTAAAGACGCGTCTTTTTAAAGATGCCTTTCCTTTTGTGTGTTTTTCCTGGTTACGTCGTTATCTCTCACCTTCTGACGGTCACGATCGCTGTCTTTCGTGTCTGGGTGCTGCCCACACAGAGACAGTGTTCGTGGATGGGTCATGTACTCATTGCGAGAACATGTCCATGGCAACGATGTGGTCGCAGCTTGCCTTCGTAAGAAAGCAAGCCAACCCAGCGGCTCTCCGCCCCGGTCCTTCTACCTACGGGTATGAGGCCAGCGCGTCTAGCACTGCGGGCATTTGGGGAACTCAATGGGACCACCTCCGCAGGGTATCCCCCCACGGACCTCCCATTCCCCAGCACACTCGTCTGCCCCGATCGGGCTTCCGGATGAGTCCGCCGGCTCGTCTCACGGCGAGTTCAACCTCTTTTTTGGAGCCCGCGAAGGTGATGAGCTCTCGAGTGCAGCATCGGAGAGCGGGCTCATCCAGTCGGACGTGGAAACCTCAGCTGGGATCCCCCCCTCGGGTACGATCACCCAGTCACAGGCTGATGCAGAGATGACAGACATGCTTTCCTGGGCAGCCGCGAGCATTGGGCTAGAGTGGAATCCTCCGCTCTCCCCTGAACCCTCGCGGCTCGATGATTGGTTCCTGGGCTCGCGGCACTGATCACAGCCACGCCCCGCCCCAGTTCCTTTCTTCCCGGAAGTGCACGAGGAGCTGACAAGGTCGTGGGAGGCACCTTTTACTGCCCGGTCCTGATCTTTCAGCTCCCCCGCCCTCACTACCCTCGATGGTGGGGCGGCCAAGGCCTATTCAGCGATCCCCCCAGTGGATAAGGCGCTTGCGATGCACCTATGCCCGCAGAGCGCCGCCACCTGGCGTGGGCGCCCAAAGCTTCCGTCCAAGGCCTGTAGGTTTACGTCGTCCCTGAGAGCCAAAGCCTATGGTGCCGCTGGACAAGCCGCCTCCACCCTGCATGCCATGGCTCTCCTGCAAGTCCACCAAGTCAAGGCGCTAAAGGAATGGCACGAGGGTATTTCCACCCCGGGACTGATGCAGGAGCTACGCTCTGCAACCTACCTCACTCTCCAGGCGATGAAGTTCATGGCGCGGTCTCTCGGGCGGGCGATGTCCACCTTGGTGGTCCAGAAGCGCCACCTTTGGCTCAACCTGGTTGAGATGGGAGAGGCCGACAAGGCACAGTTCCTTGGCGCCCCCATTTCCCAGGTTGGCCTGTTCAGCGACACCGTCGAGGACTTTGCCCAGCAGTTCTCAGTGGTGAAGCAGCAGACGGAGGCTATCCTGCATATCCTGACCTGGCACGGCACAAGATCCCACACCCCGTCTGCTCGTCGCCAAGGGCGTCCCCCTGCGGTGACTGCACAGGCTCCGCCGGGGCCGGGCCGCAGGGGCGCCCACCACAGGAACTGCAAACTGAGTCTTCCTTGGGCAGAGGCCCCTCTGCCCCAGTCACCATGTTTGTAGAAACTCCTCCCCTGTAGGGTAGGACCTACCATGGGACTTCTCCACATGACATACTTCTGACAAAGCTCGGCAAGACCATGTGATGTATTTCCATTCAAAATACCCCCCCACCCCATCTCTGGGTGGGGTGTGGTCTCCGCAGTGTCTTCCCCTTGGGAGTGACACCCCTCCCCCCGACATAGACCTGGTGGCCCAAGTCGGTTAACAAATTTCACTCTTTTTGGGGAGAGAAAAAAAAAGAGAGGATAAGAGGCCACGACTGGGCTAGCCTGTCTCTGTCTTTTGGGCAGTCGACTTGTCCCCGAAGGGCCGTTTAACACTCATAACAGCGTTGGGGGAGGTTACGTGTCGGCCTGGTGCGCTGGCTATGAGGCACACAGTGGTCTGCCCATCACACACCGCCAGTTCACGGAACACAGTTCAGCCAGTTGTGGCATTTCATATAGGGACCCCTAGTGTCACTACATCGACACAACATCAAGTGAGTGACAGATAGGGAACGTCCTGGTTACTTGCATAACCTCCGTTCCGTGATGGAGGGAACGAGACGTTGTGTCCCTGCTGCCACAACGCTGGACTACCCGCTGAAATGGCCGGGACCTTGTCTCGGCTCCTCAGCACAAAACCTGAATGAGTGGTTGCATACCAGCACCTTTTATACCCGTATGTTCGGGGAAGTGGTATGCAAATATTTTCATTGGCCTTTTATCAAAGTGTTTCGGGCTCCCAAGAGTGACCCCTAGTGTCACTACATCGACACAACGTCTTGTTCCCTCCAACAGGGAACGGAGGTTATGCAAGTAACCAGGACATATGTTCATCTCTCTGTATGTGGTACCCTGTTTGTTTGAGCACTCGACTGCCTGACACAGCAGCATTGACTTACAGTAATGCCATGACTTTGGGGCGTGACTTATGACAACATTTAGATGATGGACTACGTTTACATGGACACCAGAAAGCGGTGTATTGTGAGAAAGCCCGTTTACATGCTCTGTATAACCGGCATACTCTTTCCTCAAGTATAGATGCAGCTTGTTCAGTGAACAGCTTTCTCCACAGGAGTGTAATTACAAACATGGTAATTATGACGATTACAAACATGGGATCCGAGAAAGACTTCACTATTTTATTCCCTGTTGCTTAGCTTTATTTTCAGATATTCAAGAGTTGTTGCTGTGTTTGTTTCCTTACCTTTCTGTCGCAACCTGCAGCAGAATTTCCCTTCAATAGTGGGGTTTCCCTCTTACTGTATGTAAATCTCCGTGATTCCCTCAATGTATGAGAATATACTGTACGTGAACATGAGGGACAGTCGATATTTTACATTGGTGTGTATAAATGTGTGTGGGGGGTATTCAGGAAAGCTGTTTGAAAACAATGTTTATTTTTGCAGTTCCGTTTGATGGTGCTGGTTGTGCAGAAATTACACACTTCAACATCAAAACTTTTACTTAATACATTTTTTTATGAGCTACTTTAGTCTGTGTTTATAAAGTTGTCTCTAGTCTACTGAAATTTAAGTGTGTACATTTTTCTGTGTTAAAATCTTTCTATCTATACTATTCAAGCTTAAAATGCAGATGGAACTATAAGTAAGCCTTTCGTAAGATGAACTAATATTTGTGGTGCTATAAAAAAATTAAAAATAGCCACTTTTCCACTATTGAGACAAAAAAATCTGAGCATGGTAAGGAACGGTTCCAGTAGCCTTTCCACTTGAGCACGGTTCGGCACAGAACGATTACAAACCATTCTCAGCCTGGATTTCTCAGCATGTTAGCTAATCGTGCTTAACCATTCTGGTATGGCTTTAGTACGTGCCAATTTTTGATAGTCAATTTGCCAGTGCCAAGGTAACTCATTTCTTGGTAGTTGGCAAAGTTCGCTATGGTGAGATTGATTAATAAATAAATTTAAAAATAAAATTAATTTTATAAGTAATAAAAAATTGTGTGTTTTTGGTGTATCTTCATGATTTTATGATGATGGTTTAACTAGTAGGCTATAGTATGTTATTTCTCTACTTTTTTTGTCAGGGAGGTAGATTACGCTAACTAGCTTATTAAAACTCATTAATATATAATTATAATATTGTATACAGAAAATATTTTGTCAATAAATGTCCTTTTTAGGTAGTCTGGGAACTTTTACCTTTCTGTGTGTTCGTGTCCGGTGGCATGGACAGCCCCTCAGCAAATGATGGTAAACCTCTCGCCTTTTTCTCTTTGCTTTCCTTTTTGCTACATGGAACATGTCTTTCCTGTGCTTTAGCAGACTAAAACCAGGGGGAAAGCAGTCCTAAAACTGGAATATGCGATCATCCTCCATAGCTTACTCGCTCCAATGTTTACCTCCCACCCTGTTGGCAAGTGACATATTTGTTATGTATATTCAAGCACCACAGTGGAAAAAGAAATCATAACTGTGCCAACTGGCCCGGATCAGCAAGAAATGGTACAATCTGACAACGGGAATTGTTCAGCCCAATGGTGGAAAAGCAGCTAATGTTGTTTTTTGGCCGCTGTTTGAAAACAATGTTTATTTTTGCAATTACGTTCGGTGGTGCTAGTGGCACAGAAATTACACACTTTAGCTTGAAGTAGGCCTAGGACAATTGATTACCTCATACAACACTGCTTGTTTTGTCTCACCCTATATATGGATTTATATTTGATATGATGTTCTATGCTAACACTCAAATATACTACATGAATAATTACCTATCAATACAAATTCATTAGGGGTTTTAGTCATTATGTGCTCAGACTGGCAGGTCCAGGTCTATGTCCCAACTCACTCTCTGCGGTCAATGAACGAGCGATGCCTGGTGGTCCCGTCGCAAAGAGGCACAATGTTGATTTCACAATCATTCACTTTCTCTGCTCCTCTGTGGTGGAATGAGCTTCACACGATCTACTGATATCATCTCAGCATTCAAGAACCAGATGAAAACACATCTGTGCAGAATCAGAATTAGTTTATTGCCAATTGTTCTCACGTACACAAGGAATTTGTATGGTGATAAGAGAAACAAGTACACACAGAACATTACAGTGAGACACAGAATATAAAACAAGGTAAGAGTATAAATAGACATACAAATAATAGGACATATAACATAGAATGGCGTATGTACACGTGCAAGTGGTAATATATGTGCAAGGAGTGTGGGGGGATTTCTCCTGGAGTCCAGTATCATCTCCACTGTTTTGAGCATGTTCAGCTCAAGGTTGTTGTGACCGCACCCGACAGCCAGCTGTTCAACCACCCATCTGTATGCAGACTCATCACAATTGTGGATGAGACTGATGACCGTGGTGTTATCTGCAAACTTCAGGAGCTTGACAGAGGAGTCCTTTGCAGTGCAGTCATTCATGTACAGGGAGAAGAGCAGTGGAGAGAGAACGCATCCCTGAGGAGCACCAGTGCTAATAGTGAGGATCCTGGATGTGAGTTTCTCCAGTCTCACTAGCTGCTGCTTATCTGTCAGAAAGCTGAAGATCCATCGACAGATTGGGGTGGGCATGGAGAGTTGGGTCAGTTTGTTTGTGAGAAGATCAGGCATGATGGTATTGAAGGCTGAACTGAAGTCCACAAATAGGATCCTTGCATAAGTCCCAGGTCTGTCGAGGTGTTGCAGGATATAATGCAGTCCCATGCTGACAGCATCATCCACAGACCTATTTGCTCGGTAAGCAAATTGAAGGGGGTCTAGCAGGGGTCTAGCAGGGGTCCAGTGATGTCCTTCAGGTAGGCCAAAACCAGTCTCTCAAACGACTTCATGATCACAGACGTGAGAGTGACAGGAGTCATTATTCCCTTGGGGGGGGACCGTAATGATGGTGGAGCGTTTGAAGCAGCAGGGAACTTCACACTGCTCCAGTGATCTATTGAAGATCTGTGTGAAGATGGGGGCCAGTTGGTCAGTGCAGACTTTCAGACAGGCAGGTGAAACACCGTCTGGCCCTGAAGCTTTCCTAGTCTTCTGTTTCTTGAAGACCCAGCACCCATCCTCCTCACAGACCATAAGTGCAGTTTGAGTAGCAGGAGGGGGGAGGAAGGGGGTTGCAGGAGGTGTAAGTGGGTGTGTGAAGTGAAGATCAGTGTGGAGGAGGGGTGTGAGACTGGGCTTTTCAAACCTGCAGTAAAACACATTCAGGTGAGGGGTGGTGTCTTGTATTTGGTGATGTCATTCAGGCCTCTCCACACAGATGCAGGATCGTTGACTAAAAACTGTTTTTTCAGCTTTTCAGAGTAGCTTCTTTTAGCCACTCTAATCTCCTTAGTCAGTGTGTTTCTGGCCTGGTTGTACAAGATTTTATTCCCACTTCTGTAAGCATCCTATTTAGCAAGATGAAGCTGTCTGAGCTTTGAAAACCATGGTTTATCATTATTGAATAATAAAAAAGTCCTTGTAGGATGCACATATCCTCACAGAAACTGATATATGATGTCAAAGTATCTGTGAGCTCGTCCAGGTCTGTGGCTGCAGCTTCAAAAACACTCCAATAAGTGCATTCAAAGCAGGCTTGTAGTTCCAGCTCTGCTTCATTGGTCCATCTTTACAGTCCTTACAACAGGCTTAACTGATTTTAGTTTCTGCTTGTAGGTTGGGAGAAGATGAACCAGACAGTGATCAGAGAGTCCTGAAGCTGCACGTGGGACAGAGTGATATGCATCCTTTACAGTGGTGTAGTAGTGGTCCAGTATATTTCTATCACTGGTGGGGCATGTGATGTGTTGTTTGTATTTGGGCAGTTCATGTGTGAGGTTTGCTTTGTTAAAATCCCCAAGAATAATAATAAGTGAGTCCGGGTGTTGTTGCTCTGTGTCTGTGATGTGATCAGCCAGCTGTTGTAGTGCTGCATTCATGCATGCTTGTGGCGAGATGTAAACACTCACCAGAATGAACGAGGAAAACTCCCGCAGTGAGTAGAAAGTCTTACAGTTGACAAAGAGCCCTGTACTTAACGTGCACTTAACCAATATATACTAAATGCACTTATCTTTCTTTTACACTAGCTTCTATACTACTCCAGCTACTCTGAGAACGTTGCAGTGCGATACTGCAGATATTGTTGACTTTATGACAAATTGTTTGCTATTTTCCTCATTTGTAAGTAGTTTTGGATAAAAGCATCTGCTAAAGGTAAATGTAAATGAAACAGTCCAGCTGCCACTTAGTATCACTACAGTATACTATATTGCTACATTATAATCTCTCTCTGATATCTGATTACACATACAGAACACAGACAGACACACTGGGGTTGTGTATACACCCCATCCACAGTTTTCAAAACATCAGCCATCATTACATCCAATTTGACTTTTAGTGGCTGTGTCCTCTTTCAGAGAAGGGCATTAAGCATGACTGACAGCTACTGAAAAGCTGCACCTATAGGGAAATGCTGCTCGTTTTTGCATTTGGATCTGGTGAGTTACAGCCGAAGGCAGATACAGTATATTAATGCTAAGAGCAATAAATCTGTCAATTAGAAAATGGCTGGAATAAGGCATGAATTCAGTCATTGTGATGCCTCATGTCATTTGGTTCTCTCCCATTCCACATTAATTAGAGTCTAATTCTGTGGCCTGAGCAGGCTCACGAACCGACTTTTTACAATTTCACCAATGTTCTGGAGTGGATGCTGCTGTACTGTTGGTTTTACCACTGGCCTGGTTGATTCTGAGTTGTTTTATAGTACTCACACAGACTTGGGATTTCTCTTTGAGCCTCCAAAGTGTTCCTAGAATGGAATCATCTTAAATTCTATTGGCCTTGCTGCCATAGTTACCAGATGATGCAAAGAAGTGATGCAGGATAGGAAGTGATGCATGACGCATGATGCTGCATGTCTTCAGTAGGTGACGTTTTTTAAATGGAAACTGCCCTCTTCACCCCATCAGCATAGGACCTTGACATTTTACTGGACTACGGCATGACAAGGCAACATCTGTTTTGCAACCTTAACCGTGTGTTCATATTAACATATCAGATGTAACATATACAAGCAAAGACAGAGCTTTGAAAGACTCATCAAAATATCAGAAAATGGTTTTGTGTCTTAGTGAATAATCAGTGCAAGCAATCTCTGTGTAGGTCGATATGGTTCTGATCTTATCACAAGACTTTATGCTGGGCTAGAGTTGAGTTGTAGTAGTTCGTATTGTCCTCTACTAATTGTTTATGTAAAGGTTCTCTTATCTCTGAGTGCCACAGAGCAACACACACATACAGCTTTACACACACACACACACACACACACACACACACACACAGTTAACAAGCAAAATTTTCTTGTTTAGGGTCAGGGACTATCTTTGCTTTCAATTTGAGCCAATCCATATTTCTCCAAGTGGCTTAATCTTATCTTGTTAATGCGGTAATGAGACTAACATGGGTTAAGGTTCTTAGACAATACAGGCCTGTTTGTTGATTGGTTGTGGTGGGGGAGTGGGTTTCGTCTAATATCTATTGATTATGTGTCTCTGAATGTAATCCTGAAGCTGGCTTGCACAGCTGTAATAGTTGAAAGTATCTGCATGGATGGATGTCTACTTCCTGCCAACACAAAGATGAGCATACACAAAACACAATATTGCATTTGAATTGCATCGAATCTATATGTTCTCACACAAACACACACACACACACACACACACACACACACACACTAGAAATGTCCTCATAAACCACATTTATAGCATAATACCCTTGTAATTACCAGTTTGTAACCTAAAAAAAAGTTTTGGTTTAGCTATCCTTATGAGGAACCTCCATAGACATAATAATTTTTATACTGTACAAACTATAGATTCTATTCCCTAACCCTAATCCTACCCCTAAACCTAACTCTCACAGAAACCTTTTTGCATTTTTACATTTTCAAAAAAACATTTAATATGCCATTTCCCTTGTGAGGACCGCTGGCTGGTCCTCACAATGTAGGTGATCTCAGGTTTTACTATCAAGGAAAGTAAAACCTGTACACACACACACACACACACACACACACACACACACACAAACTAATGCATTCACACTGATTCAAGCACACCCACACACACTCACAAAAGTGACAGTCTTGAAATGATAGTCTTCAGTGCTGACTAGTGTTTGTCTGTGATATTGCAGTTCAGCTGTTTCAATCTGAGGTCAAAGTACTGGAACCTTTCCTCAAAGGAACACTTCTAAGGTACCCCAAACAGCCAAATGCTCTATTCTGTCATTATTCCATCAAATATTTTCTTTTACTGTATTTTCTATAAATCTCAAATTTCCATCCATACCAAACCATGAAGTCGAACAAACCTATAGAGTAGATCATTTGATGAGCTCTGAAATGAAACAACTTGCCATAATGTCTGAAAAGCACAAAGTCAACACACACACAAACACTTACATGATCCCTAAACAAGAGAAATCATTTGTGTTTGTCAGAAATAAAACTGTAATTAGTTGCAATTTACACACTCATATGTCATGGTTTAGATCACAGCATAAATATGTACTTAATAAATACACCCAGAATAAATGACACTGGTAATATGGACCTTCTTAAGAGGGAGACTTCTGCATCCATAATTAATTGCAACAGTGAGTACAGAAACAGCTGGTGGAAGCAGCTTGGCTGGGTTTACAATGCTTTAGTCAGTGTTGTGCTGTTTGTTCATTGTGTTCGCTTGTTTGTTATATGTGTACTGTTGTTCTATTTGTATGAGAAGGGTAGAAAGATATTCTAGTCAAAAGGAGAATTGTTGCCTTAAAGGTGCTTTACGCAATGTTAGCCATTTTGCTAACTTCAGCCAGACTTGGCCAATTCCCATGCTGGTCAAGGCTGGTTTATGCTGGCTAGTGCTGGTTTGGTGCTGGTCTAGCTGGTGGACCAGTGAAGCTAGCAAAACTTAGCTGTCAAATCAAAATACACTATATGGCCAAATCTTTGTGGACACCTGAACACCAACATTAAAGGGATAATTCACCCAAAAATGAAAATTCTCTCATCATTTACACACCTTCATGCCATCCCAGATGTGTATGACTTTCTTTCTTCTGCAGAACACAAATTATGTTTTTTTTTTGAAGAATATTTCAGCTTTGTAGGTCCATACAATGCAAGTGAAGGGGTGCCAAAAATTTGATGCTCCAAAGAACAGATAAAAGCAGCAAAAAAAAATAAAAATAAATAAAAAACATAAGCCTCCAGTATTTTAATCCATATCTTCAGAAGCAATATGATAGGTGTGGGTGAGAAACAGATCAATATTTAAGTCCTTTTTTGTTAGAAATTCTTCTCCATGCCCAGTAGGGGGCAACATGCCTGAAGAATGTGAATCACCAAAAACTAAAGAATAAGAATGTGAAAGTAAAAGTTAAAGTGTAGATTGACTGAGCAAGGAGGAGAATTTATAGTACAAAAAAGGACTTAAATATTGATCTGTTTCTCACCTACACCTATCATATCACTTCTGAAGACTTTGATTTAACGACTGGAGTGTTTTTTCAAAATGTAGGCACCCCTTCTCTTGCAATGTATGGACCAAAAGAGCAGAGAAATTCTTATAAAATATTTGGGATCAGCAGATGAAAGAAAGTCATTCACACCTGGAATGGCATAAGGATCAGTAAATTATTATAGAATTTAAATATTTGGGTGAACTATTCCTTTGATATGAACTTGTTGAACATTTAATTTCAAAACCATAGAGGTTAATTCCACTCTTTGCTGCTATAACATCATCCACTTTCAACCTGATATTGGAAGCTCACAGTCTGTGTTCAATTCATCCCAAAGGTTTTCAGTTTGGTTCAGGTCTAGGCTTTGTGCAGGCCAGTCAAGTTCTTTCACATCAGACTCAGTACAATATTATTTTATGGACTTCGCTTTGTTCCCAGAGACATTGTCGTGCTGGAACAGAAAAGGGCTTTCTCCAAACTGTCGCCACAAAGTTGAAAGCACACAATTCTTTAGAATGCCCCTGCTGGCTGCAGCATTAAGATTTATCTTTACTGAAATTAATGAAATAGTGAAACATGTTAATTTAAAAAACAGTGTCCACAAACTTTTGGCAATATAGTGTTTACACCACCCCCCCTCCCCCCACACACACACACACACACAAGAATCCTGTACCAGCCCCACACCCAGCTCCCTTGCATTCCATCTCTGCAGCTCTTGTCAGTTCCCTTCATAAATACTGAGATGTCTCAGTAGTTCATTTTCTTCATTATCTAATATCTAACTCTCAAAGAGGTGCATTTGGTTAGATTTTCATGACATCCTCCACGGATTGATGTAAACATTGCAATGTAAAATGCGTTCACTCACCATGTCTCTTAGTGGGTATTTACACTTGGTCACATTATGCATTTGTACCCTAACCCTAACCCATGAAAAGACCAAGTGTAAATGCCATCCAAGACGCTTTTGAGATGAATAGCAATCTGATCACTCAAAACTTCAGGAGGTGGTTTGAAATGCATGCCAGATGTGACTTGGCAAAGTAAAAATGCACCTGGTTGTTCAAGCCACATGTGCAATCCTAATTGAATAGCAGTCCAATAAGTAAAAACGCAATGGAATTACCACCATTATTTTCGCCTATAATTTGTTATGGTTCATTTGTTTGCAGTTCAGAATCTCTGACTGCCTGCGGCTTCTTTCCTTCAGGCAAGCACTCGGGCAGCCTCAAGCGACAGTGTCACAGTATGTCTGTGTGAGTGAAAGACATGCTCATGTTGTTCTGTGAAGATTATTTCAAAATCTCTGCATCTTGTTACGTTGTTTTGGGGCTGGTTTTAGTCATTTGTTGTAAGTAACGACATGCCATTTCCCATATTCTGTTTGTTTCATGAGGCAATAAATGAAACACGTATATATGTTACTTGGGGGCAATCATTTTTGCTTATTCATGAAACATAAACAGACTGTGGGAAATAGCACATTGTTACTTACAGGACAGCATTGTGATTTAAACAAACCCAAACACAACCTAAAACGGTACATTTCATGAAATAATTCTCACAGAGTGACTTGAGATGGCTAAAAACACTAATTTGTGAGTGAAACGTGCTTTTCTAATGTTATGACTCATGACTATTCGATTTGTCTGATGTTTTTACCTATTCCCATTATGATTGTTGTGTTCACATTTCATAAATTATACAGTGGAACTGTTACAGATGAGCGCTGTAACAAGTGTCTGTGAATGAAACGCACGTAAGCACAATGTCCGCGCATACATACACACAAACTACCACTGTACTCGCAGTCTGGTTGCTATCGTGAATATTAAACAATGTATACAGAGATTAGGGTTTGTATTGTATGTTTTGTTGTTTAATGTTCGTTACATGAAGTTTATAGCCTCGTTTTGGTTTAATGCGTTATTTCAGCTGTTAGAAGCTCATTATTCTTTCTGTTAGTGCTTCATCAGAATTACAGTAAACACTCGTATAAATGGGCACCATAACGTTTATGCAGGTATACTGTCATTTATTTGTCATTCAAATCAGCAAACAATGTTGTAATATAGGCACATTTCTGGTTCATGTTAGATCCACCAAACCTTAAATAGCAGCAAGTAAAAATTACAAGCTTTTAAATGACACATTTTATCAAATGAGAAGATTTTAATGAATTAGCTAGCAGTTCCTGGTTAAAGGATTAAAAATGAAAGTTATCGGTATTGGCCACAGTGAGCTGTGAATTATTGGTTATCTGTATCGGCCCAGAAATTCTATGTAAGTTCATCCCTAGTAACAGCATGGAAGGGTTAGGAATGCCATTTGCATACCATCCTGCGGGGGTATGACATCCCTGTTTGCCAGCTGTTTACCGGATGCAAGTGATACAATCAATCGGATTATCATTATTAAATTAATCATTGGCTAATCAACTATTTTCTCAAATATTCCTCCACCATACACCGATCAGCCACAACATTAAAACCACCTGCCTAATATTGTGTAGGTCCCCCTCGTGCCGCCAAAACAGCACCAACCCGCATCTCAGAATAGCATTCCGACATGCTATTCTTCTCACCACAATTGTACAGAGTGGTTATCTGAGTTACTGTAGACTTAGTCAGTTCGATCCATTCTAGCCATTCTCCGTTGACCTCCTTCATCAACAAGGCATTTCCATCCGCAGAACTGCCGCTCACTGGATGTTTTTTGTTTGTTTGTTTTTGGCACCATTCTGAGTAAATTCTAGAGACAATTATGTGTGAAAATCCCAGGAGATCAGCAGTTACAGAAATACTCAAACCAGCCCATCTGGCACCAACAATCATGCCTCGGTCCAAAGCACTGAGATCACATTTTTTCTCCATTCTGATGGTTAATGTGAACATTAACTGAGGCTCCTAACCCATATCTGCATGATTTTATGCACTGGACTGCTGCCTAACGATTGACTGATTAGATAATCGCATGGATGATTGTTGGTGCCAGACGGGCTGGTTTGAGTATTTCTGTAACTGCTGATCTCCTGGGATTTTCACGCACAAAAGTCTCTAGAATTTACTCAGAATGGTGCCAAAAACAAAACAAACATCCAGTGAGTGGCAGTTCTGCAGATGGAAATGCCTTGTTGATGAGAGAGGTCAACAGAGAATGGCCAGACTTGTTCAAACTGACAAAGTCTACGGTAACTCAGATAACCGCTCTGTACAATTGTGGTGAGAAGAATAGCATCTCAGAATGCTATTCTGAGATGTGGGTTGGCGCTGTTTTGGCGGCACGAGGGGGACCTACACAATATTAGGCAGGTGGTTTTAATGTTGTGGCTGATCGGTGTATGCTGAGTAAAAAAAGTTTAGAAAGAGTGGTTGCTCATAGATGGTTTATGATGGTTTACTGCACAGAGAATTTGCAGTACTTTGAGTGTGTGTATATAGGTCATAAATGGTTCTTGTATATGGCTGAGAAATAAATGGATGAGACCCAGAGTCAAGAGGTACAAAAGGAACGAACAAGGAGGCAGGCTTTCAAGTGCATGAGAAGAGGCCAGGACAGGAGATACTCGCTAGGCCTCATTGCAAAGGTGGAAGAAGTAAAATAGGCATGAGTATAAGTGAAATGCTTGTGAAAATGGGACCATAATACATGAGACTGTATTTGAAGAAGTAGCTGCTGAAGATGTGACAGTTAAGACAATTCATGAAAGAACAAAGGAAGAAGAATATTGGTCTTGTATGTCAGATGTTCCAGTACAAGTTGATGATTGTTTGTACTCAGTTGAACAGATTGCCTTTCTATATTAAACAAAAGGGCAAAACATAAATGTTGATTCTTTTTTTAAGAAATTAGCAAAATTTTTACATCAGGATTGAGTGTGTAATATGTGCAAGTTTTAAAAAGCATGCGACAGTAATAAGACAGAAGAAAGGCAATAAAAATGTCAATTATGGGGGGAAAAAAAACTGCATAAATGCATTGTTTTTATAATAATAAGTTTTGTCTCTGTTGTCTTCTGTATTTTTTTCAATCTATCATTTTCCTGCCTCGAGGAGGTTTGTTACCTAGAGGACTTGTGAAGATAGACAAAGAAAAATTATGTTCAGTTTCAGAGCACTTTAATTTAGAAATACTGGAGAGTTGTTTTGTTTTTCTTTTTTGTTGTGTTTTGCTTTTTCCTCAGCGATTAACACAAAGCGTTTAACTTGACTTGGTCATGAGGAACAAATTATTATAATGCCCTTAATGTTTAAGCATGTGTTCCAGAAGCGAAAATTATAGTTACTGTACATGTTCATCTTTTTGATGCAAAAGGGCTTAGGAGGGTTTTCGTCTAGTCGTCACCCTGCTATATGATGGGTGGCATCTGCAGTTTATTTAGTGGGGCTAGTTGGGTACTGTTGAATTGACACTGGATGCACAGGTTCCTCTATGCAAAAATCTTGTGGAGGTGGCAATTTTACCTTAGTTTTTATTGGATCATTAAAGAGTGGACTTGACTGACCTGACAAGATGCTGGTTAAAAAGGAGTTCCTAAACTGGGCTCTGGCAGGGTGGTAGGCTTAAAGACCATTGCACCTAGCTTTCATATATTATTGCTTGAGGTAACAAAGAGACTGATGACTGAGTTATTGGCTGTTTTACCACTTTGAAGATAGGAGTATCACTGCAAGACTTCGAGACAGTGGATTATCCAGACCTGCAAGTAAAAAAGTAGCATTGCCCGCATCACAGATGATGGAGGGGAGGTTGTACACATTCAGGATGCTACAGCTGCATAAAGGTGATGCAACTTTTATCTTCAGAGTTACAAGTATTAAAGTGGCAAGATTAGCAGATGACAGTAGGAAGTTTTATTAACACTTAAATGCATGGGAATTTCACCAAATACACATATTCGGCACATATCTATCACATATTGATCTACAAAATGCCCACTAAAATTTTTAAATTATTTTCAAGACAATTAGAAAATAATAGAATAAAATATATTTTGATTTATTTTGAGGTTTTATTTCTCATATTATCAAAGAGATAATGCAACAAATCAGGACAAATCTAGAACAGGATTCATTACTTTTACACTGAAATTTCATGAGACGCAACTTGCTGTCAAACACACATTGAGCTACATATAACATATAAGATACACATAACCTACACATAAGCTACAAATAAGTTTTTTCTCAGGCACTTATTGAGTCTAAATAGACGCACAACTAACATAATTTCAGTAGTACACCCAAATGACAATAGTTAAATCACACTGTTCATGTGTTGTACTTGCTATAGTTTACTTCCATGTTGTTCCTTCATCAAATAGCAATGTCAAATGTAAATCAAGTCAATCACTGAAACAACAGCGCCACCTTGAGTAGCAAATAGGATGTACAATATGTATGTTTACACACATATGAGATAATGATAATTTACCATTGTTGCACAGAAAATCAATGTCATATAGTATTTTTTTTATGAATAAAGTACTAATTTCTCTTGTAAAAACAATGAAATGGATATCCTGTGATAGTAAACTTATATAGATATGAAAAAAACAAAAATATAATTTATGAAAGTGCGAAAAAAATAAATAAAAAAACAACACTATTCATATATATATATATATATATATATATATATATATATATATATATATATATAGTAATCAAGCAGTTATAAAAAATAAATGTTTTGCAATTTTGTCATTTGTGTGTGTGCATGCTTGCATGCGTGTGTGTGTGTGTGTGCATGCATGAGTGTGTATGTGTTATACTATTTATAAGAGAAAGATTGAGGAATACTAAAGAGGTGTGGGCACAACTCCAAAAACATTTATGAGGTACTGGGTGTGGAATGAGGTCCCGTGTCACTAAAGACCCAAAGTATGCGTTTAAGGGTTTATATCTATTATTATTATCATCATTATTATCATTATTTAAGAATGTCCTTGTAGAGTTTTTGTGGTTCTTTGATGTCAATATTATTGTGTGTACTAGATTGCTAGTACGAATAGCTATAGGGATAGCAACAATTAGTAGCCTAAATGTTATTTTCAAAGGTCTCTTTCTGTCGTATTTCTCTCTTTGCCTTTCTCCTTCTCTCTCCATCTCTTTTTTGTCATGGTGTGGAAGGCAACATATTGCCATGGTACATTCATTTTGGTAATGGTCTCCAGTGTGTCGAATCGATAGATTAATAATTAATAAGGATTATTGAATAGCAGACATGACAAATGGGAAATTTCCCCTTAAACCCAGACACGCCCCATATTTCAGCATTATGGCAAGATAAACAAACATATGGAGCGAACACGTCTAAAGAACAGAAAGAGATACGGATGATGAAACAAGACATGTTGAGATTAGCCTCACATAGCATAAGGTCATTACTGAGGCTGGATATCAAATTATGTGTGAAGTCACTCTTTGTGTGAATGGAAGGGGAAAACATTGGTGTGTGTGTTATGTGTTTGTGTGTGTGGAAAAGGTGCAGGCAGATGTGCTGTTTTAATGAATCTGTGGATGTGTGGTGGCGTCACAGTGTGGACTCACAGACCCAATGGGATCAGCTCCAAGCTGCACAGTGCTGACCTTGAAACTGGAATTAGTATGATGACGCACATGCCACAGGTGTGGGAAAAGAAAGACAGAAAGAGAAATAGAGCTAGAGCGAAAGAGACAAAAAAAAACAAAAAAAAGACAGAGTGGGATCAGCCATTGACTTGACTTAATGAACATCAACGCACGTACACACACATGCACATCTTGTATTTATTTGGATTTGGGGGGTGGGGGGGTGGGGGGGTTATTGTGTGAATGGTTTGCTTATTTCATACCCATGTCATTTTCTTCTATTCATGCATATGTGTCCTTCAGGGAGTTGATTTGAAACAGACGGAGGAGGGGCAGAGAAACAGAGAGAAAGAGAGGGAGGGACTGAGTCATGAGCCTGGTAGAAATACATTAACCAGACACAATTTATATGGAAGCAAATAAGTGGGCAGATTAATTAAATTACCAAAGAATTAAGTTTGACATATAAAGAAATATAGTGTGTAGGGCATAATTAGTGAATAGAAATGAGTTTCTGTTTCTATTTCAGTGCATGCCAAGTGTTGGTCATTTTACACTTGTTAATGTTTCCAGTAGGCTATATTTAAGTTTATTTTCTTGGCCGATACTTTTATACCAAACCAACTTACTAAAGTATGCATATAGTGTTTGTTTCTTCAAAAGAAGACTGATGATACTGTGAATATGGCAACAGTAGGTATAAAGTTTTGCTGCTTACCAAAATCTGAATCACTGCCCTCCAGCGGCTGAAGCTGCAAGTTTTGTTGAACGTAAAAGCACGTGTGAGCTCCAGTTTCCGGGTGAAATACCCACAGAGTGGCACCAAAAGCAAGTTGTATGTTTTGTTATAAATTATGTAATCAAAGACTGTTTAGCCCAAGATGGACCACTTGTATTCAAATTAATGGGCAAAATTGGAACGCCCATGTAAAGGGGTTCAAAGGGAAAGGAGGAGGCGAGAACCGGCTTGAAGGTGCAACTCATAATTTAATAGTAAATTAAAGCAAAAGCCAAATAACAACCAAACAGGCAGGACAGCTGCCTGAAGCTCTCTCTCTCTCTCGAACTGTCATCTCCAGTCGCCTTTATCCCTCGCTCACCTCATCAGGGTGATTGGGGTCTGGGCGTATGTCATTCCGGCCCGGCCCCACCCTCCTCCGCGCTACACTCCTCTCTGCGTTGCCTCAGGCCGGGGAGACCCCGGCATGATGTACAACCCCCCCCACCCCCCCGCCCACCCCCTCCGGGAGGGGACATGCCTTGTGCCCCACCTGCAGGCGGGTCATCCCCGCCTTCTTCGACCTGGGAGGAGATAAGAGGGGAAAAACAAACAAACAAAAAAAAACAGCCGAGGGAAAGGCCAACACAGAGTGACAGCAAGAGAAAGAGCAGAGATAGAGAAAAGAAAGTCACTCACCGGTTCTCTGATGCACCATCGTGTGGTCCTCGATCACTCCTCCACCCTCTCAGGCGGATGACAGCCACTCCTCCCCGGGCAGACCGGAGTCAAACCTCTGAACCCCAGCAGACAGAACGCCCCTCTGCGTTTCCGCCGGCACATGGGGACACTCCTCTTTCCCTGGCAGCGGCTCCATCACTCCAGGCGGTTGGGGAGTCCAGTCCCTCTTCGCCTCGCGGATGGCGGCAGTTCCCCATGTCCGGGCGAGAACCGGCTGAAGGTGCAACTCATAATTTAATAGTGAATTAAAGCAAAAGCCAAATAATAACCAAACATGCAGGACAGCTGCCTGAAGCTCTCTCTCTCTCTCTCAAACTGTCATCTCTGGTCGCCTTTATCCCTCGCTTGCCTCATCAGGGTGATTGGGGTCTGGGTGTGCGTCATTCCGGCCCGGCCCCGCCCTACTTTCATACCGCTTCTATCCATAGAAAATAGCTGTCCGGGAGCATCCCAAAAATGGCGGCCCAGTGCACTGACTTACCTTGAAAGGGACTTTGATGTAATACAATCAACAGGGATGCATATTGTATTAACTCTATCCCCAAACCCCGACCCTAAACCTAACCTTAAGTGAAGTAATGTAATTTTAGATTGATCACCTTTGTTTTTTGTGAACGTGATTAATTCCTGGTTCCCACAAGACAAGAACACATGTCTCAAAGGTTGCTCATGCTACACACATCAGTAGAACTAAAGGGAAATGTGTTTATGCTTTAATTGATACAAAAATATCTGATGGGGAATGGCACTCAGTGCCGGTCCTACCCCATTTGGCAACCTAGGTGAGACCTTCCAGTCTCATAAAAATGATTAGAGAGTTGTGTATTAATTATCACACAAAAAAGATTTACGCATTAACACATAATTAAATACATCACCAATGGGTATAAACTCAGACTAGCCAAACATGCATAATAACAATGTTGATAGAAATATGCAAGTGTATGTTTTGGCTTCTTAAGTAGGCATCATAAATGGGATCACCTTATATAGAAATAAACTTAATGTGAAGTGCACCTAAACCAAAACCAAGTGGTCAGAAAAACAGCAAAGGTGCACTGCCCTAAAGATCTATGCACTTGTACAGTATGTTTCACAGAAGGGGCATTTATAGGCTTTCATCATTACTGGGGAGTCTGGGGCCCATCAAGTACACAATCTATTGTACCATGATGTTGTAAGGGGGTCTGGGGGCATACTCCCCTGGGAGAATTTTTATTTATTTATTTATTTATTTGCAAAAACAGCACCAAAGCATTCATTTCTGGTGATTTTAGGAGCATCATTTGAACATTTTGTAGCCTACGTATATTGTGTAGCATTAAGGAAACTATGGACTAAAACACATTGACACCTTTTCACATTACACAGCACATGATGAAGTTTATCAAAATTACCTTTCTCAAAAGCCTGCTGTGGCAGTGTCATCGTACAGTGATGGTACATGTCCAATAAACATGGTATTGGCTTGGTAATTTTTGGTACTTTTAAGTCCTTTCATGTAACGATAATATTTTGATGTACTTTTATTTAGAAAATGTCTTTACCTGCAGTAGACAATCGTTCACAGGCTGTACTTGCACTCGCACATGATCTTCATCACTGGCAAATAACTGAATGAATTTGCAGGTTTTGTATCAATGAATTGTAAGTAAATGTCCACTTCATTCAGCTTTGTTTTTGTTCTCTGTCTTCTAAAGCATCCTGTTACTGTTTTACTTCGTGACAAAGTGCTTCAAACGATTCAGCCTGCTCGCTAGACAAATTAATTGAGTGATTATTTCACACATCTGGTATCGCTCCGATTCACGAGCCCCACGCTAGGGAGTCTGGCCATGTTCACAATGGCATACTATCCATAGTACTCTCACTGTTTTTGCCAAACACAGATATAACAGTAAGAGTAGTATGGTAGTAAAGCATTCAGTACACGGTCTATATGTTCTAAGGAGGGCGCCACAACACGTTATAGGAACGCACAGGGTGCATTTTGTTAGATACAGATTGGACACATGCTGAAATTGGCTTGGTAGATTGGCAAACCCGAAGCGATGGTGCCCTAGGCGGTCACCTAATTCGCCTAATGGGTTGACCAGCCCTGATGGCACCTGTCAGTAATTCGGCTGAATAGGGTCGATTTCAGGCTACATGAGCTTTCAAAAGCAACATGCTGATTTCCCATGTGATTGTGTAGTCAAAAGATACTGTGTGATTATACCAGACATTAGCATCAAGACCAAAGCCACTAAGAACATTAGCATTCATGGATGCCATGGCTCACATTTAACGAAATTGCACATTTCTGTGTTAAAATGCTTATCCCATCTTAAAGTAATCCATTCATAGGTTAATTTTCTCAAAAACTGTAAACACCTTGTCTCTGTGGTGCTATAAATATGTATCTGTTTTCTTTTTTGCCTGTCTGACACAACAACATTGGCCAATGGCAGACTGAAGGAGTATTCAGAAAAGCTGTTTGAAAGCAATGTTTATTTTTGCAATTCTTTACACAAGAAATTATACACTTCATCTTGATGAAGCCATGTATATCTTTGTAAAGTAAGTTTTGAGCATACACCAAATTTTAGTTCATCACGAGTTTGAAATGTAGTTCCAAACAAAAGTTTGCGAGGAACTGGTTAATCTAATCTTGCCAATCACACCTTTAAAGACATAAACAGCTGTTTAATTCAGTCCATTGACACATATTACAGCAGCCGCGGCCTGTGCATTTTAAGTCTAGGCCTTCAGTGCAATTCATGCCATTAAGAAAACACAGTTTCACAATGAATAAGACAATGTATGTCTATTGGTATGCCCCGTATGCCCATAAACATACATTATGTGGCAGTCAACTAATAATACCAACTGTAATTTTAAAAACACGTCCACGCATGAAAGCCAGAACCAAGGAGGTCTAATACCAAGAAAAAGCTCTCTAATAATATTTGCGATTTAAATTTTGCTTGCAATAAATTTTGTTTTGTCAGGGTACATGGATACTTTTCAAAACTTGATCCAACACTGAATGCTCAAGCAGCCTAATTTACATTTAGAAAACTCCTGATGTTGCTATAATAATGCAAAAAGCACTTACCAATTTGCTTGAAGTGAAAATCAGTCCTCCTTTCCTGTTTAATTAATCAATCGCACGATCATGCAGAACATCTTAGGTTTTTAAATCCATAAGGATCTCTTTCTCGGGGGTCACGTGACGCCATGCAAGAAGCAGACGTGTGAGCGACGAGCTCTGAACACTTTGCTAAATTTTTAATTACTTTCATGTTATTATCTGGTGAAATTTGATACACCCAGTTACACATTTGCTTTTTGAGGCAAAACATGGCAAAGAAGTCAAAATCCTCAGGCTCTGGAGACATTAAAAGACACTTACGTGTTCAGGATGAAAGCCACGATAGGCCTACAGACCAGGGACTCGATTTGGATGGCGCGGCGGGAGAGGAGATCCAGCGTCAATTGTCCAACATGTCGGTGATACTGACAAAGGTTCTTGCTGACCTGGAGGACCTCGCTGTAATATGTCGATCGATTACGGCGATGGAAATAAAATTCTCTGAGTTAGTTACAAAAGAGACTGATGTTGAGAGATGAATCGATTGTCTGGAGTCTTCGGAGAGGGAATTAACTGCTAATCCGCCCGCAACCAATGTTGATTTGGAACATCTCCTTGAAAAGCTTGAAGATCTTGAGAATAGAAGCCGCAGGAATAAAGTTCGAATTGTTGGAATTCCTGAGCATGAGGAGGGCAGAGATATGGTGAAATTCCTGGATGAGATTTTCCCGAGCCTGCTCGACATAACAGGCCACAAGCTGGAAATCGAGCGAGCTCACAGAGTCCCGGCTCGCAGATCTGCTGAGGGAGACAGGCCCCGATCGATTCTGGCCAAATTTCTGAGATCATCCAATAAAGATCTTGTGTTGCGCCAGGTGAGGAGCAAAGGGAAGCTTTCTTGGAAGAACCATAATATTTTCTTGTTCCCGGACTTTGCGAGTTCGACAAGAGAGAAACGTGATCGGTTCAAGGAATGAAAGAAACTCTTACATCAGTGAAAGATCACTTTTGCTCTGATGTTTCCGGCCAAACTGAGAATAGAAATGAAGGACGGTCGCAAAGTATTTACATGTCCCAATCAGGTAATGTCTTTTATAGAATCAATGGGTGAGTAAACCATTGGGTGTTTCTCATGTGAGTGGGTCGACTCGCTGTACTTACTCTGGCTTTTGAGGAAGCTGTGTGTCTTTTTGGTTTCTTTTTTCTTTTGCGTTGGCTCCACCGAGCGGCTGGAGTTTGTTTTGTGAATAACACTTTTCCTTAAAGAAACTTTTGCATTGATGAAAGATTACTTTTGCATTGAAGTTCCCGGCCAGTTTGAGAGTGGACACTACGGATGACCGCAAAATATCTACGTGCTCACATAAAGGATGTCTTTTATAAAGTTGACGGATTGAGTAAGTCATGGTATATACTTTTGTGCGGCCTCCGAGTGAATTGACTTGATCATCCGGGGAACCGAGATGACGGTTTTATTTCTTTTTGTATTGGTTCCGCCTAGCTGCTGGAGCTTGTTCTATTGAATAACACTCCTTTGGAACAGCTGTGGATTAATCTGTTCGTTCTTCGTGCTTATTCCTCCTGCTGGCTGGAGTTTGTTTTGTTGAGTATTTTTACGGGACATTGGAATGATTACGTCATCCGCTGAGCTCATAACAGCTGGCTCACTGAACATTCGTTTGTCTGTCCGAGGAATCTGAACGGTTTTATATCATCTGGAATTTGTTTTGTGGAGTCATTATATTGATTAATAAATATCTACAATTCAAAGATCTCAAACAGACTAAAGATAAATTAGGGAGTGTCATTATTGTTTTAGCTGAAATTCAGTGGCAAAGGTTGAAAAGTTTGGCTAATATTTACACACCTAACGCTGATGATCAGGGCTTTTTTATAGATCTTGAAGGGATGCTCCAAACCGCTGGCATCCCTCATGATATAATTTTGGGAGGAGACTTTAATCTTTTGATGGACTCAGTCCTTGATCATAGTGAAACAAAAGTGTGTAAGCCCCCTAGAGCAACATTGACGCTTCACAGGATGTGTAAAAATCTTGATCTTACAGATATTTGGAGACTTTTTATTTTATTCCCAGCAAATTTGTCTGATTTAGTCAGAGTTAATTTTGATCCCTTAATAAAGAGGTTTTCGAATGATGTGGACAGGTGGGCTTCATTACATTTATCGATGATTGGGAAGGTTAATGTTATTAAAATGAATTGTATTCCAAAATTCAACTACCTGCTACAGTCTCTCCCTGTAGATGTCCCCCTTTCTTATTTCAAGCAATTTGATAGCATAGCGAAGTCCTTTATTTGGAATGGTAAGCATCCCAGGTTAAATTTCAATAAGTTGCATAGGCCGATTGACAATGGTGGGTTAGGCCTACCCAAGATTTTGTTTTATTATTATGCATTTGGTCTTAGACATTTGGCTCATTGGTCGCTTCCACCTGAGAGAGCCCCTCCCTGGTTTTGTATTGAAAAGGAATTTCTTGCCCCTATCTCGCCACTGCAAAGCCTTTCGATCAAAATAGCCGAAGAGGTTAAGTCGCACCCTGTTATTTTGCATTTGCACTCAATATGGACAAAAGTGTCCAGAGTGTTTAATTCGGATATTTATTTAAACGTAGCCTCGAGTATATGGCTGAACCCTAAACTATGTATTAATAAGTCCACTTTCTTTTGGTCAGATTGGATTGTGAGGGGGGTTAATGCACTCTGTGACCTATATGAGGGTGGAGTATTGAGACCTTTTGAAACTTTGGTTCAACATTTTGGCATTCCCAGATCTCAGTTTTATAAGTATTTACAGCTTCGCCACCTACTCTGCACTGTTTTTAGGAGTGGCACACACCCCCCTAAAGCGGCGGATACTCTGGGAGTGGTGATTGCTGCTTTTGGGATGGGTCATGAGGCATCAGTGTATTACTCCCTGCTAATTCAGAGTCTGGGGGACGGAACTTTGAATTCTCTCAAAAGATTATGGGAGAAAGATCTAAACTTTACATTGGGGGAAGGGGTGTGGGCTAGGATCCTAAAAAACGTCAAGTCTGCATCTAGAGATTCAAGGGTGTGTCTGATGCAATTTAAGATTTTGCATCGATTTTATTGGACCCCCTCTAGATTGTATAGGCTTGGTCTTAAAGACACTCCCACCTGCTGGCAATGCCAATCAGAAGACAGGGACACAACCCATGTTTTTTGGGGATGTGTTGGGATCCAGGAGTTTTAGTTGAGGGTTCAGAGCTTTGTGTGTGATGTAGTGGACACTCAATTTTCGTTTTGCCCCAGACTGTGTATTTTGGGTGAAGGGGCGGTTCTGAATATAGATGATAAATATATAAAAAGATGTGTGATGATAACCAGCGTGATGATTGGCAGACAGGTAATTCTCAGGGGGTGGAAGTCAACTGATGCGCCCTCATTTCATGATTGGTCTACCGAGATGGGCAGGGTAGCAACATTTGAGGAGTTGGCATGTAGAAGGCTAGGCAACCTGGATTTGTACATCAGGAAATGGGGCAGCTATTAAGCCTTTTTGGAAGGCTCTCGGGGAGGGGCAGTGGAGAGAGACTAGTGTTTTTTTATTTTTTATTTTTATGTTTCTAAACATTTTCTGCTGTTTTATTGTCTATATGTGTGTCTTTGTCAGTTGGCTTTTGACCCCTTTGGGTGCTCATTTGTGTCGGGTGGGGGTGGGGGGGTTAATGTTCGGGGGGAAAAGTTGTGATTTCATGTGGTTTGAGTCTGCATTTTCTGTCTATTTGATTTGCTGCATGGAATCAATAAAAAATTGTTAATAACAAAAAGGATCTCTTTCTCATTGGCAATACCAGCAGTGATGACAGCCGACTCGTCATCAAGATCTCGCACTCTTCGCAAGAGAAGCTCAGACTCACATGCTGCTTCGGCTAAGGAGCATTGCTTCGGGCATGCAATTTGTGAAACAGTTATCACACTTTGCTTGTAAGCATCAAGGAATAAATTCTGAATGGATAAATGTTTTTGTTTGTTGCTATTCATTTGTAGATTAATTAGGAATGGAAAGCAATTGAAAATACATAGGCAAAAAGGTCAACGGGAATGAAAGGATGAAAAAATATTTATTTTTTAGGCACGTTACGCCAGAAGAGAAGGCTTTGCTGGCCCTGAGAAATTGCCACTGTATTACAGCATCCTTCCTTTCCCCCTATATCTCTAGAATTAATTAGGCCCTTAGAGGATGGACTTAGAGAGTTGATTCTCATGCTATGGCCCCTCCTTTGCAGACAATTATTGAACATGAAGATTATTTGAACATGTGAACTGAGGTCATTCCTGCATTGAAGGGCAAAAATTATGCTTTCATGCTTGACAAACTCCTTGTTTTCACTAAATTAGGCTTTATCTGTACATTTGATTTAGGAGCATCTACAATGCTTCCCAGCTACCTATCAACAGATGAGTCACCAAACCTGCACAGAGGGAGACTGAAGAAAGAGGAGAAAGTAAGTAAAAGAGGAAAGAGATGGATAGAGAAAGTAAGAGGTAGATAAGCGATAGAGAAATGGGACAGAGGGAAAAGCAGGGAAGAAAATTAGGAGCAGTATGTAAACAGCCAAAAAGTTAGCTTGCTATAATGAAGGGCCAACATCTCATTGTCACTCTCTCTCTCTCCCTCCACTTTTACTTTCTCTGACAACTTATCAGACTGGTTGAGAAAGCTTGTCTCCATGCAGCAGAACTGTTTGTCTAAGTTCATTAATTACATATCCACCAAAATCTTTCAAAAAGTTATGTCGAAAACTATGTAACTTTAAACATGTATAAAACATAATATATTTTGGAATGTAAGGGCCCACAAAAGAGCTTGTGATCTCAAATTTTTATTTTTTTTACATTTAATTTGCTTTGAGAAGAATGTACAAACACAGATATAATTAACAAAGGCTATGTTCAAGGCTTTGCGTGTGTGAGAGAGAACAAGGCATACAGAGGATCAAAATGTTCTAAAATAGAAGCTAGGTAATTGCACAGAGAGTAATCTGAATAAAGGATATGGAAACATGATGGTCTGATTTGCCTGAAAAAATTAACATGGAATAGATACTGGAACAAAGTTTTCTGAGACACATTCACTAGAGAGTTCATCATGTCTGAATGACTCTGAAATGTTAATTTACTTCAATTCATCCAGTCAATAGTCTATCTAATGTCATTCAGGTGCGCATAATAATAACGAATTCATAATACCTCACAACTCTCCCACCCTTTCCTAGCACACTAAATGAAAATAAGATTTCAGATGCACGCCAACCAAGCTGCTTTGGCAGTGTCTCATGGCAGAAAGGAAAGTGTCAGCAAGTCCCTGTACACCTACTCACACACTCTCATTCAAAACAAACATGCAGCCTGCTCTTTCCCTTACTCCCAGTAGATTTTGACACACTGCAGATACTTAACTTTTCAATCATTTTTTAAATATTAAGATGACTTTTGAAAAGAGATAAATCCTTTAATTTTACTTCGGACACAGCAACTGAGCCTCAGCCAATGATCGGTGCTGTAACAAGGATCTAAGTGCAGCTTTTAATGGAAACAAAAGATGAACAAAGTAATGCAGAATAAAAAATGAAAACAAAACACAGGGACCCAGGTACAGAACATGACAATACATGTGAAGACTGACAAAGGGAACAGGGAAAAAAAGGGCTTAAATACACAGGGGCAAACAAGGGAACGAGGAACACCTGTGGAAACAATCAGTGGAAAACCAATCATAAAATGAAACTACAAAAGGACTACAAACTAACAGGAAACAGGAACATGGGAACTAAACAAGAATTGCAACATAAAATTCAATGCAAAAACAGGGAATATGAGACAGGTGCAAATATTTATGAATTCCAAATGTGCAATTCTGTGCAATATGTTGCAATGTTAACAAAGTGCTGCAATGAATAAATAAACTGATAGCAGATTGTTGTGATTAAAGTTGTGATTAAACTGTTTTAGATTACATGCAACATTACATCTATATGCATATCATTACATTTACAATGTTTACCATAGCTTGACATTGTTTTATATTAGAGGTTCGCACATCATTAGTGCCAAGAGGTGTATTACTAAAGAGCTCGAGCAAACTTCATCAGACAAACAAAGGAATGTTGGTTTATATGCAGCCCATAAAACACAAGGAATCATGTGAGAGTGGAAGAGACTTGTTCCTAATTCTTGAACAATCTTAAGGAGAAAAGATGCATCAAAGATGGCTTTAGCTGTGACAAAGGTCTGGAAGACTTGGGACCAAAATTCAAGAGTGGGTGGGGATGCTCAAACTACCCCAGATCATGAGAGAGAAGAGGTAAAGGAGAGGAACAGATTAAAGGTGCACTCAGTAACTTTTGTCTTTGTTTCATCTTGGACTTACACTGACACCTAGCGGCTTGGATGCAGCATCATTAAAAATCAATAGTTTTCAGAGATGCCATTGTATAAATGTAGGATTCACAGTCAGCCATGAACCCCAGAGAGGCTCTACTTGAAATTCCACATTATAAAAAAGTGTGGATTATTAGGAGCTAAGCCCTGAAGGGGATGGCCCCTATTGTATCCATTATTATTATTATTATGGCTGGGATTCAATGGTAGCCCTATGAACTGTACATTGGAAAATTATGAAATATGGCACACTGATGAATTTGTTCATGTATAGCCCCTATACCAAATTTGGGGTCTCTAGGTTATCCCTTATAGCGCCACCACCAGTTCAGAAATGCACTTTTGTTTTCCATGTATCTTTTGAACCTTTTGTCCTAAAGACACAATTCTTTTTTTTTTTTGTCTGATTACTCTCCTCCTGATGATTCAAATGGTTACATTAAAACTCTGCCCATTACAGTGGCCACCATCATGGATTATGAAATTTACATTTTCACATCCTTCAATCTTTGTCCGATTTGTCCAAACGATGGCTCAAAATAATCTCCAGACTGAGCTGCACAGAACTTTTGTTTCAATTTTTTTTTTTTTTTTAATTGACTATTTTTGCCATAACCTTTGAACCGTTTGTCCTAAATATTTTTTGTTTTGTTTGTCCTATATTTGTAATGTGGCCTTTTGGGATGATGCATTAAGAACTTGAAGAATAAGAACTTGGAAAACAAATTGAAATTGAACAAGAATTTGAACTTGAATAAAGAACAATGAACTGTTGAAAAAGAACAATAAAGGCAAATAAATATTTTGTATACACTTAATAATACATATCTAAAAACAAAGGCAATCAAATGTGACCTGTCAGTGTGAAAGATTAGTTTGCATTGTTCTGCAAAGCAGCTCAATCTGCGGTTCAATATTGTGTGAGATCACCTTCGACTTGTGCATGATTGCAGTATTTATTTTTTTATAACATCAACTTTTAAAACCCTGCTTCACACAAATATGTGGAGGCGAAAGACATGCAGTTTTATATCTGTGTCACACAGCTGAGGATATTTGCCCAATGACACCCAAACAAGGCAAGGGAACAGATGTTTTAACCTGCTGTCACTCACTAATTCAACAAGTTCTTCATCCATTTCCAAAGTAAGATATTGAAGATATCTTCAATCAGTCAGTCGATCACACAAGAGGTCCAAATTTATTTATTTTTTAGTTATATTTTTTATTTTATCCCCTTTTCTCCCAATTTGGAATGCCCAATTCCCACTACTTAGTAAGTCCTCGTGGTGGCGTGGTTACTCACCTCAATCTGGGTGGCGGAGGACAAGTCTCAGTTGCCTCTGCTTCTGAGACCATCAATCTGCATAAGGAGGTTACCCCATGTGACTTTACCCTCCCTAGCAACCAGGCCAATTTGGTTGCTTAGGATACCTGGCTGGAGTCACTCAGCACGCCCTGGATTCGAACTCACGATTCCCAGGTCCTCCAAGAGGTCAAATTTTTGAATGAAAGTATTATTGTCAGCAAGAATCAGAAAGTTTGCATTTCTCCCCTTTAAGGACATGTTGAGAGTTAAGCCTGTCAAATATATCAACTAGGCATGACAGAGAGACTAACCACTGGGTGTCCTCAAAGTGTTTTGAAAGCTCTGAATTGGCATTAATTAAAAACAATTTCAGTTCAAAAAGATGCTACAGTACTCTCCCTCTTAAGAGCCAGCAAATTTTTGTGTGCAGGAGAAGCTGCTCATGTGCAGACCCCATTTATTGACACATTAAATAAAAAAAAACAAGCGAGTTTAGTGGCCGTGCCTTGATAAAATGAAGTAAACGTACGGCTTGCTGCAGAACAAACTCCAGTGGTTTTTGCATTTTTTGGCAGCCAGCGATTCATTCTGAATCATGCAATGGGTCCATTTTGCCAGAGGAACATCCTGCTGAATGAAAGTAACCAACCCACTCAACCTCTCCATCATTGCACGAGCCTTATCAGTGCATACCCCGACACATTTCTCCTAGACCACTTTTGTATATTGAATGAAATGGTCCAAGACACTAAAAATTGCTTCGCCAGTTGTGTGGGATGGATGAGGACAACAAAACAGAACATTTTTCTCAATATTCTGGTCTTTCACAAACCTTACGTAAGTGAGTAATTGTGCTAGCCCAGCTCCATCCCTGCTCCCATCTAGCTGTATTGCATTGTATGGGCTCTGCCTAATGAAGTCTAGTAATTGCTCTTTAATATTATTGACAAGATCAGAAATTCTGCGGTTGATGGTGTCATTTGACAGTGGAATTGAACTTAATTGCACTGCAGAGCTTTCATCGAACATGTTTACTGTAGCAGGCAAAACCAATGTCTTGTCAATGGTGTGAGGTTTTCCAAGTTTAGCTATGCATTGCAAGACCACATATGAAGCTTCAACTTCATTTACTTGGGACAGTTGTATGTCTGTTAATGGGAGACTATTGCTGTTTAAGGCCATCAAGCTTTCATTTAAAAATGGATCTATCTTCAAGGCTAGTGTCACAGTGTGGACCCCTTTTTGTCATCTTTCTGTGTCCAAAGACTCTAATGTTGAAATGTTCCAGGACTCTTAGTTTGAAATGTATTTTTGTCTACCTCGTCAAGCCTGTGTTCCTGATTTCATCCCTCACTGTTTCCAGCTGTCTCTCGTTTAGTCATTAGTCTTCATGTGTATATATAGCCCTCATGTTTCCCTTAGTCTTCATTGGTTCTTGTTTGTATGTACTGTTATTAGCTAGTATACTGAAATGGAGTTTTAATTACCTTCTTCATATGTTTACTGCCTTCATTGTATCCTCCTCTTTTGTTTATTATTGAAGTTCTGCAATTGGATCCTCACTTTCTTCCCTGCATAAACTGACAGCTAGATGTTTGGTTACACTCCTTTTCACGAGTGACAAATGCATCCATGTTGTAGATAGACTGCTATCAGTGGTGTTTGTGAAGGATCGCTGCTGCTCGAGATTAAATAGCCTGCTGTAGGTGCCAGGGCTGATGGAATCTATGTCAACCAAACATACAAGTGTTATTTTTCAAGTTACAGCATTGGCAGACATCTGGATCAATTTTGTAAATAATAATGATCCAAAAACATGATTTGTTGCTTAAGTATTTATGGTTACTTTTTCACTAAAAAAAAAACTTAATTATAAATACTATGTGTTCACACCCTCCTATCAAACTCTCATAGAAGATGTCTGCTATTGTCTTTCAGATATGTCATATTTAAAAGTGACTAGGTGTTCAGGGCCCATTTCTCATTGGATCTTAGTATTTACAAGAGGATTCTCTACATGCAAGGTCACAAATTAAGTCATACAATGTGTGCTTCCCAAAAATTCCATGGGATGAGCATGCAAGATTTAGCAAGGGATAATTCACCCAAAAAAAAAAAAAAAAAATATATATATATATATATATATATATATATATATATATATATATATATATATATATATATTTTTTTTTTTTTTTTTTACTCGCCCTCATTCCAAACTATATGAATTTCTTCCATGGAAAACAAAAGGATATGTTTGAATGAATATCACAGTTCATTTTATTTATTTTCTCTTTCAATACAATGGCGGTGACTCACTTTAAAAGCATTAAGAAAGGACCCAAAAGTGTCATGTGATTCATGTGTCATATTCCAAGCCTTCTAAAGACATACTATGGTTTTGGTGAGAGACTGCACAAAATGTAAGTCTTTTTTTTTTTTTTTTAATCTTGAGGTCCATTGCATATGCATGAGTGCTAAGAGAAGTTTGTTCAGTTACATTTTAGGTTGTAATTTGTATGAAAGATGATCTATACAAGTGTTTCTATGATCTGCTTAGGCTTACTGTGCTTTTGTGAATTGTGGCCCACATCAGGCCTGAGACTTGTTCTCTGCTGTTGTCTACATACTTGATCATAAAGCAATCAATATTAAGAAAATGTTTATCTGAGATGGTGCAACATTTTGTTTTTTTTTTTTGTTTTTTTATGTTATCACATCTGTTAAACAATGACAGGCAGCAAAGCACCATGGCAACTGATGAGGTTGTAAGTCCCAGTGAACCCTGGGAGCTTTAAGTGGCTCTTGTTTGGCCTTATGTACTCAGAGATGAGACAAAGGCAGGCCTACATACAGTCATAAAGCCTGACTGCAGCCTATAGGAACACTCAAAGCCTGATAGCCACAACAACAGCACCAAAATCAAACAAAGGGAGTCCAAAACAGACTACAGACCCCATGAAGCCTTGCTCACATTACACCTATGCGTGAAATTCTGAAGGATCAAACCCTCAACTCCAGTTGGATGAAATGCACGACAGAACGCATCCCCCAACCATGATGTCATCGAGAGGATAAAACCCTGAAATTCCTTCTACACTTTGCTTCCAGAGACAGTATGTGCCTCATCTAGATGCAGCCCTGCTGCTTTAGTCTCGTTGCCCAAGGAAGTAACGTACGTACCTGAAATATTGCCATACGATCCCCATCTCACTGGATGAGTTGAGATTTCTCCATGTTCCACTGAGCAAGCTAACGGATCCAAAGGAGACCGCCAAGCAATACGCGTCTTCACCCTTTTGACTGCAGAAGTGAAGAAAAAAGATTTCTCTTCCTTCTTCAACTGAGTCGACTTTGCTGATTTCTCCGCCAGCCCACCCGCTGACAGAGCGAGGAAACGGCCTCCCGTCATCACCCAAGCTTTGAGGAACTGAGTTGTAGTTAAACAACGGATGAACACACATTCTACCTGCATCTTCACGACTCAAGTAAGAGGTTTACATCTGGGCAGAGATAGATTATTATAGTGTGTTATTCTTGTGTATCAAGGCTATTGCTTGTAGAGTTTACGGACCGCCGAGTCCGCTCATTGCTGCTAATAATACTTGAGGTATTACTGTAACTTACTGTTACCATGAATGAGATTTGCTGTGTTGTTGTCCAACCACGTTGGACTGTTTGTGCATTTCCGCCATCATGGGTAAGACCAGCACACTGAGTTTATCCATTAAAGAACCAGCGACCAAGGCGGACGGATTACAAGCCATTTGCCGTGTCTCTGAGTGATAAAATAACAGTTGCCCTCTCTCCCACGATCACTAAAACTGGCTTTGGTGCCGTCACTCTGTTCTCTCTCTCTTGTACTAAACACACACACACACAACCCCTCACAAACATACCCGCACACACATTTGGCAAGCAGATAACTTGGCTATAGAGTCCAGCTTTGTCCCCAAGATATCGTACCAGTGGAGACACGCGTTAAATGGGCAGACGCCATTAACCAGTCTCTCCGCCCACATTCGTGGCCACATTCTCTGGCTGGAAACCTCACGTGACGTACACTCCACGAGAGCCACGTCCACCATTTTGTGCACTCTACTCCTTACACACACACACACACACACATACCTTCCTCTCATGTATTATAGGCTTATTTGTATTGATTATTAATTGATATTACTGCATTAATAAACTTTGTTATACTTTAAAGAGAAGTGTTTCGGTATTGTTCTTCATGCACCTGTGTCAAGGGCTGGCAGGGGATGTTCATTGTTTTCCTTTTGAATGTCGATGTTCTCCGGACGTCGACTTTCCTAAGAGAACAATCCTATAGTGAGACTGCTATACTGTCTGGTTATTAGTCCCTGATTCCAGGGTGGTGCCCCGGCAATATTAATCCTTATTAATATTCTATTGATTTTGATAATTGATAATTATCTTTGATGATTATTGATTTGAAGGATCAATAAGCTAATGTTAATTCTAATAAATGTTATATTGATTTTAATAATTAATAATTATCTTTGATAATAATTAATATTCTATTGAATTTGATAATTGATGGTTATCTTTGATGATTGTTGATTTAAAGGATTAAAATGTAATGTTGATTCTATTCAATGTTCTATTGATTTTAATCATTAATAATTATCTTTGATAATTATTAATTATTGCTAATCACCAAACCCACTCCTGAATGAAGCACCTAAAACTCTGTTGGAAGTGACACCACATGCTCCAATCACAAAGCAGGGTGAGAGTAAACAATGAGACAGAGGTTTCGTTCCTTTTTCACACAGATATAAATGTATGAACTGAGTCTCACAGCGACTATTAAAGGTTACAGTTTTAATAATGTTCACACATTTGGCTGATGCTTCACATAAGAAACCACAGACACTGTCACAGATCTGATTTATGCTCTGTTTGCTTTTGTGTATCCTCTCAATCAGAAATATAAACCACATTCCCCAAAGCCCCAAATTCTCACTCCAGCTTGGAATGTGGTGGCTGAACATGATGTATAAAACTGCTCTTTGTATTATCTCTGTTTTCTTCCATCTGCATTTTAATTATAGTGCCACAGTGTGTGTTGTGATTGGAAGCAGAGAAAGTGTGTTAGACAGAGAGAGAGAGAGAGAAATAAGTGCTTTATGAAATAAAGCATTTGGAAGGTGAGTCATTCTCAAACTCAATAGCCTTATACAAGTGCAGCATGGTGGGTGAGAATGACGTGCAGACTCTATTCTAGAATCAGCTGTGACCATGAAAATAACATTCCAGGGTCCCTGACTAACCTGGTCCTCAGCTCTTAAAGCTTCACACCTCTAAGTGATAAATTGTCAAGCTCAGATTAAGATGTTGCTTTTCTTTCATTGGATACGCACACCCACACACACATACACTGAATTGCATTGTTCGGCTACACGGTATGAGCAGTGTATCGTATCTGGGCCCAAAAAACTCAATGAATCAGAACTTAACGTTTTCCTACATTAAAGGGGTCATATAATGAGGAATCAACTTCTTGATCTTTTGAGATAAAAGAGCTCATTGTACTATGAAAACATAATGTAACTTTCAGAATTTAAAACTTCCTCCCTAGTCCAAAAAGACTATCTATTGAAATTGAGCTGCAAAAACAGCTCGTTCATGAAATCCTTGGATTTCTAACGTCAGAAATCCGAAATATTAATGTATGACTGACCACATTTACACGTCAACTACACCTATTCTGTGTTCAGAAACTTGACCCACCCAGTCACAGTGAAATGAGTAGGAGTAAGGAAAGTCTGTAGTTGTGTTGTTCGTGACTGTGTGCAGCACCTGCTACTCTGCATAAACTTTATAAGTGTGCATTTGAATATTTGAAAAAGTGGTTTAAGTTTATTTTTTAACAATGTCTCTGATTATTTTAATCTAATCTTAACAGTTTGAGTGGGACATTTCAGCATGGACTGTTTAGTGAACCTGTCACAATGCAATGCAGGCTTTGCAACTATGGAGTGCAGGCTCACGGATTAAACATAGAAAACATGTATTTGGACTTTGAAGTGAAAAAGTCCTGGGAATTGCTTTAATACATTAATACATTACAGAAGGTTATAAGAGGACTCATTTGCATTAAGGTCTTGGTGATGATGTTCTTAGTGAATTTAAATGAGTTCAAGAACTGAGATATCTGGATACTTATTAACTAAATAAATATTTATGAAAAATATAGATACATTAAATATGCATATGCAAATTTCCCAGTAATCATTGGCTTATGGTTAGAAAGGGCAATAGCAACGGGGTCTCAAAAAATAAAATAAAATCTTAATTAGTATCTTTGTCTTGTTTTCCAGTAAAAATATCTAAACATTCTTTAAAAATATATATATAATTACATAACAAGCAAAATGACATAAGATATTTTGTCTTGTTTTTATAGAAATCAAACAAAATTTAGTAAGGTTTATGCTGAAAACAAAAACGTCCTGGTTACTTGCGTAACCTCCGTTCCCTGATGGAGGGAACGAGACGTTGTGTCGATGTAGTGACACTAGGGGTCACCCGAATCACCTCTGATCTTTGATAAAAGGCCAATGAAAATTGCAGAGTGGTATTTGCATCCACTCCCCCATACATACGGGTATAAAAGGAGCTGGTATGCAACCACTCATTCAGGTTTTATGCTGAGGAGCCGAGACAAGGTCCGGCAATTTCAGCGGGTAGTTCAGCATTGTGGCAGGAGGGACACAACATCTCATTCCCTCCATCAGGGAACGGAGGTTACGCAAGTAACCAGGACGTTCCCTATCTGTCACTTACTCGACGTTGTGTCGATGTAGTGACACTAGGGGTCCCTATACAAAACGTAGCAACTGGCTGAACTGTGTTACATGAACTGGCGGTGTGTGACGGGCAGACCACAGTGTGGCCAGGGCCCAGGAGGCCACTACACCCCTGGAAGAATGGGCACGTAGCCCTACCGGGGGCGGCACGTCCTCGGCGTGATATTCCATAGCTATGGCGTCAATGAGCCAGTGGGCGATCCTCTGCTTGGAGACAGCGCTTCCTTTCCGCTGTGCACCAAAGCAGACAAAGAGCTGCTCAGAGATCCTAAAGCTCTGCGTGCGATCCAAATAGATGCATAAAGCACACACCGGACACAGCAACGACAGGGCTCGGTCTGCCTCCTCCTGGGGCAGCGCTCGCAGGTTCACCACCTGGTCCCTAAAAGGGGTCGTGGGAACCTTGGGCACATAGCCCGGTTGGTGTCTCAAGATCACGTGAGAGTAGCCCGGACTGAACTCCAGGCACGTTTCGCTGACAGAGAATGCTTGCAGGTCTCCTACCCTCTTGATGGAAGTGAGCGCAGTCAGGAGAGCAGTCTTCCAGGAGAGTACCTTAAGCTCAGCTGACTGCAAAGGCTCAAAAGGGGCTCTCTGTAGACCCTGAAGAACTACAGAGAGGTCCCATGAGGGAACGAGGCGCAGTCTGGAGGGGTTCAGCCTCCTGGCGCGTCTTAGGAACCTGATGATCAGGTCATGCTTCCCTAAGGACTTACCGTCCACTGTGTCGTGGTGTGCTGCTATAGCAGCAACATACACCTTCAAGGTGGAAGGGGACAGCTGCCCTTCCAACCTCTCCTGCAGGAAGGAAAGCACCGATCCAACTGTGCATCTCTGGGGGTCTTCCCGTCGGGAAGAACACCACTTAGTGAATAGACACCACTTAAAGGCATACAGGCACCTCGTAGAGGGGGCCCTAGCCTGAGTGATCATGTCTACCACCGCGGTGGTAGACCGCTTAGGTCTTCTGTGTCCCTTACAGGGGCCAGACATGGAGATTCTAGAGGTCTGGTCGCGGGTGCCAGATGGTGCCCAGTCCCTGAGAAAGAAGGTCCTTCCTCAGGGGAATTCGCCAGGGGGGGGCTGTCGCAAGGAGCGTGAGTTCCGAGAACCACATCTGGGTGGGCCAGTAGGGTGCTACCAGGATGACCTGCTCCTCATCCTCCCTGACCTTGCACAGAGTCTGTGCAAGTAGGCTCACTGGGGGAAACGCATATTTGCGTAGGCCAGGAGGCCAGCTGTGTGCCAGCGCGTCTATGCCAAGGGGTGCCTCGGTCAGGGTGTACCAGAGCGGACAGTGGGAGGATTCTTGGGAGGCGAACAGGTCTACCTGTGCGGGCAGTGGGAGGATTCTTGGGAGGCGAACAGGTCTACCTGTGCCTGTCCGAATCGACTCCAAATCAGCTGGACCACCTGAGGGTGGAGTCTCCACTCTCCCCTGAGGGTAACCTGCTGTGACAGTGCGTCCGCTGTAGTGTTGAGGTTGCCCGGGATGTGAGTGGCTCGCAGCGACTTGAATTGCTGCTGACTCCAGAGGAGGAGACGGCGGGCGAGTTGTGACATACAATGAGAGTGCAGACCGCCTTGGCGGTTGACATATGCTACTGTTGCCATGTTGTCTGTCCGAACTAACACGTGCTTGCCCTGGATCAACGGCCAGAACCTCCACAGGGTGAGCAGAATTGCCAACAACTCGAGGCAGTTTATGTGCCAATGCAGCCGCGGGCCCATCCATAAGCCGGCGGCTGCATGCTTGTTGCAAACAGCGCCCCAGCCCATTTTGGAGGTGTCTGTTGTGACCACGACACACCTGGAGACCCGCTCTAGGGGAACACCTGCCCGTAGAAATGAGAGGTCAGTGCAAGGGCTGAAGAGACGGTGACAGACTGGCGTGACGACCATGCGATGTGTCCCGCGGCACCATGCCCATCTCGGGACTCGAGTCTGAAGCCAGTGCTGAAGCGGTCTCATATGCATCAACCCTAGTGGGGTTGCCACCGCTGAGGATGCCATATGCCCCAGGAGCCTCTGAAAGAGTTTCAGTGGAACCGCTGTTTTCTGTTTGAACGCCTTCAAACAGGCCAGCACCGACTGTGTGCGCCAACTCCAAACTGAGAAAAGAGATGCTCTGAACCGGGAGGAGCTTGCTCTTTTCCCAGTTGACCCGAAGCCCTAATCGGCTGAGGTGCGAAAGCACTAAGTCCCTGTGTGCACACAACATGTTCCGAGAGTGAGCTAGGATTAGCCAATCATCAAGATAGTTAAGAATGCGAATGCCCACTTCCCTTAACGGGGCAAGAGCTGCCTCTGCGACCTTCGTGAAGATGCGAGGGGACAAGGACAGGCCGAAAGGGAGGACCTTGTACTGATACGCCTGACCCTCGAATGCAAACAGCAGGAAGGGTCTGTGTCGAGGTAGAATCGAGATGTGAAAGTACGTATCCTTCAGGTCTACCACCGCTAACCAATCTTGATGCCGGACGCTTGCTAGAATGCATTTTTGTGTCAGCATCTTGAACGGGAGTCTGTGTAAAGCCCGGTTCAGTACTCGCAGGTTCAAGATTGGCCGCAACCCACCACATTTTTTCGGTACGATGAAGTAGGGGCTGTAAAACCCCTTCTTCATCTCAGCCGGAGGGACAGGTTCTATCACACCCTGGGCGGACGCCTGGTGAACTGAATCGCATAGCCGAGTCAGATGGTCTGGACCAGCCATCGCGATGGATTGGAAAGCGCAAGCCACACATCCAAGTTCCACGCAAGGGGGACCAAAGGGACAATGTCGTCAGACGTACCGGCAGGTGGGGCCTCGTGGCGGGGCGGAGCTCGAGGTGCCACACCGTGTCGTGGTCGTGCTGAGTCTAGGGACATCAAAGCACTTACCTGGCTCCTTGTGACCACCCCTGGAACAGCCTGTGACGGGGGAGGAAGAGGCCTGTCCTTGCAACCCGTGGAGACTGTCACAACGGGGGTGGATGTGTGCCACAGCTGAGCACGCAGGGGCAGGGAGACCGCCGCTGGAATGCCAATCCTGCAAGGAAAAACCCATGGACGGTGGTCATGATGACGAATGTGCACACTGGGTATGTGACCCAGGAAAGGAGGAAACCGCTCTTTTGCTGAACTGTTGGGTACCGCAGCCACTTGGGCATGTGGCAAAATCAAATAAAAAGGCAACAAAAGATTCTCCACCTGGCCCTCCACCGGGGGATGGAGTGGTCTTACTACCAGCTCCAATGCAGTGGGTTTCGTAGACCCTGGGTTGCCCATCTCAGACGCTTTGATGACCTTTGTGGGTTCTTAGCATCCGGCCGTGAGATGGGTGGCATCTGCTTCCTGCGGTGGGCTCCACGCCGGGGCGGGGCCGAAGGGGCAGGCTGCGGCGGAGCCGGTGCAGTCACCGCAGGGGGACGCCCTTGGCGACGAGCAGACGGGGTGCGGGATCTTGAGCCGCGCCGGGGCAGGATATGCCAGATAGCCTCCGTCCACTGCTTCACCGTCGAGAACTGCTGGGCAAAGTCCTCGACGGTGTTGCTGAATAGGCCAGCCTGGGAAATGGGGGCAGCAAGGAACCGTGTCTTGTCAGCCTCACCCATCTCGACCAGGTTGAACCAAAGGTGGCACTCCTGGACCACTAATGTGGACATCGTCCGCCCGAGAGACCGCGCCGTGACCGTCGCCCGGAGAGCGAGGTTGGTCGCCGAGTGCAGTTCCTGCATCAGATCTGGGGCGGAACTACCCTCGTGCAGTTGTTTTAGCACCTTGGCTTGGTGGACCTGCAGGAGAGCCATGGCGTGCAGGGCAGAGGCGGCTTGTCCAGCAGCGCTGTAGGCTTTGGCTGTCAGGGACGACGTGAACCTACAGGGCTTGGACGGGAGCTTTGGGCGTCCGCGCCAGGTGGTGGCGCTCTGCGGGCATAGGTGCACCGTGAGCACCTTATCCACCGGGAGAATCACCGTATAGCCCCTGGCCGCCCCGCTATCAAGGGTAGTGAGGGCGGGGTAACTGAGAAATCGGGACCAGGCAGTAAAAGGTGCCTCCCACGATTTTGTCAGCTCCTCGTGCACTTCCGGGAAGAAAGGCACTGGAGCGGGGCGTGGCTGCTTTGAGCGGTGCCACGAGCCCAGGAACCAGTCATCGAGCCGCGAGGGTCCAGGGGAGAGCGGAGGGTTCCACTCTAGCCCGACGCTCGCGGCTGCCCGGTAAAGCATGTCCGTCATCTCTGCATCAGCCTGTGACTGGGCAATCGACCCCGAAGGGGGGAGCCCAGCTGAGGCTTCTGCATCCGACTGGACAAGCCCACTCTCTGATGCTGTGCTCGAGAGCTCATCAGCTTCACGGGCTCCGAACAAGAGGTTGAACTCACCGTGAGACAAGGGGGGATTCCCAGGTGGAGGAGATCCCATTGGAGTCCCCAAATCGCCCCCAGTGCTAGCCACGCTGGCCTCAAACCCGCAGGTAGAAGGACCGAGGTGGGGAGCCGCTGGGGTTTCTTACGAAAGCAAGCCGCGACCGCAATGTTGCCATGGTCATGTTCTCGCAGTGAGAACATGAACCATCCACGAACGCTGCCTCCATGTGGGACGCACCCAGACACGAAAGACAGCGATCGTGACCGGCTGAAGTTGAGAGGTAACGACCGCAACCAGGAATAACACACAATCGGAAAGGCATCTTCAAAAAAGACACGTCTTTAAAAAGACGTTCCTTGTGTGCCGCTCTTTTAGAGAAATCTACTCTTTCAGAAAAATATACTCTCTTTTATCTGCCGAAGCACCCAGGGGCATTCTCTGCAGTGCACCAGTGCAGAGGAGGGAGAAGCCGCTGAAATGCACCGTCAGATCCAGCAGAGGTGAATGAACAGTTGTGAGAATTCAGCTCAATGAGCGTGACCGTTCGGCTCCGAAGAGAAAATCTGAATGAGTGGTTGCATACCAGCTCCTTTTATACCCTTATCCTTATCCTTGTATGTCCAGGGGAGTGGCATGCAAATACACTTGCCAATTTTCATTGGCCTTTTATCAAAGACCAGAGGTGTTTAGGGCTCCCAAGAGTGACCCCTTTGAGGCCAGTGGGCCCGCGGCTTTGCGGATATTCACCCGTCGGAAGGATCGGGTTACATCCGCTACAGAGACGGAGAGTGAACTAACCTCTGTAGCTTCAGCCGCGAGAGCTCTCTCCGTGAGGGCGGTGTTATTTCCCTCGAAACGAGCATAAAAAGTATTTAGCTCATCCGGTAGAGAGGCAGCGGTGTTCATGGCAGAGTTTTTATTCCCTTTAAAGTCCGTGATGATGTTAATTCCCTGCCACATGCTTCTAGAGTTGGTGGTGTTAAACTGTCCTTCAATCTTGCTCCTGTACTGGCGTTTTGCTGTTTTGATAGTTTTTCGGAGGGCATAACTGGCTTGTTTATGCTCCTCCGTGTTCCCGGAATTAAAAGCAGAGGTCCGCACATTAAGTGCCGCGTGAACATCGCTATTGATCCACGGCTTCTGATTCGGATAGATTCGCACAGTTCTGGTCGGAATCACTTCCTCTACGCACGTTCTGATGAAACACATTACGCTATCAGCGTAAAGCTTGATGTCGTCATCAGAGGCGGACCGGAACATCTCCCAGTCCGTGTGATCAAAACAGTCTTGTAACATAGAATCTGATTGGTCCGACCAGCACTGGATCGTTCTGAGGGTGGGTGCTTCCTGTTTCAATTTCTGCCTGTAAGCGGGCAGAAGCAGAATGGAAGAGTTGTCTGATTTGCCAAATGGTGGGCGGGGGAGGGATTTGTAGCCATCCCGGAACGGAGAGTAGCAATGATCCAAAACCCGGTCCCCTCATGTGTTGAAACTAATGTGCTGGTGATATTTTGGTGCGACTGATTTTAAACTGGCTTTATTAAAGTCCCCGGTCACAATGAACGCGGCCTCAGAGTGCGCGGTTTCCTGCTCAATTATAATCCCATACAGTTCCTTGAGTGCCCGGTCTGTGTCGGCTTGTGGCGGGATGTACACAGCTGTGATAATGACCGCTGTGAATTCCCTCGGTAGCCAGAATGGTCGACACAGAAGCATAAGAAATTCCAGATCAGGAGAACAGAAAGACTTGATGGAATGTACGTTCCTCTGATCACACCAGGATTTGTTGATCATAAAACATACACCACCTCCTCTAGTTTTACCTGAGAGGTCTTTCGCTCTGTCCGCTCGGTGCATGGAGAACCCCGCGGGTTCAATGGCTGAGTCTGGAATCTCCGCAGACATCCAAGTTTCTGTTAGGCAGATAATGCAGCAGTCCCTTGTATCTCGTTGGAAAGAGATCCGCGCTTTCAGCTCGCAGAGCTTGTTATCCAGAGACTGAACATTTGCCAGTAGAATAGTGGGTAGCGGGGGACGCCGTCTTACTTTGATGAGAACGCCTCTGTACAGTGAAGAGGAATGCATATTTTATAAACTGTGCCGCTTAACCCAAACCCCAAACCTTAACCTAACCATCAGTGGAGTAAAAATGTTATGTTAGGTGGAAAAATGCAACCTCCGAATCACGCTTGTCACTGACTATGTGAAAACAATTACTTTGAAACAAAACAAAAACCCTGGTCTCCCATGCAGTTGACGCAACGAGCTTCTGGGCGCACCACATGGTAAGGGAAGCACACTTGAGCCGATGCAGAAATGTCTGATGGGAGATCCAGCTTGTCATTGTGTTGGCATAATGTGGCCAATCCTAGGGTACTGGAACTTTCAGAAGCAACATGCAGATTTCCCGTGTGATCATGTTGCACAGTGTGAGAAAAATATAAAGTGTGATATTACAAAGATGTTGTTTGCTAAATTAAATAATTAGCACCAATAGAAATTATTAAAATATCTTAAAAATATTTACTTTGTAGGAATGTAAGTTGACAGCATAACTTTTTCTACCCTCTTTCAGAATAATTTTAGATGAACTGTGTAAACCTTAATAAAACCTTTTTATTTCAAAATGTATTTGTATAGTCATTTTAACAATAAATATTGTTTCAAAGTAGCTTTACAGAAAACGAGTGTGACAGTGGTGAGGAGAAACTATGACTGTCAGTAGAATAAACTGCTTAATCGATTTATCTCATGATTTTAAACCAGTCTTTAGAAAGAAGAATGAAACCTGAAATTCCATACATTTTAGCTTTTTTACACCCCTAAAATATATACACTACTAGTCAAAAGTTTTGAAACACTTACTCATTCTTTATTATAATTATTTATATATATATATATATATATATATATATATATATATATATATATATATATATATATATATATATATATATATTTTTTTTTTTTTTTTTTTTTTTACATTTTAGAATAATAGTAAAGTCATCACAACTATGGAATAATAGAAATGGAAATATGGGAATATGGGAATTATGTCCAAAATAAATCAAAATTGTGTTATATTTTAGCATCTTCATAGTAGTCACCCATTGCCTAGAATTTGCAGACATGTACTCTTGACATTTTCTCAACCAGCTTCTTTAGGTATCACCCTGGGATGCTTTTTAAACAGTATTGAAGGAGTTCCCATCTATGTTGGGCACTTATTGGCTGCTTTTCTTTATTATTTGGTCCAAGTCATCAATTTCAAAAACTTTTTTTTTTATTACATTTTAGTTTTATAATGAAATAAATTAATATGTTGGCACAATTATATTTTTGTCTACAAAACTAATTTCAAACATTTAAGCATACGCCTTCAAATCAAAAGATTTTTAAGATCATGAGAAACATTTCAGTCAAGTGTTTCAAAACTTCTGATTGGTAGTGTATATATATTTTTAATAGTTTTGAAAAACCCAGTTTTAAAGGACTTCAATGGAAAGTTGTTTGACATCGTTTTGAGATATTAGTTTCCAAAACATTACCAAAAGCAGGGCTAAGGTTATATAGCAAGAGATCTACATAAAGTAAAAACGCTGTTGCCCTGTAGTGACACGCCCCTGCACATGATTAGTGCCATTACAGAGAGATCACATGAGGATATGCAGCGCTCCTTATTGCACACATGGCTCATTTCACATGGATTGGCCCTGAGAACATTTACGATAGGCACCTGCACAAACAGACCACGTGGATACTTGCCAAGACCCTCAAAGATGCAGCCTTGGCACTCAGTCCAGGCCCTGCTAGCTCAAATCTTCTTGAGGAGGTCCAAATCAGTCCACTTACATGCCCAGATATGCCCCCTCTCCACTTGAAAAATGCAATCGTGCTTGAGGCCCACCTTCACCACACCAGCTTAATACCCTTTATTTATCTGTGCTCTTCTACCCTCAAACCTAACATGGTGCTTCACACGCAGTGCTAGCTTAGACTTGATCACAGATTTGGTGCATCGAGAAAAAAAAATATGTGTGTTGTGTGCAAGCTCCTATAAAATCCCATTGTCGTGCTTACCAGTATTTGAACAAGCTTTCATGTGCAGGTAGACTGTTTCCAGACTTAGAAATCCTAAGGCTTGTTTGGGGAGATTCATTTACTATTGAGTTCTTTGAGTTTGTCAGGCACAAACAAAAAAAAGGTCAATGTAGAGGACAAATAAAGTTTAGTTTGGATCACAATGGGTACAGAAGGGTTTTAGATACAGATGGTTTTAGATAGTAAATAGGAAAAGGGAATTTTATATACAGTTCTCATTTATCAAAAAAGAAAAAAAAGAAGAGCTTTGGTAATTTGTCTGTCAGTACAAATATTAAAACAGAGATATCAGACTACATATACAAAGTGAGAAACAGAAATGGACTGTGATTAGGAGGAGGGCGTGACCAGGCCGTGAGGACGCACGCCCGGTGCTGAATTGTCCTAATCAGCCGGGAGGGGGATAAAGACGGGCCGTTGGTGCCAGTTTGAAAGAGGGACAGATGCATGCGGTCACTGGGTGTGTGTTTATGTTTGTTAAAGTTGACTTATGTAATTCAAGTTATGTTTACTGTTCTGCTGGTTCCCGCCTCCTCCTTGCCCATTCTTGAACCCCATTATATGGGCTTTTAAATAATACATTTAATGCAGTAAGTAGACACTCTTACAAAATGATTAATTTGTAGTGGTTGACCGATATATTTCAGAAGCCAATAAATCGGCCGATATTCTGTATTTGTAAATTATTGGTGGTGACAGCGCCTGCTTGCATTTGAAGGAGCCGTCTGAGACATGAAAACAACCAATCACAGTTCATTTTGTTGTTATGTGTCATTGTGTCACCACAATAATAGGCTGGTGTGCAACAACTCCTCATTTAAACTGTCCTGCGTATTAGAGCCGTAACAGACACGCCGGAGTTCATGATGTGTACAGTGCTTGAGTGTTTCTCTCTCTCTCTCTCTCTTTTCTCAGCAGTTCTCTGTAACTGTCTTGTCTAATGATAAAAAAGCAAATATCAATAAAACTTCTATATACCTTCTGCAAATATGTGGATATCTTGTTTAAACAGATTTAATGGCCAAACCTCACAAAACTTGTGCAAATTCAGCATTTTTTTCCTGGGTAACGCTCATATATATTTCTTTTAAGCTTCAATCCGTGACACTGTCAGTCTGTGACACTGCAAGCAGGCGATCAGGTCCTGTCTGTGTAAATTGAAAGCTCTCAGGAGATTGCTGCTCAAATTGGTATTTTGTGAGAAAATGCATTTGCTAATGCGCACATACCTTCCGTGGTTTCTGGACTACGTTGTGCACAGTTATGTATGTCATTTACTGTTATATTAAAATGTGATATATATATATATATATAGGCATAATAGGCATTATATTGGTCTATCGGCCGCCCTGATCTCTCGATATATGCATTGGCTATTAAAAAACCCATGTCAGTCGACCTCTAATAATTTGTAATAATAAGAACTGGCATGGTTATAATCAGACAGAGAAATCATTCAGAATGTATGCAGCAAAACAAATATTCAGTTAGGGTGCTTTTACACATCTTTCACCTTTGAAAAGAGTTCTCAAACAGGGTGACAGGTCAATTTATGTTTCCATATGAGAGAGTTAAAAATAATCTATTCAAACATCCACAGCAACTCCTATTTTATAATCCCTTGCATTCCCAAAATAGCAATGCCTTTACTACAATATTATTCAGTGCAGACTCTAACTTGCATCATAGATTATATGCAAGAACCAACAGGTTTGAGGTAAAAGACCTTGATCCTTGAATAAAAACAAAAAAGGGGAAAATATATGTGTATACACGCAAAGTTTGTCATTGGTCCAGCCACTCAATTTCATGCTGATCACATAATTGTAAAGATATCAATTGAAGTTACACTTAAAAAGCACACCTTCTCCAAGTGTCCTAGATGCTTATTTACATCTTCTAAAGGCTTTGCAGTCATGCATGAAAACTGTGGTTACTGTGAGATTTGAGTACATGTTTCAACGAGTCCACCACAAAAGGCAGTAATGTGCTGCTTAATTTCCCAGACAACAGAGCCATAACTGACGGGACCACACTGGGTGACGATGACCATATGACCAATTCAAAATAAAAGAAAATCATCTTTTAGTTATAAATGTGACAATGACAGCTATTTATTCTAAGCTTATGGGTTTCAAAATGTTCTCCTACCATATTTCGAACAATGTTTTGTTCCCTTGACAACAAAATCTAGGGAAATAAATTTACTAATGGTCTTTAGAATGATAAAGGCTAATTGGTGACTGAGACAAACATAATGTGCACAACATCTCTTAGTCATTCAGCTAACAGCAGTCCTGTCAATGGCCTCATTCATTTGTATCTTCAAGGAGAGTAGAAGATAGAGGGAACCAACATGACTACAGTGCCTGAAGGTTATTTGCATAATGTCGACTGAACAATCCGACAAGTCTTCTGTGGTCAATTACTTTCATGCCACACTCTTCTCCCAATTGAAATTATGAATTGAGCAATTTGAAAGACACTTATGACTGATGCTTGATTGTTCATATTTGGCCTTCTCAGTCTCTTTTATGTCCTCACATTCCCCATCACCAGGCTGGAGACAATAACGGCTCTGTGAGGACATGACATGGCCTGACTGTCTGTCTTGTATATCTGTCAAACATCTTGCGCTGGTTGAAGTGTAGGGTTGTTAGATTTGAGAAGTGGATGAGCGCCATCTAAAGAGGATGAGGTGTGCCAGTACTCCATTTATTGAACTCAGAAATTTTCTAGCTTATAAAGCATCATTATTGCAAACTAATTTCTGTCCTTTGATCATAAACATCTGTGTTTTAGGTATCCTCTACTTAAGTAGCACTTATTGTCATAATCATATTTTTTCTACTGTGTTTTTTATTATTATTTTACAAACTGCAAATAAATTACAAACAATGTTTAGAAATCACATTTAAAGAGACTGTCTGAGACATTCAGAATTGATGAGACTGGAGGCGGGAAGGATGAAGCAGGATTAAATGTTAGGAACGGAGGAGATGGATTCGTCTGATATGAAGAATGTGACATGCTAAAGGGTTTTATTTCTGATTACTGAACTACTTGCTGTTGATCACAGCCAGACAGACAGTGAAAAAAGAGACAGTGAGATGAGGGAAAGAGAGATGAAATGAGGAGAGAACGAGAAGCCCAGTAACCAGACACACATACAAATCTGTGATCTGTGAATGAGTGCATGTGTGCTTGTGTCACAATGACATTTATGCTTGTCAACGCACAATGATTTGCCACAAACCCAATAATAAGGGACAGTGTGCCATCTTATACTTTCATTACTTATAGTGTTACCTACAGTATAGTGTTTGATGTGGCCACTGGTTGTGGGTTTGTGCCCCAATCACATGCTACCATATAACATATTGTCATATGGTACATATTGTCATGTGGTAGACTCTCATCATGGGTGGTACACTCTCTGTGAGCAGTAACGCATGAAAGCATTTTCAGCCAATCACAGATTTGTCATGATTTGTAGTTACCCCTGACAAGCAGAGCATGTTGTGGTTTGTGGTTTAGTATGGTTAATGCCTAGACTATCTGACAGAAGAATGAGATGGGGTTAACTGGTTGGTGTCAGCTATACATTTTGGGCAAAGAAATTAGTCATCAGTAATGTAGGGTTCATATTTGATGAGTAATTGTGGTTTACTATACATGCTTTCAGTGTTGTTTAGTTTCTCTAAAATATTTCTTGTAAATGCTATATCTATAGTGTCTGAAGGAACAGATTGCTTATGAAGATGGGGGGTAAGATAGATGGCATCTGAACTGTACAGTATGTGGGTGTTTCTTCAACTTCAGGCAGTTTCATGTCCTTTCATTGATTTTTATTAAAACTAACAGATTTCAACATTATAAAACTGGCTTAGACATTTTTAACCAGGCTTTCATCATTTCTTTTTTTATACTTTTCTAATGCATTTTGTGTATTGATTTTTATGGTTTTAGCCTTTTCCCAGGCCGAGACTTTGAATATTTAACTATGAAAATGAATTATAAAAATACAAATTATTTCCGGTTTAAAACTATAATAACCTAAACATAGAATGAGAAAACACAACATCTAAATTTCGATTTTAAATTGATTTTATTATTATTATTATTATTTATTATTATTATTATTATTGCAACTTTCTCACAGTTGTGGTGTCATTTCCACCACACAAACAGTTTGGGTCTGTACACTTTTGTGTCCATTCTTTTTGACTTTTTAAACCCAAAAATGAAAAACGAAAAATTTGGTTACTTCTTTATTGGTTTTAACACTGATTAATAAAATAAGCAGATACAAACTCATTTTCTGTTGACTATTTCATTTTCTATTTAAAAAAGAATAAAGAGATTGGGGGAAATGGCTACATTTTCATTTTCTTCCATTGTTTAAAAAAATTTATTTGAATATTTTATATGCACATGGGGCACTGAAACGCCCCTTTCATCTGGTTGGTCAATTTACCCCGTTGTCTGTAGCCTACTGCCTTAATCCCATCAACTAGAATTAGAGTTGGGATCGCCCTGAAAATTTGTCTCAATTTTCATTAAATATTGTCCCGAACCACCACTAACTGTAAACTATGCATGCCATATGTAGGCTATTACAATCTTGCTGCTGGGCACATCATGGTGTTGTTGCGAGGTGCCTTTAATGGACGACGTGTTAGAGATACATATGCTGACTGGGAGTTGGTCTATTATATATATATATATATATATATATATATATATATATATATAAAACATTGTATGATTTAGTAGTACCTGTGTACTCGTGTCCCATTAATAAATGTAATTTAAAAAAAATAAATAAATAAATAAATAAAAAAGAGAGAGATAGTTCTATTGCTTTGGATAAAACGAATGCTAAATTAATGTTTAGGCATCATGAACATGGATTGGAGTGGACATAAAATTCTAATAGCTAAGATTCGGACACAAGGCGTCCCGACTGTAAGTACGTCGGGACGTGGGACAGGGCGTGTAAAATCAGGACTGTCCCTGTTATTGGGACGTTTAGTCACCCTATCTCCATAAGTGCAATGTTAATTTCTGCAAACCGTAGATTGCTGATAGAGTGTGCTGCCTACGTAATTGCCTCGGCCTGGATGAACATTTAGTAAATATATTATTAAATGTCAAAAATAAACTTGTGTTAACACATATTAACTCGTGGGGCAAAGAGACGCAGCTTTTTTAAATTACATTTATCAATGGGACGCGGCACTACAGTCACTACAAAATCATACAATGTTATTAAAAATAAAAATACTATATAACAGACCAACTCCCTGTCAGCATATGGCCAAGTGATGTGGCTTGTGATCTCTCACGCGTCGTCCATTAGAGGCAACACCTCGCAACAACACCATGATGTGCCAAGCAGCAAGATTCTTGGTATGCATAGTTTACAGTTAGTGGAGGTTCGGGACAATATTTAATGAAAATTTAGACAAATTTTCAGAGCAATCCCAACTCTAATTCTAGTTGATGGGATTAAGGCAGTAAACTACAGGCGACGGGGCAAATTGACCAATCAGATGAAAGGGGCGTTTCAGTGCCGCTCACATGTGCATATCAAATATTCAAGGCGTAAACTAATTTTTTAAACACTGAAGGATTTTTTTATTATTATTTATTTTATTTTTTTAGCCTTTTCCCCCAATCTGTTTATTCCTTTTTAAACAGAAAATGAAATGGTCAACAGGAAATGAGTTTGTATCTGCTTATTTTATGAATCAGTGTTAAAACCAATAAATAAAAAATAAAAATGTTCGTTGTTCATTTTTGGGTTAAAAAAAGGAATGGACACATAAGAACACGGACCAATTTGCCCCTAATAAAGTTTTTCTCAAAAGCGTCAGTGAAGAGCATGCTTGAAGAATATGTGAAGAAATCAAAGACAAAGCAAGGTAAATTTCACATGGAATTTTATTTGGTGTAATTTCCTATCAAGTTGAAACATTGCCAAATTATGCAAAACGTGTAAAAATATTATTTAATTGTTTTTTATTTTATTTCAAAACTTTAAAAATGTCATGTCAATCGCTCTCATTTCCACCATGGAATTATATTAAATACAATACAGAATTTGAGATGTGGTGGAAATGACACTGTGGTCAAATATTTTATAACTTAAAATTTTTTTTTTTTTTTTTTAATTACATATATAAGGATAATATCCTGTGATGCACATGCACTGTTGGACATTAGTGGACAAATTAAAATAGTTAGAGTGTGAAAAATGTTTTAACAGGATTTTACTTTCTAAAAGTCCACTGTGCTACACGTGCCTAAAGTTGAAGAAAACCCCATGTGTACTATTTGAATAGCCAAAACATGGTATGTTGAGAACGTCTCTGTTACAAATGTAACCTTGGTTCCCTGAAAGAAGGGAACGAGATGCTGTGTCAGTAGTTGAGAAAGCTCTCAGGTGTACTGATATATGAAACCCTATAAAATCATGGCAATTGCATATTGGCAGTTGCCACTTGTTGCTCCACCCCATGTGCTCGTATCACATGCATATAAGCCGGGACACAACGCCATATCATAAAAATGTTTTAATTGAAGGGAGAAGAGCACATCTCTCTGTCATCATGGACCATAAATGTAATGCCATGACACTAGGCAACATGTTAATGAAAAATGGACATACGCTCACTGACACTTTATTAGGAACACTATGGTTGTAATAAAGTGCCCGACGTGGTCTTCTGCTGTTGTCGCCCATCCGACTCAAGGTTCGTGGTGTTGTGTATTCTGAGATGCTCACTACAAATGTACAGAGTGGTTATCTAAGTTACCTTAGCCTTTCTGTCAGCTCAAACCAGTCTGGCCATTCTCCATTGACCTCTCTCATCAACAAGAATTGCTGCTCACTGGATGTTTTTTTTTTTTTTTTTAGTCACCATTCTGAGTAAATTCTAGAGACTGTTGTCCGTGAAAATCCCAGGAGTTACAGAAATACTCAAACCAGCCCGTCTGGCAACAAAAATCATGCCCCGGTCGATCATGAATATATGGGTCAGGAGCTTCAGTTAATCAAGAACATTAAAGCTGGAATATGTCATTTCCACGACACTAGCGCTACCGAACAGAATTACAAAAATAAATGTTGTTTTTGCAACAGCTTTCTGAATATGCCCCTTGCCTGCAGTCAGATAGTCCCGTCCCCAACTCATGGCATTGAGTGCACGGGCAGAGTGCATGGAGGTAGGCAGGTACTTAGTTAGACAGGCAGGTAGGCCATCCAATCATTGAAATCGGGCCGAATGAAATGATTGGATGGGCCTTTTACAGGCCTGTGACTGCCATAGATAATGGATTCATTTTTTTAGTATCAGAGCACAGTATCTTGATTTATTGATTGCTGTCAGGATGCAAAGAGATTTTCAACCAGTATAACTAAAAATGCTTCTGGTACAAATTGCATACTCTAGCTTTAACTGACGCTTCTGGCCCATAACTGCATGATTTTCTGCATTGCACTGCTGCCACAGAATTTGCTGATTAGATAATCATAAGAATAAGTAGGTGCACATGTGTTCCTAATAAAATGCTCACTGGGTGTATATCAACCTTCCTTCGCAGCCAAAACCTCAGAAGGGAGGGAGGAAGCATCCAAGTTATAAAACCTGGCAAAGGTGTTAGGGGACGCCTAAATGGGGCAAAGCTATGCAGTGTCTCATTCCCACATTTCAGGGAACCAAGGTTACACTCGTAACCGAGATGCTCCCTTTCAAGTCCGTCACTTCGATGCTGCATCAGTAGTTGATGCTATCGGAGCCATATACCAAAATGCCATGTTACTGATTCACACACATTTGAAAATGTCTAAAGCCAATAGGGTAGTAAAAAAGCATTAAAATGACATCCCCTTTCATACCTAAAATAGGAAGGAAATAAACCATTTATGGTAATAGCATAACAATGAAACATGGTAATAGCATAACAATGACACTAGCCAATCCTGGTAATGGAACATTGCATGAAAAGCTCTGCTTCAAACATTTACATTAATATTTATTCATTTAGCAGACGTTCAGCAAACCGTGTTTTTGTGTGTAGTTTTGTTCCTTGTGCCACCACAATGGGGTTTTAAACTTTGTTGGAACATGACAATCATGGCAAGAAGCCAACAGCAACATATACAGTGAACACACTGTGACCATGTTCTCGTTCCCGGTTCATCAACTACAGGAAGGTGAGAGGGCCACTATACCGGGCCTTCTTGAGGCCTAAAGAAAGCACTGTGTGCACTTTAAATCCCCATGTTGCGACATAGCAGTGTTCTGACATGTCACCAATAATAGTAAAACAGGATCTGAAGTGACCTGCATCATGCCGCTAACTCGTTCCCGACTCACGATGGTGGGGAAAGCGACAGAGCTGCATTGGGAACACAAAGGTGTTTTTTTCAGCCCAGGCCTTCTTGAGGATCAGGGAAAAAACACTACATACTCCCCCTTGGGAGCCACAGACAGAATATGGCAGGAGGAAAGAGAAGCAGCTTCAGCCCTTAAAGTGAAAGCGAGACAAGAGCTAAAGCATCTTGGGTTTCATGCATTTTTTAATCTCTTTTTTGTGTCATTTTTTCATTGATAAGTATATTGGTATATGTTGAAATGTAAAGTAAAAGAGCTGCCAAAGATAATGAGTTATAATGTTTGAAATTGCTTAAAGGGGTCATGACATCCTCTTTTTTAATCATTTTATTATCTTCCCTGAGGTCCACTTATAATGTTAGTAAAGATTTTTTGCACCAAAATAGTCATAATATAGTAATATATAATAATATTCCACCCTGTCTCTGGCCGTCTGTCTGAAACGCATGGTTTAAAGCAGTCTGGCCCTTTAATACTTCAATGTAAACGCCCACTGTTGTTTGATTCCAATACAGCCATATTTGAAACTCAACCGAAGAAAATAAACAAACTCCACAGAACATTATAAAACTACATTTCAGGGTTAACACATAATGTACACCCAACACATTTCATCTGAATGTATCAAACTATTCATGTAAGCACCGCATAAACTATCAATCAGTCATGACATTCGAAACATTTGTGAATGGAACTGGTTACTTACATTTTTGTCCGTACAATAGTGCAATGTTAACTGCCCAATCTTTCAATAACAGTTTCTTTGCAAAGCTTGAATCATATTTTGACTGGTTCACAAGCAATTGCCATGGAATATTGAAGACTCTTTCCCTCTATGCAAGAAAACTCTCTAAGTCAGGAGTTCCAGATGTCAAAAGCTAGGCTTTATTGAGCAAAACAACAAAACCTGAGATGCCAGCTGTCCATCTGACTCTCTCATTCCAAACTTTCATCTTTATACACTTCTGTTATCATGAATTACCTCATAAGCACACCTCTCTCGTCTTTTTAGCCAATAGGCGTGCTTTTCCCTTTTTTCCTGTCTGCCACCATTATTTCTCAGACCTTCTGGCTTCTTTTTAATGGTGGAATTCTGGCCATCAATCTATTTTTTTAAAAATAACCCTTTAAATTCATTTATTATGAAAGTATAAATTTTAAGTAAATAGAATAGAACAGTTTAAGCATAATACAGTAACTTTGACTACTGGCTGTGGTAACTTTAACTATTGGCTATGCCATTCAGTGTCTTAGGAATGTGCTCTCTCTGCATTACACCACTGTGTTTGTTACAGCTGAGTGCACCATGTGTTTCTCACAGCATAAGCACTTAGGCCTCATAGCCTCATATTCTCTTTCCTGGATTACATAATGTCCAGGCTATTCTATATAAGTACCTTTCTTTATGTTTGATATAAAATATACTATAATATAGAAAAATATACTATATATTCCCCCCTTTGAGACTTCTCAAAGTCTCACCTCTATTGCCCTTTCCCAGAGTGCAACCTCACAAGCCAGTCTCCTTCATTCCTGCCAAGTGACCAATGTAGATCACACATTCTTCTAACAATGACTTCTCTTATGGAGCTGTACTCAGGAGGAGAAATAAGACCAAATATCCCCCCCCCACATTTGGCTAGGAGGAAGTAAAAGATCTTATCTCCCTAACTAAATCTTTCTTGGGGGTAACACAAATCAAATTCTTGTATAAAAGCATGTGCGTGCGATTTTAGCCTTGCCCATGGTCATGGTTATATAGAGTGCATCAGTGATTAGACTTATTTCTGTAGGTTAACATACTTCAGTGATTAAACAATATCAATAGTTTACTCTGCATATTGATATGTCCCACGGTGCCAGAGGAACTCACAGACATTTCCGGTAGCCTGGAGTGCTATCTGGTGGTGTTGGAGCAGACAGCGGGTTTTTAAACTACCAGTTGAGTCTTGCCCTTGCTGCTAAGCACTGAGGTGCTCGTGGATCCTTTCTTCATTTTGTGATGTCTTCTCCTCTGGCCTTCCAGTGGTACTTCCAGTGTTTTTCAAAGTTTAAACATGCATACTATATTTCATTCATCAGCAATTTACTTGGTTAATAGTACCTTCAAAAATGATTCAATCAATAAATGATACTTTTAAAATATTCAAAAAGTACATATAATCAAAAATAAACCTACTTTTCGTTCCCTTTTAATTCTGGTCACATTACCTCGTAACATGGATAACGACCTGCTTCAGACCTTCATCGTCCTCTTTCATTCACATGACTTGATTAAACAACAAACATCATATATTTTACTCTAAAAGAGATAAATGACTTCAGGAAGGGGTATATGCCAAAATAATAAACATAACACCCTCTATCTTTACATTTACATTTATTCATTTGGCAGACGCTTTTATCCAAAGCGACTTACAAAAGAGGAAAACATAAGCGAATCATCTTAAGGAGACAGTGGTATGAAAAGTGCCTTATCACAAAATTTCACTAGCATCAGAATAGTATTCAAAACAGAATAAAGTGCAACAGGAATTTTTTTTTTTTTTAATGACTGGTAAAGTGCTCATGGAAAAGATGTGTTTTTAGTCATTTTTTGAAGACAGACAGTGAGTCAGCTTCACGGATGTAGTTGGGAAGGTTGTTCCACCAACATGGTATGATGAAGCTGAAAGTCCAGGAAAGTGTTTTGGTGCCTCTTTGTGTTGGTACAACAAGGCAATGTTCCTTAGCCGACCGCCGGCTTCTAGTGGGCTTGTAGCTCTGAATAAATGATTTTAGGCATGCTGGAGCAGACCCAGTGACTGTTCTGTATGCCAGCATCAGAGCCTTGAATTTGATACATGCATCAACTGGCAGCCAGTGGAGAGAGACAAGGAGTGGTGTAACATGTGCTCTCTTTGGTTCATTAAAAACCAGACGTGCTGCTGCATTCTGGATCATTTGCAGGGGTCTAATTGCACATGCAGGGAGGCCTGCAATGAGAGCGTTACAGTAGTCCAGTCTAGTTATGACAAGTGACTGGACAAGCAGTTGTGTGGCATGTTCAGAGAGGAAGGATCTTCCTGCCTACTCTGCCCAATCTAGAGCACTACCTAATTTAGGGGCAGTGGTGGCTCAGCAGTTAAGGCTCTGGGTTACTGATCAGAAGGTTGGGGGTTCAAGATGCCACTGTTGGGCCCTTGAGCAAGGCCCTTGACCCTATCTGCTCCAGGGGTGCTGTATCATGGCTGACCCTGCACTCTGACCCCAGCTTAGCTGGGATATGTGAAAAAAAAAAAAAAAAGAATTTCATTGTATATGTGCAAATGTATAAAGTGTGATATATAATTATTAATTAAATTATATTTTGTATAAAAGAAAACACAATGAGTATGCTAACACCCTTGCTATCCAAAAACAATAAAATTTGAAAATAAAGAGTCAAAAATAAAAGGCTCCCCTTCCCTACCACTCTTTGTATGCCAATGTTCTATATTATTTCGTCCAGTTCATCCAGTCCAGGGCCTATTGGGTATACAGTGGCCCCAATGGCAATTCCAGATGGTTTTACTGACACATTGATCATCTTTTGGCTGCAGCTTTGGCCAGCATTGATCTGAGGAGAGGCACAACACAACAAAAAAACAACATAAAAATAACAACAGCTACAGCTATTATTTTCCTACTTTAGTAAGCCATTCTCCCCAGGCTCTATTTTGTCAACCCAGTTTCCAATATGCTGGCCTCTTCCTGCATTTAAAGTCATCTCTTCCCTTAGACCTTTCAGCTTCTTCATTGCTTCAGTAAAGGATCCATCAGGAGCTGTATTATTTGGGATAAAAGTGCAACAGTCAGCTCCAAACATTACACAAACCCCTCCTTTTTCTGCCAGTAACCAATTAATGCCTGTCTATTTTGCCACACCATCTTGCTTGTAGGTCCTAGCTGTTCTCCTAAGGCCTTCAGTGCTCCATCAGTGTAATTAATGAATCTTTGCTGATTGTAGTAAATGTAATTAATCCATTCTGTATTCTTATTGGGTGTTATCCATATGAGTATAGATTCAAACCCTGATTTTATTTAATTCCTAGCTTTATATCCCTGCAGTATTCCTCTTGGTTGTCCAGTCGCATCTAGGGTCTGGCTGGTATGCTCATTTTACTCTATGTGTTTTCTGTACAGTTTCTCTAGGTTCATCCAGGGTTTCAGATTCTTTTGGGTTCCAGTTTAATATTGTTATTTCTTGCACTAATCTTACACTGGTACATATTCCTTTCCATCCTTTAGGTAATATAGCCCGCAATCGTTTTCCTCCACAAATCCAATAATAGTCTGCTATGGCTGCTGTTTGTTCCTCATATAATCCCATCAGAGGGGGAGTCAAAGTTTGATTGTTACAAAGTGAAAGGCATTCTTCCTCAGATGTATTCACATAGTTTGGGGATTCTACAAATGTAAAATTTTCCTTTAATGTGGCTGCTGCAAATACTGTTTTATTAAATAGATAAACTCCTGTCTGATTATATATTTCTTCGTCCAGATGCCAAATTATTGCGCAGTTGCTTCGAAATCTTCCCACATTAACCCCTCCAATGGATTTATTAAAACACTCATATTCAAGTCTGGGGTTTATGACATACACTACCGGTCAAAAGTTTTGAAACTGTTGGGCCTCATGTATTCAGATAGAAGACAAAGGCAGGCCTAACACAGTCGTAAAACCTAACTCAGGCCCCCACATACCAGGTCATAAATTATACTGATAAAAATCGTGCCAAAAACAAACAAAGGGAGTCCAAAACAGACTACAAATCCCATGAAGCCTTGCTCACTAAAGGATCGAACTCTCAACTCCTATTGGATGAGGCACACAACAGAACGTCCCTCAACCATGACATCATCAGGAGTAGAAATACCTCTGAAATGCTTCCGGGATTTGCTTCCAGCAACTTTGCTCGCCGTGTGTAGACGCAGCTCATCGCTGCTCTCAGGTGCAGCCTCATGGCACAAGGAAGTAACGTCCGACTTGTGGCCATACAATCTCCATCTCGCTGGACGAGTTGAGATTACTCTGTGTTCCACCGAACACTCTAATGGATCCGAAGGAGACCACCGAGCAATCCGCATCTTCATCCGTTTGCCTGCAGAAGTGAAGAGAAAAGATTTCTCTTCCCTCTTCAATCAAGTCAACGTCACTGATTTCTCCGCCAGCCCGCCGAGAATCAGCAGCCGTACTGCCCACCGACAGAGCGAGGAAACGGCCTCCCGTCATCACCCAAGCCTCGAGGAACTGAGTTTGAGTTAAAGGACGGATGAAAACACATTCTACCTGCATCCTCATGCGATTCAAGTAAGAGGTTTACGTCTGGGCAGAGATAGAATATTATAGTGTGTTATTTTTGTGTTTCAAGGTTATTGCTTGTACAGTTTACGGACCGCCATGTCCGCTCATTATTAATACTCAGGGTATTAATTATCACTAATGAGATTTGCTGTATTGTAGTCCAACCACATTGGGCTGTTGTGCATTTCCGCCATCGCGGGTGAGACCGGCAAACTGAGTTTATCCCTTAAAGAATCAAAGAACGCGGGACGGTTTACGAGCCATCCACCGCGTCTCTGAGTGATAAACTAACAGCTGCTTTCTCTCCCACGATCGCGAAATTGGCTTTGGGGCTGTCACTTAATTCTCTCTCTCTCTCTCTTGTATTAACCACACACACACACACACGCACGCGCGATCCCTCACAAACATTCTCGGACACATTTTTGGCTAGTAGATAGCTTCGTGATAAAGCTCAGCTTTGTCCCTAAGCTATCGTACAAGCGGATACACACGGTAACTGGTAGACACCATTGACTGGTTCCTCTCCGCCCACATTCATGGCCATATTCTCTGGCCGGAAGTCTCGCATGACATACTCTCCACGAGAGTCACGTCCGCCATTTTGTGCGCGTCCCTCCTTACACACACACACACACACTCGCTCTCACACACATACACACACCCTCATGTGTTATAGGATTATTTTGATTTCCATATCTAATCATATCACTGTTTAGTTTGTAGTTGTAAGTCGGAAGTTTATTGACTGCATTGTATTAATTATTAATTGATATTACTGCATAAATAAACTTCGTTATATTACAAAGAGAAGTGTTTTGGTTTGTTTTGCATACACCTGTGTCATGCTGACGGAATGTCAGTGCTCGGATTCAAGCCTTCATTCATTGTTTTTTTTCCCGAAAATCGATATTCTTCGAATGTCGATTTTCCTAAGAAAACAATCTAATATTGAGACTGTTATACTATCTGGTTATTAGTCCCTGATTCCAGGGTGGTGCCCCGTCAATGTTAATCCTTATTAATATTCTATTGATTTTTGATAATTGATAATTATCTTTGATGATTGTTGAATCTGAATGATCAATAAGCTAGTGTTAATTTTAATTAATGTTTCATCGATGTTAACAATTACCGATTATCTTTGATAATTGTTGATTTAAAGGATTAGAAAAAGCTAACATTGATTCTCATCAATGTTCTATTGATTTTAATAATTAATAATTGTCTTTGATAATTATTAATTATTGCTAATAACCAAACCCGCTCCTAAAGTAGCGCACTACATTTACTGGAGCCCCATATGAGGTTTTAATGAGTTAGATTCAATTAATTAATTTAAATATTAATTAATAACTAAAGAAATAATTATCAATTATTTCTCATAGTAACACTGATCTAAACAACCAGTAAAGCCCTACAAAACACTTGACTGAAATGTTTCTCACGATCTTAAAAATCTTTTGATCTGAAGGCATATGCTTAAATGTTTGAAATGAGTTTTGTAGACAAAAATATAATTGTGCCACCATATTTATTTAATTATAAAACTAAAATGTAATTTAAAAAAAAGTTTTTTGATTTCAGCCAATAAGCCAATAAGTGCCCAACATAGATGGGAATTCCTTCAATACTGTTTAAAAAGCATCCCAGGGTGATACCTCAAGAAGCTGGTTGAGAAAATGTCAAGAGTACATGTCTGCAAATTCTAGGCATAGGGTGACTACTTTGAAGATGCTAAAATATAACATAGTTTTGATTTGTCACAACATAATTCCCATAGTTCAATTTATGTTATTCCATAGTTTTGATGACTTTACTATTATTCTAAAATGTGAAAGAAAAAAATTATAATAAAGAATGAGTAAGTGTTTCAAAACATTTGACCAGTAGTGTATGTTAATAGTTTTCTCTTTTTCTTGCATCTATTCTAACATCTAAGTGTTTACAATCAGCTCCCCATTGATCCTCATTGTAATATTTTTTATATTTTGGATGTTCTAGACATGCCAGTCACTCAGCTGGGCAAAAGGGTATTGCTCTTGTAGCAAAAATTGTGAACAATTTTGTGAATAGTGTTGGGCACATTGCATATAATCATACTGGTTGGGCACTACTGTAAGCTTTTTCAGGGATGATGGTGAACAAAACAAGCAATTAGATATTCCTGATTGCTTTACTGTATACTCTGCCCGCTTGAACCAATCATTATGATGTGCATTCTCTAGCAATCTTTCTTTTTCCAATAATGTGTCTCTTTCATAGTCTGTATCATTGTGAGCATTCTGTATCATTCTGTATCATTTTCCCAGTGGAAATTCTACAAACCTCTTTTTAATGGATTTATTTACTTGCGTACCTTGTGTCGGATCAGTAGCATTATGGGGATTCGGGAAACCACTCAAGAGCTGAGAAGTCAATTGTGGGAAACGTTTGTCCTGGTGAGAAGTCAAGCGTGGGAAAGCCTTCCTGCCCTGGGTCTGAGGATTGGTCTCTAGGCCCTGGGTCTGGGGCAGCTGCTGCACCAGATGTACTAGCATTAGTATCAATGTCAGAACCTCTCTCACCTTCCTGTCCTGTCTCCACTGGTTGTGGTACATCCTCCTGCATCTGTATTTCATCTCTTGCTACAGCATTTTCAGCTGCCCTAAAATGAGGTGCAACAGCGTTACTACTCTCTCCTTCCTGCTCTGTATTTCCTTCTCCTTGTTCTGCCCTTTCTTGGTCATGAGCTTCAAGTTCTATTTCATCTTCAGGGGAATCCACATTTAAATCTTCCTGATCATCTTCTGCACTATCTACTTGTTCTTCTTGTCTCCTTGGTCTCAATCTAGGCACTCTAGTGCAGTGATTTAAATGATACCACATTGTGCTACCTTCCACCTGCACTGCTGTTGGGGTTGCCCTTACTACATTATAAGGTCCTTCCCTTCTGGGTTCATTCCATTTCCTCCTAAAAACTCTAAGGTACACTTGGTCTCCAAGAACTATGGGACAGGGCACTTGTTCTTCTTCCCTGGGTCCCCTTCTCTGTTCCTGTGAATAAATGGCTTGATGTATAGTAGTTAATTGTCTCATGTAAACCCTTAATTCCATCTGCAACTGTTCTAGAGGTGGGCCTTCATAAGGACCTCTCAAATATGGTACTGGCATGGGCCTGCCTGATAGCATTTCATGCAGTGTAAGATTAGTGATTCTATTGGTCTGCATGTGGTAAATCCTCAATGCAAGAGGTAGGGCATCAACCCAGTTGAGTTTAGTGTCAGCACAAATTTTGTTAAGCTTAGCTTTGAGAGTACCTCTTAAGTACACTTTTCTAAGGATCTCATTCATCTTGGATCCCCCCAGGCATTTAGCTAGTATTGCTTTGATATCTCCAATTGCCAGCAACTTGCCCATTGTTTCTTCTTCCACCATTCTGATCCATTTTCCAGCCCCCTCATGGATGTCTGGAAGGCGAGCTATCAGTCCATCAAGATCTTGACTGGCCCATGGCACATACTGTCCTTGTGTTCCCTTGATCAAAATTGGACATTGCATTGAATCTACAGAAAGCGGTATCCACATGATTTTAATGCACCCCTCATGGGTGAGTACGTCCTTCACGTACACCTGCCAATTCAGCCCTTTCCTTCCTAGGAGAGTGGTATCCACAGGATTTTGCGCATTTCAACCTTATTTACAACACTTATTTATATTTGCATGCACAGTTTTTGAGATCTGGAACCCACTTTTGTTTTTGATCTAATTAGTCATTTAATTAAGTTCGGGACTGGTGAGGCTCTTAGAGTTACCAATACCCAGGCCCAACTTACAGCATACTACACAAAACACTATTAAGCAAAATTGCTTACCTTATTTTTTGGCACCAGTTGTTTTTTGTAGCCCGCTTCAGCCAGCCTGCCGTGGCCCTCTGCTTTCTGGCCCCTTTCCAACCCCACGTTGTGCGCCAATGAATTATGTCATGGAATATTGAAGACTCTTTCCCTCTATGCAAGAAATCTCTCGAAGTCAGGAGTTCCAGATGTCAAAGGTTAGGTTTTATTGAGCAAAACAACAAAACCTGAGATGCCAGCTGTCCATCTGACTCTCTCATTCCAAACTTTCATCTTTATACACTTCTGTTATCATGAATTACCTCATAAGCACACATCTCTCGTCTTTTTAGCCAATAGGCGTGCTTTCCCTTTTTTCCTGTCTGCCACCATTATTTCTCAGACCTTCTGGCTTCTTTTTAATGGTGAAATTCTGGCCATAAATCTATTTTAAAAAAATAACCTTTTAAATTCATTTATTATGAAAGTATACATTTTAAGTAAATAGAATAGTACAGTTTAAGCATAATACAGTAACTTTGACTACTGGCTGTGGTAACTTTAACTATTGGCTGTGCCATTCAGTGTCTTAGGAATGCACTCTCTCTGTCTTACACCATTGTGTTTGTTACAGCTGAGTACTCCGTGTGTTTCTCACAGCATAAGCACTTAGGCCTCATAGCCTCATATTCTCTTTCCTGGATTACATAATGCCCAGGATATTCTATATAAGTACCTTTCTTTAAGTTTGATATAAAATATACTATAATACAGAAAAATATACTATACAATCTACGCAGATATGAGCCAAAAAAACCATGCAGTCCATGCTCAAATGTTCTGACTACGCAAACATAATACCGTCCATGGTGATGTTGAGGTGCTTCAGTGGGATTCAAAAGGCCAAAGCAGAGACGCTGGCCTTCACCAGAGCGACATGTCACATTTTCCAAGTTTGTTTACAGACGGTATGTGTTTCTCCCAGTCAGTGGCACAGCAGAATGAGGTGCTTTTTGAAAGTTGCAATTGTACAGCTTTTAATACGCGGCACACATCGCTGGTGTTGTGCGGAAACGCATTCATACAATCAAAGACATCCATCTAGTGCATGTTTACAAAAGACCAGCAATTAAAAATAGCACAGATGGGTGCAAAAACTGTCCAGGATGCCTTCAAAACAGCACAACAGCAAGACAGCAAACAGAAAGATGAAACAGAATGGGGTCTCCATTTTAGAGTTATAACTTGACATTGCATCTTTTAAAAGTGGTGTGAGATGTATGATAACGGTCAAAGCATTTCTACATTTTTTATGTAGAAAAACTTTTAAGTCCAGATAGGCACACAAAGGTGCCCTGTGTAAGTCCACTTTGGTGTAGATGAATCTCCCATGACAGGCCATCTCTCTCCTCTTCACTTGTGTGACTGACTGAGTGACAGTGGGCAGGGCCAAGGGTGCAATGATGAAAAATAGCCGTTGATGTCTTGCAGAAGAGGCAGTTTTGTGCAGATATATTTGATCCTTGTGACATCACAAGTTCCACAAATTCCAAACTAGCTGTTTTTGTAGCTTGGTTTAAATAAATGCCCTTTTTCTATTAAGGATAAAGTTTTCAGTTCTGAAACTTACAGTATGTTTTTATAGTTCAATGACCTCTTATATGTCAGAATATCAAGGAAAATATGATTCCTCATGTCATGACCACTTTAAACACGTGTAGTGTCATTTCATATATTTTAGCACAGTTAATGTATTTATTCAATTTGATACTAAAACTGCTTCATTCTTTTCTGAGTGGTTTTTAAAGCCTGGACAGAGTAAGGGAATGGCTGATGCATAAATGAATCCATTTGCAACATTTAACCAATTTTCAGTCGTTTATGATGGAATTTATAGTTTAAGCTTAACAGGTATGAACAATCATCAGTGAATGAAATATGCATTAACGAGATGGCCAGACTGCTGCAGGTTATATATGTTTGATTTATTATTCATAAGATGAGTGTAGCTACATTTAAAAATGAGAAAATATATTTAGAGGCAAATTTCAGCAAATTATACATTTGAGATCAGTCACGTTAATGCCAAAAACACAAGCCTGAGCTGCACTACATAGAAGTGCGTTCTTATGAAGACCAGTCTTTCCAAGCTACCTTGGAAGAATGAACTCTGAAGGACAGGAGGACATGGAATGCATCTTTTGCAAGCTTTGAGATGTGCTGCGGTCTTTCTGTTGCATAATTGCCTGCCCAGCACATTTGTAGCCAGTGAGAGAACTACTGGCATTTTAACACACTAGTGACAGCATTATTATCATCACACCAGAGAGGTTTTGCAGGACTAATGACATGCTAAAAGAATAAAGTCTGTTAACACTTGTTTCCTACATATTATTTATTACCTCTTAAAAAGAATCCTAACAAAACAACAAACTCTAACAAGCCGCCAAACACAACAAATGTCCTTTGCCTGTCACCGTAGCGCTGCTATGACTTCTGGAACTTCAAAAGGGTTCTTGCTAACATTATCTGATGCATCCTCAATATTCAGCCTGATCAAGAAGACATCTGGGTAATTTTATGCATTCTCGGTACTTGCATTCTTGAGTATTAGAATTTAACTTCAGCAGTGAATGATGGTGTCAAACTAGTCCAAAAGAATGTAAGAACACATAAGATCATTTGTAAACACATGTAACCAGAAACTAGCAAGCCGGATTATTTCAAAGTGGAAGTTTGTCATGAGGTTCAGTGTAAGTAGTCAGAGACAGTTTAGAGATGGACCACTGGTATTAAAATGAATAGGAGAAATAGGAACGGCCAACAGATGTAGAAAAGGAAGAGCCAAACACCTTTTAGACGCCTGTCAGTCAACTCGAGAATGTGCATGCGCATTAGCTGAACCAGCCTGAAAAATATCATTTTTAGCGTGATCTGAGCTAAAGAAGCACAATTTATGATACCATCGTTTTGAGATTTTACTGCTGATTTTAAATATGTTCTTTGATCGTAGTCTCAACTGTTTTGGAGATTTCGGTCTTTCCCCATTCAAGTAGATAGGAGCTGTACTTTTATGCCGCTTGTGTATATAGAATATAGCTACCCAGCTTGCCCGAGAGTGTTCCAAAGTGGACTGACTTGCCTTGAAAGTGAAGTAGTCCAGTAGTATGGCAACAATGCTGTGTCGTGAGGTCATCGGAATAGACTGGTATTCCTACGAGAAGCTCCCATAACATCAGGTGCTGACGCAGCATGGAAGTGACTGACTTAAAAGTCAGACTTTTACTCACATGCTTTGTTTATTTTAACTCAAATTAAATAAACAATTTAAATGAGTTGTTTATTTCAGTTGCCTTGCTGGATATACCTGATTATGTTGTGGTAGCCTATATGTCACACACAAGGAAATAGAGCAAGACACCTGAATTCAGTCGATTATGCTACTGTACCGACCCGTGTACACAGACCAATGTCCTATAAAACTCCGTAGAAACCACTGTGTCTGTGTTTCCACTTTTGCTGCACTTAAATGTTGAAAGGGAACGTGTCTAGTTAAAATGCAGTTCCGGTTTTACCCAGCAGATGGAAGCAAATTATCGTTTTCTAATCTGCTCTCTCGTTTACTCTTGGTTTAGGATGATAGTGGAAATTTAAAGGTGAATTGTTTTAAATTTTTTGGATGTTAAAATGTTTTCTCCTGTCCCAGTTTAATGTATAGAGACAATAAATAAATAAGCCATAAATTGGTTTAAACACTGGCACTTTTAAATAATTTCTCTGATTGTTTAAAGATCTGACCAGCCCATGACAGCACTATTGGATTGACCAATGGCATGAGTTTGTTGTGGGACTTTCTGTTTACTGTTTATCAGTAATAGTATGAAGATGATTTAATTTCTGAAAGTCAAAAAAAAAATTTTCTATGAGATTTGCCGTTTTTTGCAACCCTGTAACTAACTATGTCTAAATAGGCTGCAGTTTAAAACCTGATTTCTATGATTGCCATTTTCTAGCAATAAACATTAAATAACATCAAAATAAAAAAAAAGTATACAATTTAAAATACCCCAAATACCTCAAATATTTTAATATGTTCTGTTATTTTGTAAGTGTTTGTATGGTCCGTTATTTGGTAAGTGTTGCAAACAATGTCAGGGCAATTCCACATTACATAAATGAAAAAATAAAATAATAATAAAAACTGTTATCAAAACATTGTTGGAGATATATTTAATTACTTTTTAAAGATTAGTTATAATTACAACCTCCTCCCGATCTGCTGAGAACATCACCTTGAAGAAATGGCTGAAGACACACCGCTTCCACAAGGATTTTATTAATCCATAACCATTAATAAAGGTGCTTTCTATTAACCTATACCTTAAAAGGTTTTACAACTTAAATGTCTGACTGATAGCTATGATAATTTTTGTTTAACCTTTCTAAAATTGTGATAAACTAACATATCATCATCTTCTGTCTGAACTCGTTTTCAGAGCAAAGTAGCCTATATTTTTTGTTCATAAAAAATAGTAATTATTAATTCATTTATTTTTTTAATTCCACGTGCTGTCCAAGTGTGGTATTTTTGAAGAGGGAAACTGCCATTTCTGTATGATTATGTATTTATGTTTGCTGTTACTATCTTTGTACTTATGTGCTTATAACACATATAACAGCAACACCACAGAACTGTATATGGGGTTTCTAGCCAAAACACATAATTTTTCATTTGTTTTAAAAAGGTGTATTGTTAATCCTTTTTTAAAAATTGTTAAGCTATGCAATTTTTGAAGATTTACACTGAAAAAGAAAATGTTAACCTAAAAATGTGCTTCATGTGGTAACTGGTTTTATTCAAGTCAAAAATATAAGTTCAAATTACTGAACCAAACTGAATACATGATACATGATTACACCAACAAAACTCATTTTAAAGGTCAGTTAGAAATAGCTCCTATTGCTTAAAAAAAAAAAAAAATTGCAGGTTAAAATTTTTTTTTGCAGTGTAGAGTACAACGGGGCTAAAGGTAATTTGATCTAATATTTGGTCATTTTTAAAATGTAGCAAATTTATGTAGCTAATGAGAATCCCTGAAATTATCAAATTTATTTTGAGACTAAATACTTATTTGTCATTCCTCTCTGTCACTCACTTGAAGTTGTGTTGATGTAGTGACACTAGGGGTCGAACTTGGGAGCCCCAATCACCTCTGATATTTGAGAAAAGGCCAATGAGAATTGGCGAGTGGAATTTGCATGCCACTCCCCCGGATATACGGGTATAAAAGGAGACGGCTTGCATCCACTCATTCAGATTTGTTCTTCGGAGCCGATCAGTGTAGAGCTTACACTGGCGCTCCATTCACCTTGAAGAGTGTATAAAGCTGTTGGATATATGGTGCATTTACAGCGGGTTCTCTCTCCTCGCACAGATAAGTGCAGAGAATGCCCCTGGGCGCTTCAGCAGCCACACTAAAAGAGTAATTTTCTCTAAAAGAGTGAAGCACTGACGGAGAGCGTCTTTTTAAAGATGCCTTTCTGTCTATGTGCAGTTCCTGGTTGCGGTCGGTATCTATCTTCCTCTGATGGCCACGATCGCTGTCTCATGTGTATGGGTCGTAGTCACGCTGAGACAGTGTTCGTGGATGGCTCATGTTCTCACTGCAAGAACATGACCATGGCAACTTTGCGATCATGGCTTTCTTTCTTTCATAGAGGGAAAGCCACTCCAGCCGCTCCCCATCCTGGTCCTTCTGCTTGCATGCACAAGGCCACGGCGGCTAGCTCTGGGGGTGATTTGGGGGCTTCATTGGGATCATTTCCGCCAGGCAAATCCCCACGGACCTCCCATTCCCCAGCACGCTCGTTTCCACCGGTCGAGTTCAAGGATGAGTCAGGCGGCCCGCCCCAGGGCGGGCTCAATGTCTCATTCGGGGCTCGAGATGAGGATGAGGTATCGATCACAGCATCGGAGAGCGGGCTTTTGCAGTCTGACGCTCTGCCCCAGTTCCTTTCTTCCCGGAGGTGCATGAGGAGCTCACAAAGTCGTGGCGGGCACCTTTTACTGCTGGTGCTGTTTCTTGAGTTCTTCCGCTCTCACTAGCCTTGATGGCGGGGTGGCCAGGGGGTACACGGAGGTTCCTTGGGTGGAACAGGCTTTGTTTACAGGTGCACCTGTACCCGCAAAACGCTGCCACTTGGCGGAATCGTCCTAGGCTCCCATCCAGGGCCTGTAAGTTCATGTTGTCCTTGATGGCCAAGGCTTACAGTGCTGCTGGACAGACTGCCTCCGCCTTGCATGCCATTGCCATCCTGCAGGTCCACCAGGCCAAGGCTCTGAAAGAGCTGCTCGAGGTTAGTCCTAACCCGGGATTGATGCAGGGGTGGGTGACGAAGGTCACGCCGTGGGCTCTCGGGCAGGCGATGTCCACTATGGTGGTCCAGGAGTGCCACTTGTGGCTCAACCTTGCAGAGATGAGGGATGCTGACAAGGTTCGCTTTCTATCGTCCCCATCTCTCAAGGTGGCCTGTTCGGCGATATTGTCGAGGACTTTGCCCAGCAGTTCTCGGCAGTCAAGCAGCAGATGGAGGCGATCCAGCACATCCTGCCCCAGCCTGATTCCTCCCCCACCTACAGGCCGCCGAGATCCCGTACCTCATCTGCTCGTTGCCGAGGGCGTCCACCTACGGTAGCAACATCGGATCCGATGGCTCGGCCTCAGCATAGAGCCTCCCGCAGAAAGTTGACGCCCCCCGTCCCTCAGTCTGGCGCCAAGAACCCCAGTAGGGCTTCAAAGCGTCCCTGAGACGGGCGACCCAGGGGTGAGGAGACCCGTTGTCAACCAGGAGGTGATACACAGACCACTCCATCCCCCGGTGGAGGGCCAGGAGGAGAATTTTTAATTCCCTTTTTTATTCCCACTTTCATTTTCAGAAAAAGAGCGGTTTCCTCATTCTCTGGGTCACACACTTGGTGTCACGACAGACGTACATCGAACACTCGCAGCAGGGGCGCTGCGGACGCGAGTCCTCCGCCATCGCACACTCAGTTGCGACACACACATACCCAAGATCAGGCATATGTGACGCACCACGAGGACTCCAAGCCTCCTCTCCCGTCGCAGACTGGTCCTATGGTGGGTACACGGAGCAAGGTAAGTGCTCCAACATCTCTCTCAGCACAGCCACGAGTTCGGGACGTGAGGCCTCTTGACGTGGCAGCTCCTGCTCTGCCCTGCCGCGAGGCCCCATCCGCAGGTATGTCAAAGGCGATTGTCCCCTTGGTGCCACTCGCACGGAGTCTGGAGGCATGGTTAGTGCTCTCCAACCTGTCGTGCTGGCTCGTCAGGATGATCCGACTCTGCTATGCGATTCAGTTCACCAGGCGCCCGTCCAGGTTCAATGGCATCCGTTTTGCCTCAGTAGCAGGCAAGGACGCCACTGTTCTGCATGCGGAAATCGCAGTCCTTCAAGAGAAGGACGCGATAGAGCCTGTCCCTCCAGCCGAGATGAAGAAGGGGTTTTACAGCCCCTACTGCATTGTACCAAAAAAAGGTGGTGGGTTGCGGCCAATCTTAGACCTGCGAGCTTTGAATCGGGCCCTGCACAAGCTCCCGTTCATAATGCTGATGCAGAAGCGCATTCTGTCATGTGTCCGGCATCAAGATTGGTTCACGGCAGTAGACTTGAAGGACGTGTACTTTCATGTCTTGATTTTGCCTCGACACAGACCGTTCCTTTGGTTTGCCTTCGAGGGTCAGGCATACGAGTACAAGGTCCTCCCTTTCGGTCTGTCCTTGTCATCTTACATCTTTATGAAGTTGCAGAGGCAGCCCTTGCCCCACTAAGGGAAGTGGGCATCCACATCCTCAATTATCTCGACGACTGGCTGATTCTAGCTCACTCTTGAAATTTATTGTGTGTGCACAAGGACTTGGTGCTCAGACACCTCAGCCGATTGTGGTTTCAGGTCAACTGGGAAAAGAGCAAGCTCTCCCTGGTGCAGAGGGATAATGTGTGCTTTTTTGTCCATGTGAGTTCCCAGGACCGGCGAACCCTGGATGTCTTTCCTCCCCAGCACCCTGCGGCAGGTGAATTCGCTGTAGGAATTCGATGCCAGGCCCAGTACTCATGAAGTATGCCCTGTCAGGTCAACCCGTGTACTTGGAATAGGTGCTCCATATGTACTGGTTTCCTGTCGGTAATCCCATATGAGGTGTTTTCCACAGTACGGTTTCCCTGATGGTAAACCCATGTCTTCCCCTGGGCAGAGCTCTGCTCTGCCACCAGTTGCTGCACATGTAGAGCTTCTCCCTTCCAGTAGGACCTACCGCAGGGACTCCTTTCCATGTGTGGTACTTCCAGGTTGCTAAGTCCATGTGATGTGCTCTCCACATGTTAAACTCCCTTCGGGCAGGATGTGGTCTCCACGGTGTCCTTTCTCCATGGGGGAAAAGAACACCTTCCCCGGCGTGAATATTTCTTGGTCCTAGCTAAGTGAATTTTCATTTTCAAAGAGGAAAAAAGAGAAAAGGTCAAAACAGCTGATGCGACCTATTCCCATTGTAAATACGTCTTGTCCCCCCCCCCTTGGGGTACGAGGGACTATACGACTTATGTGGGGTATTGGGAAGGTCACAATGGGGCTGTGTTCACTTGTTACTAGGCACGCAGTAGCCTGCCTGCATCTGCACTGCTGATCTGCGTAACACAGCTGGTTGTGGCATTTTGTATAGGGACCCCTAGTGTCACTACATCGACACAAAGTCAAGTGAGTGACAGATAGGGAACGTCTTGGTTACTGTTGTAACCTCCGTTCCCTGATGGAGGGAACGAGACGTTGTGTCCCTCCTGCCACAACACTGAACTACCTGCTGAAATGGCCGGGACACTGTCTCTGCTCCTCAGCACAAACCAGAATGAGTGGATGCAAGCCATCTCCTTTTATACCCGTATGTCCAGGGGAGTGGCATGCAATTTCCACTCGCCAATTCTCAGTAGCCTTTTCTCAAATATCAGAGGTGATTGGGGCTCCCAAGTTTGAGCCCTAGAGTCACTACATCAACACAACATCTCGTTCCCTCCATCAGGGAACGGAGGTTACAACAGTAACCAAGACGTTTTCAGTTTTGTTCAAGGTGATTAAAAGTTTCTTAATAACTATCCAACAAGTAAAAGGATAGTATTGGGGTAAAAAAGTCCTCCTGTTGCAGGGGCTAAAGGCCCCTATAAAACACATTGTTTTTCTTAAGTGGGGGGATAGATTTGTTAAGAAGAATGTTCAAAGTGGGCTCAAATTGACTGATCTAATCACAATAGGGATTCATTTGTTTATAGAATACTTGATATGTTATGAAATGCCAAATGTAAAGGTTCCCTCGCCACCAGGCCTGGATCTAGAATGGTTACATTAAGGGGGGCAATAACATATAATGAGTGTTCGCGTGTGTATTCTGTCGAGGGATGAGGTGGGGGTTCGTGTGTGTATTCAGTCGAGGCTGCACGAGTCTTCAGTTCCAGCACATTTCGTTAGGGTTTGGGTTAGTGCCATGATGATACAATTCTACCCTTTTCTTCACTTGAGCTTGGGGGGTTGGGGGGGAGGAGATCCTGCCCTGCTCGCCACCTTTTTAAAAAAAGGAGTTTTAATCTAAACTGCCTTTCCTTATTATTTCTTTTCACACAAATTATGTTGGTCCATCAATCTTGATACATTTTGTGACCAGAAAAAAAAAGCACATTTTCTTTCTTTCTTTCTTTCTTTGTTTCTTTTGTTCTAACCAATTAGTGCAGATACAACAACACTTTGTCTTATTGTACTTTTGTACCAACAGATCCTTGTGTCTGTATTTCCCTCTCACTGTTTCCCAGCTTTGATAATGCTGTTTTGATAGTCACTGTCTATTTGTGGGGGGATCTTGATACAGTATGTGCCATTCAAATGTGCTCTCACCCATTTCATTTCCTCTTTTGACCATCTATCATAGCAAGTTGCACAAGAGCCTTTTCACTGGTCACTTGCCACTGTTACTAATGCAAATTGTATTTGCATGAAAACTCGTTGCCTTGCGGGCCCTTCCTGCCCATGGGAACAGAGAATGCTGCTGGACATACTGAGAATCAGACTGAAGCATTAAATGTATAATGCATAATATTACTGCCTCTATAAATTGATCTTGTGCAGGGGTGTAAAGTAATTGAGTAAAAATACTTAAATATTATTCTTAAGTATTATTTTTTGGGATTTGTACTTTACTCGAGTGCAATTTAAACAGAAAACTTGTACTTTTACTGAACTACATTTCCAAAGAAAAAATAGTATGTTTTACTCCATACAGTTTTATTTAAACTGGAAAAGTACTTACTACATTTTTGCAGATAATTTTCTTTCATCTTACTGGACTGAAGTTGCCTTTTCACTGCATCTGACAAATGACAGATGACAGACCAGATTTCAAATGCAGTGTCACACGGCAGTTGTGTGGAGTTCCGACCATCTGCAGAGACGGAATTTCGGATCTGATTTGAGCTTCGGATACGTTTAAATATTTGTGCGACTAGACCATATGTGACCACCTGACTGAATGTGAAGTATTCATCAAAAACTATGAGCACGAGGGGGCCTGGGTAGCTCAGCGAGTATTGACGCTGACTACCACCCCTGGAGTCGTGAGTTGGAATCCAGGGTGTGCTGAGTGACTCTAGCCAGGTGTCCTAAGCAACCAAATTGGCCCAGTTACTAGGGAGGGTAGAGTCACATGGGTTAACCTCCACGATTCGCGATTAGTGGTTCTCGGTCTCAATGGGGCGTGTGGTAAGTTGTTCGTGGATCGCAGAGAGTAGCATGAGCCTCCACATGCGGAGTCTCCGCAGTGTCATGCACAATGAGCCATGTGATAAGATGCACGGATTGGCAACGTTTTTGCAAAATAAAATTATGTGGTTCATTACACGTCTCAGGGCAGTTCTGAAGTGAAATGTCCACTGTGTGGCACTAAAATGTTCTCCCGAATAGGTGAGGTTTTTAAGGTTAATGTTCTGTTGAGATGTAAATCAACAAAACCTCTCTACCCTAAACCTTAAACCTAAACCTAACCGATAGTGTCATAAAAAGCAAATGTGACATGAAAAACACAATTTCTGAAGCAACCACATCATTTTGTGGTGCTTCTATGACACTTTCGGCTCACGTGTCGACTTGTGTGCTCTTCAGGACTCGTATTCATTCCACCAGGAAATTACCTTGTTACATATAACAGGCCACATAAAAATAATTTGACCAGGTTGCGAATGCCACTGGAGGAGAAATATGACAGTCATCAGAGACAGTAAAAAGGCTACTTAAACCACTTTACAACACAATCTCTCACACAATCTCCTCTCTTGATTTCATTCTAGCTTATAAAAATATATATATATATTTTTTACTTTTTAATACTTAAGTACAATTTAATGTGAAAACTTTTTTTACTTTCACTCAAGTATGTTTTTGGCTAGATACTTGAACTTTTAATTGAGTAAAATATTCAGTCAGTATCCATACTTTCACTTAAGTAGTATTTCTAATTTTTACACCCCTGATCTTGTGAAATGTCATCAATTATCCAATGTATGATATATTTTTTATACTCAAATAATCAATAAAAGAAAATGTTGACACTGGAGGTGGAGGATGTCCAATACTCACCTGTTCCCCAAACATACAAACAGTACAGAGTATGCCTTATGATTATACTCCAAGCACACATACTTCTAGTTACTCAGAGCAGATCAAGAAGATCAACAACAAAGTAATGTTAAAAAAAGGAAATATTAATTGCCAGGTTATTACCATCAGTTTGGCTATTTTAACAGTTTGGGAAGATTGAAAATATCCTTAGAGGATTGCCAATTTACTTTGAAATTTGTGTGTTTCACTAAATTTCACTATTGGGCAATGCTCGTTAATGCTTCATATCTTTGTTAACTAACTGCATCTTCTGTCCAGTAAATCTACATTTACATTTATGCATTTGGCAGATGCTTTTATCCAAAGCAACTTACAGTGCACTTATTACAGGGACAATACCCCCGGAGCAACCTGGAGTTAAGTGTCTTGCTCAAGGACACAATGGTGATGGCTGTGGGGATCGAACCAGCAACCTTCTGATTACCAGTTATGTGCTTTAGCCCACTATGCCACCACCAAATCTAAAGGACAGTTTCACCACACAAGAATTCCACTCCAGAAAGAACACACTTCCATGTTAAATCTGTCCCTGTAGGCATCTGGGCATAACAGAAAATGTGATAAAAACACAGCAAAAAAACATAGTCAAATGTAATAGAATGATAATGGTGCAAGGCATAGCGGTTGGCAGATAAGATAATGAGCTGCAGTCTAGACAAATATCTGCCTATAAAAGCAAGCTTTAGTGATTTCAGATAAACCTGACGTCATTGAAGTAGGGCTTGTATCAAGAAGGTAACATGGAAGAATTTCCAAATCACAGACACTCCTGCCAAAAAAAAAAAAAAAAAAAAAGAAAGAAAGAAAGAAAGAAAGAAAAAATCTGTCACTCTCTTTTTATCCTCTTAGTTTATGAGTCAGTGCCATGTAATCCAATGGGTGGTGCAGCAAAGTGTTTAGCTGTGCAGACATTAACAAAAAACTTTATTATGGCTTATAAAGCTGAGAGAAACAAGAGTAATGGCAGATTTAGACAGTCTTTCTCTTGTTATCACAGACAATTTGGGCTAGATTGCAGCTAAAATGAATAGAGTGTATATTGTATTATCTTGGTCTTTTCAAATATGACTTAAAAGTCCAAATTTTGGAAGCCCACAACTGACATTTTAAATACACAATAGCCTACCCAGTATTTACACAATACCTAGCAAAAGTATTTAGACACATGACCAAGTATAATTGAATTGAATTACAGATCCTACAAAATTCTATGTGATATTTTTATTTCAAAGCTTATTTAAGGCAAATACTTTACCTGGTATGATGCTGTTTGAGCAGCTGATTTGTGCCATTTACAGTATAAGGTTTTTAATTTTGGCTATCTATCTTGGTTTCATATTTGGTTCATGGTTTCAAAATTGTTCCCATAGATTTTTGTTTTGTATTTATTTGTATTTTATTTTTGGCTGTGTTCTCCGTGCAACATCAGCTACTGAACTGCGTAGCCACTTTACATTTCCCCCTCTTGTTCTTGCGGAGAGTGTAGAGCAAAAGTACCCAATGTACTGTCCTATGAGCCACATTTCATACAACCCCTCTTGTTAATAGTTTATCCTTTTTTTGGGGGAGGGGGGATTTTTCACCTTTTTCTCCCAATTTTGGAATGCCCAATTCCCAATGCACTTTAAGTCCTCGTGGTCGCATAGTGATTCGCCTCAGTCTGGGTGGCGGACAAATCCCAGTTGCCTCCGCGTCTGAGACAGTCAACCCACACATCTTATCACGTGGCTTGTTGTGCGCGTTGCCACGGAGACATAGCGCGTGTGGAGGCTTCACGCCATCCACCGCGGCAACCACACTCAATTTATCATGCGCCCCACCAAGACAAACCACATTATAGCGACCACGAGGAGGTTACCCCATGTGACTCTACCCTCCCTAGCAACCGGGCCAATTTGGTTGCTTAGGAGACCTGGCTGGAGTCACTCAGCACGCCCTGGGATTCGAACTAGCGAACAGCGTATTTTACCACTGAGCTACCCAGGCCCCAATAGTTTATCCTTAAATTCGGCCCATAAATCAATTTTCACTTTCTGCATTTGGTTTGGCCTTTAGTGTTTCGTGGTTCTCTTGTAGAGGGATTATTGAAATGATAATGGCCACTGTGAATTCCAAATACTCAGATTCAATTTTGTTCCCTTTTTTCTTACTGCAGTAATACATTTGTATTAGTTTGCCTCTTTTTAATGTCCTCAAAGTGGCCTTCTTTATTTTTGCAGCTGTCCCACTGTTGCCCAAGTGAATTATAAGCCCTTAAAGGAATATTCTGGGTTTAATTCAAGCTAAACTAAATTGACAGCATTTGTGGCAAAATGTTGATTACCACACAAAGTCTTAATTTAGATTTGTCCATCCTTTTCTTTAAAAAAGTAAAAGTCTGGGTTACAGTGGGGCACAAACAATACAAGTGAATGAGGCTGATCCGTAAATGTTAAAACACATACTGTTTCAAAAGTATTGCCACAAGCTGTAAACAATATGCATGTTAACATGATTTTAGTGTGATAAAATCGCTTACAAACCTTTTCTGTGTATAAAAAAGTTTATTTAAAGTCATATCCAATTTCACAACTTCGTTGCCATGACGACGCAACACCATAAACCCAAAAATTACCGTTAAAACACTATTTAAACAACTTTACAGCTCAAATAATACACAACTTTTAGAATCAGAATGCATTTAAGTGCTTATATAATATTATAAGCTTCACATTTCATCCTTTAAACTCTCCACAAATTGGCCCCATTCACTTCCATTGTAAGAAAGGGATAGTTCATCCAAAAAGGAAAATTCTCTCATCATTTACTCACCCTCATACCATCCCAGAAGTGTATGACTTTGTTTCAGAATAAGAAAAGTCATACACATCTGGGATGGCATCAGGGTGAGTAAATGATGAGAGAATTTTCATTTACGGTCAAACTATTCTTTTAACTTGTGTTGAACTGCAATATTTATTTAATTTGGTTAATTGATTGATTTACAGGAAAAGGAAAATTATATATATATATATATATATATATATATATATATATATATATATATATATATATATATATATATACACGACTGAAATGTTTCTCATGATCCTAAAAAATCTTTTGATCTGAAGGCGTATGCTTAAATGATTGAAATTAGTTTTGTAGACAAAAAAATCATTGTGCCACCATATTAATTTATTTCATTATAAAACTAAAATGTAATAAAAAAAAACAAGTTTTTGAAATTGATGACTTGGACCAAATAATAAAGAAAAGCAGCCAATAAGTGCCCAACATAGATGGGAACTCCTTCAAAACTGTTTAAAAAGCATCCCAGGGTGATACCTCAAGAAGTTGGTTGAGAAAATGTCAAGAGTGCATGTCTGCAAATTCTAGGCAATGGGTGACTACTATGAAGATGCTAAAATATAACACAGTTTTGATTTATTTTGGATTTTGTTTAGTCACAACATAATTCCCATAGTTCCATTTATGTTATTCCATAGTTTTGATGACTTTACTATTATTCTAAAATGTGAAAAAAAAAAAAAAAAAAAAAAAATTATAATAAAGAATAAGTGTTTCAAAACTTTTGACCGGTAGTGTGTGTGTGTGTGTGTGTGTGTGTGTGTGTGTGTGTGTAATACTTTAATAAAAAATAGAGAACTAAATTCAATGTGTGAAAGTTTTTTATGATTTTATGATAAAATAATAAATATATGTGTAATTATAATAATTTTATGTTATAATAATATTAAAATACTTTAATAATAATAACAATAAAAATAAGTATTATTATTATTTTAGCATGTTTACTGATGGCGTAGCTGGCGTAGCTGTTAATTAAGCTTTTTAACACTACCAAGTCATGAGTTAACTATTGCCTGTAGTTTCATACCAGAACAATTATCCAGCTTAGGTTAATAAATCATTAATATGTATAGAAGGGATGTATTAACATATTCAGAACCTCACGGGTTGTGCTGCTGGAAGAGAGAGAGAGAGAGAGAGAGAGAGAGAGAGAGAGAGAGAGAGAGAGAGAGAGAGAGAGAGAGAGAGAGCGTGAGGCTCGACTGCGAGCTGACTGTGTTTTTCTACAGGAAACAAATCAGAGAAAGGGAGTGAAAATAGTTCATTACCCGCCGTGTTTCCTCTCAGTTTTTCCCAGAGCCCAGTCTGTCAAGACCCGGGGATCCACGCTAAAAACTCTTTATTCGTGTTTTTGGAGGTGTGAGGCTCGAGACACCGCACAGAATGACCATTGACTGGCCCGATCTGCTTGTGCTTCGCGGGCATTAGGTAAGAGCACTTATTTACAACGACCGTGGTGAAAGAAAAGCAGGTAACGTATATCTTTTGGGGACACATTGTGTAGCGTCATTTTTTACTCCGTTAACTCGCGAATTCAACCTAAAGTCTTCCGAGAGTCTGATATTGTACTTGTTTTCTGGTTAAAGGAACTATCACAACCTCCGTTGACTGGCGAAAGAAACATCGCAGATTTGCCTTCGAGGGACTTTTGGGTGAAAATGAGGAAAATAATGGCATTGTTGACCATCCGGATGCTTATGCTGGGGTTGTGGATAGGGGTTCAAGCTGCTGCTGTTGCTGCGGGAGCGGGACAGTCCACTCCGGCCACATGCTCGCCTCTGTGCCGCTGTGATGAGGACGGAGGAGCGGACTGCTCTGGACGAGGATTGACCACCGTCCCCACCGGCCTCGGCGCTTTCACTTACTACCTGTGAGTCGCTACACACTGTAAACATGTTTTGTGACGGAAAATGAAACGTGTTTTTTGTGGTAACATCAAAGTTAACTGGTTTTACTGAAGTCAAAAATGTACTTTAATCTGATTAACTGTACCTGACAAATTAGGTTACACCAACTAAAGTAATTTTTATGGGTTAGATCAAGTAGAAGTAGATCCTTGAGGTACATGTAACTTTTTATAGTGCAGTAACATTCTACATCTTGCAGATGATCAAGTGCATGTTGTGATGGAGCTATCCTGACTCTAACACTTTATATTACAGTGTCCATGTTACATGTCTTAGGTGCTACTATAAACAATTACTATAGTAATAACAATAACACTGTGTCATTACAAGCAATTCCATAAAAACAAAAATAAATCATTAGAAGTACATAGACACCTGTAATGTAAAGTGCGACCAAACTAACCACATATTAATCAAATATGGTCTGCCAAAAAAAAACTAAAATTGTTCTCAGAGATCAACAGAGTGCACTGTAAAAACATTTTGTCAGGTTACCTAAAAATGTGCATCATGTTGTAACATTTAAATTATCTGGTTTCATTCAAGTCAAAAACTTCATGACTAAATCAACTTGAATACTGTAAACACTTTTGGGTTACAGCAACATAAGTAATTTTTAAGGGTCAGATCAAGTAGAAATTGCATGTTAAATGGGTCATCGTGAGGAATCAAATTTTCGTTGATTTTTATTTTTTTTACAAATAAAAGGTAGAGGTTGACTGATAGTGGGTTTTGCCAATACCGATATAACTAAGGTGGGGAAAAGAGGCCGATAGCCAATTAATCGGCCGATTGTTTTCAAAATCCATAGTAAGAATGAAAACTTTCCACTCAATGTAAAATAGTTTGGATCTTTATAACAAAATTAACATGCCCCATGCTGATTATTTTGTAACAGAATTTACATTGTGCTTTTCCCTATCAAACAACCTACTATATAATTTTTGTTGTCTTAAGTTATTTATTATACCATGACTATCTGTAGTAACAACTTGTACTATGAACATACCTTGGCTTTTCTCTGTCAGTGTTTTAATCTGCTGTCCGTCTCTCTGCATAGCCTAGTCACGTGACACAACATACTTCACCTGGGGCACGTTCAGCCCCGACAAAACGTAGCAAAACGTTTATTTAAACCGAAACGGTGGTGCGTTGAACACCCTGTTGTGTTATGCAAGCATTGCAATTATGGTAGCTGAGAAGAATTTTCGGAGCCTGATGAAATCAGTTTAAATATGTGTTTAATACTACAAAATATGCTCAATGTTACAGTCACTGCCCTTGCTGTCCAGAATAGCAGAGAACATCCCAATCGAGTGAAGGGATATGTGGAAACTGTGGTTCCTAATTATGGTGATCAAACATTTGCCTCGCATTTCAGGATGACAAGGCAAACATTTCTTCTAATGTCTTCAAATGTTGCATACACCAAGCTGCAGTGGACACATTTGTAAAGGACTTTAGTTGGATCCATTGTGCGCACTGCCTTTTTAATACAGCAGGGTTTATATACACGTCGCTTCTGATTGGGTAACACCTCTGACACACCCACCAAATGAAAGAAAACGTACCTCAAAGCCCGTTGCACACCATTTCACACCGTTTCAAGGAAACATGTAATTCAACCTGGAAACCGTAGCAAAACGGTGCACACCGTTTTGAGATTGAACGTGCTCCTGAAGTCACTGATTGTTTTTTATTTAACCTCTAGAGTGTGCTATTACTCTGTAGAATCAAGGAGTTCCAACTGTAGAACCCTCCAGCGCTGGACACGGAGGAATAAAAAAAACGGAAAACAAAAAACTATCGGAAATTATCCGCATTGATTTTTTCCAATTGCGATAATTAAAAATGCAACTATCCGAGCCGATTAATTGGTAAAACAATATATCGGATGATCTCTAAGAACATTGAATGTTACATTTATATATTGCTTTTCTGACACTACACTCAAAGCACTTTACATGCACATGGGACTCTCCTCAACCACCACCAGTGTGCAGCATCCACCTGGATGATGCGACAGCAGCCATATTGCATCAGTACGCTCACAACACACCAGCTGTTGGTGGAGAGGAGAGAGGAGAGTGATAGAGCCAATTCATGCATAAATATGGTGCATTTTCATAATTATGGACCAAGCTATCATTTTCCATCTGCGTCCAGGAGCCCGCAACGCCGGACCCATATTAACTGATAGCTTGGTCTATAATTATGAAAATGCACCATAGTTCTTCCATAGTATCCATAGTTTTAACAATGATATTTGTAATAGTTCATGTTAACCATAGGTAAAACCATGCATAGCTCCTCACTTCCATGATTAGTAATAGTAAATATGGCATTTTTGTAATGAAAAACAGCAGTCTAAATACATTTAGAAACTTTTTCTGCCACAACTACCATAGGTAGCCTAATACAGTACAGTTAGTGGTATTACAGTAAATCCATGGTAAATGATGGTAAGTGTGATCTGAGAATTAAAAAGCTTTCTAATGTATGTTTTCTCCTGTTTTCTTTATCAGTGCTGTATAGAGTGTGGGGGCTGTTTGTTTTAAACTAGATCATCACCGAAGGCTTCTGTACCGCATTCAAACGGGTTTCGCAATCCCTGCCGTGCATCTCACTGCGCATTTAAAATAGTCGGTTTGGTTGAGACCAGTCCGTGAATTATCACACCTGCTCTGCCCTCGTGTTGCTGTGATTAAGCCGTGTTGATAATAGCGCTACATGGGTCAGTTTCATTCCTCTTTTGAAGCGAGCAAAATGGACTCCAAAACATACAGATGACAGGGAAAGGCTCATTTATATTGACAAGGAAAGCGCTAACTGATTGATCAGTGAAATTTTGCGATCCCCTGCCATCTTACGTTTCAGAAATTAGCTCGCAGGCCACTTGAAATGAAGCGAGTTAGACACGTGTTGTTATGCTTTGACATCACTGTGAGTAAGCACGTGTATTTGTGTGTGTGTGTGGTGGAGTCCTTTTTGCAGTTTAGAAAGCACACAGCTGACTGGGGCTGGCAAGCATTATGTTGCGACAAGAATATTAAATTAACTATGTGAAATCCCAACAGCGGCGCACATAATTCTGTAGTGGCGCAGCGCTGCTGCAAAATGCATATAGAGGAAACAATGAAAGCTTTTCAGAATGCTATCAGATGTGTTGACTTTCTTCTGCTGTACACAAATTAAGATTTTTAGAAGAATATCTCCACTCTGTAGGTCCAAACAATGCAAGTGAATGGTGATCAGGCCTTTGAAGCTCCAAAAACTCCAGTGGTTTAATCAATGTCTTCTGAAGCGATCCAGTTGATTTTGGGTGAGAACAGACCAAAATGTAACTCCTTTTTTCTTTTTTAAATGATGATCAGGCCTTTGAAGCTCCAAAAAGGACATAAAGTCATCATAAGAGTAATCCATACGACTCAAGTGGTTTAATCAGTGTCTTCTGAAGTGATCCAGTTGGTTTTTTGTGAGAACAGACCAAACTCCCTTTTCACTGTGCCTCTTGCCACTGCAGTCTCCTTGGCGATCATGATTTCAAGCTCGATTACACTTCCTATATTGCCATTTAGCGTTCTGTGCATGCGTCAAGAACTAGGAAGTGTAATCGAGATTAAAATCATGATCGTGTCTAGAGACTGCAGTGGCAAGAGGCACAGTGAAAAGGGAGTTTGGTCTGTTCTCACAAAAAACCAACTGGATCACTTCAGAAGACACTGATTAAACCACTTGAGTCGTATGGATTACTCTTATGATGACTTTATGTCCTTTTTGGAGCTTCAAAGGCCTGATCATCATTTACCTGCATTGTATGGACCTACAGAGCTGAGATATTTTCTAAAAATCTTTTTTTTTTGTGTGTGTTCAGCAGAAGAAAAAAAAATCATACACATCTTAGAAGGCATGAGGGTGGGAAAATGATGAGAACGTTTGTATTTTTAGGTGAACTATCCCTGTAATATCTTCAACTAAATTTAAAATGTATCCAAGTGTACTGCACTGTAAAAAAACAAAAACAATGTTAACTGCTTTTATAAGTAAAAAAAGCATATATGACTGAATGAACATGAATACATTGGGTTACACCAACAAAAGTAGTTTTTAAAGGTAAAGTCAGGTAGAAATAGCTCATTAAATTCTCAGCTGCACATTTATAGTGTGTAAATTACCATTAGTGACAAGTTTTTGATGCTGTCTCCTTTTGTCTTCTTTGGCTGAGTACTCTCATCAGCTGCGCTAATGCTTGATGGCTAGTTGGCTTTGAGTTTTCCCATCACAGTTTTCCCCACTGCCAATATGAAGGACTGGGCTGAGCCAAAGCCCACTGTGGCATAAGTGAACCATGTCCCTCACCTCATTAGACTCTACCAGCATTTATTGTGTTGTGACTCTGTTGTGATTAAATATAGTACTTTGTGCCAGAGGATTTTGAAGCACTTCTGGAGGAGTGTTTATCCTGTAGCACTTTCTTGGAGCCCGTACATTTTGAAAACAGCTTGACCGTGCTCTCGAAATATCTCTGCCAAGCAGCAGCGTGTAACCCAATGCCAAGCTAAGTCCAGTTTGGAGAAGCGATAAAGCTAGAAATAAAGCCACAGAGTTAACACTTGCTGTGGAAGTGGCCATCTTAAATATCACTGTATGATATGCAAATGGTGGAGGGGGCTGCATATTGCGGGCATCAGCAGTTTTCAGCAGGATGTTAACACTCTCTGTTGGAGTTATCTGTGGGACATTTTTTTGTTGTAAAAGGGATAGTCTACCCATAAATGAAAATTCTGTCTCCATTTACTCAAAGCTTTTAGCCTTGATGAAGGCGTTTGTGCTGAAAAGGCATTGGCAAATAATGTTTTATTCCTTACATTTCTCCATTCCACAAGTGTTGCTGGATTTGCTTTTCACTAGTACTTTGTTTTGTCCAGGCACCTTGCTGGTTTTGTGAAGTTGCACAACAGTCCAAATTTTCACTCATGTTTATGTTAATAACTTTTGAACCGTAAGTCCTAGAGACAAAATTCCCCTGATTCCTGAGCTCATGCCAATTAGAAAGCATACAATGGTTTCAATTTCCGCCTGACAAGATTTTCCATTTTTAATTTTCAGAAAAACCTACTTTTTCAAACTCGTCCTAGGCCATTTGTCCGGTTTGCACGAAAATTGGTGTGCGTCATCTGGGGACACTCAGGAAAAAACATTTTTAAAATAATTTTTATAGACCAAACCATTTTTGAATGGCGCTTCAACAAATTCAACGAAGAACGCGGCAAATTGGGTTTGAGGCTGTATCTCCACAATGCTTTGATGGATTGTGACGAAACTTGGTATGTGTCATAGCCGTCGTGCCCTGAGGTGACCTGCAGCGTTTCGGTGCAGTGCCCCTATGGGTCAGGAGATATAAAAAATGGCAGTTTTTGCTTATAATTTTTGAACAATTTGGCCGAAAATCACGAAACTTGTCTCTTTACATTCAGTTCTACTTACAGAGTCAAACGATACCCAATTTTCCCATGTCGGCCATTTTTGGCATCGGCAATTTTGAATTTTGTCATAAAATGCTGTATATTACGAACGCATTGGCCTATCGTTATGAAACTTTGCATGTGTGTCATCAGCAACATGCCCTGAAGGTGTCTAAGAAGTTTGGGTCTGGCACCACGTAGTGTCCAAAAAATGAAATAATATACCTTTGTGACTTTTAACTTTGAATGGTGCTGGTCTGTTTTCACGAGACTGGTCTCGTTATGTTCCTGAGGACTTGCCGAGCGCAACAATACCGCATTTGCAATGGTTCGCCTTATGGCCTGTTGCCATTTTAAAATTAGTTCCAAAACTACTTTAGCGAATTGCTTCTAGGCCATTCAAACCCAGAACAAAACCACCATCAGGAGAATAGCTGTAAGCAAGTTCTTTCATATAGGGAGGAACATGGCAAAATTTTTATTTTAAGGGCCAGGTCGATGATTTTAAAAGTTGTCTCCACTTTTACCTAAATGGATATAACTCTTAAAATGAAATTAGATATTTTCACCAAATTTGACACACTTATATAAGAGCTCAATCTGAGAACACATAGAAAAAGTTGCGGGGCTTGGCCACTTGGTGGCGCTATAATAGGAAACAACATGAAAGTGGCTGTAACTACGGAACCATCCGTCCGATTGACTTTGCATGCAGTGTCTTTGTGGGAGTTGCCATCATTGACCATGAGGACAGTCATGCATATATATACGAACATGGCCACCATTGGCCAATCATCAACGAATTTGACAGCGAGCACGCCAGACAAGGCTGTAACTTGGTTATGCTTTGGCCTATTACGAAACTTGGTGCATGTGATAGCTATCATACCCTGATGGTACCTGAGCAGTTTCGGAACAGTGCCACCTATTGGTCAAGAAATATGAAAAATAACTTTCATTGCTCATAACTACTTAATAGTGTGGCCTAAAATCATGAATAATTGGGCTTATAATCGAATAATTTGGCCTATGTTCATGAGACTGGTCTCATCCAATTTCTTGTGTTATGGTTATGACAATGATGCCATATGTCCTATGATCTGCCCTATTGCCTGTCCACCATTTTGAATTTCATTGAAATGATACTTTTTCTAACTCCTACAGCATTCATCTGATCTTGACTTGAAACTTGTCATCATGCTTCTTTGTTTGCTCAAGCTGCCGATGATGGGCTTGACCCCGGTATTGCTGCTTGTTGCCACCAACATGGCCAATTCAGCTATTAGACAAGGTTAACAATGGCCGTTCGGAATGAAACGTGATGGACATATTTGACAATTAAATTGGCCACTGGTTGATGCTGTGAATGGTTTTGTATAGCACAGTGTTTCACAAAAACACAAGTAATTCATATCTTATGATAGCTGTCTTCATTTTGAGCAACTTTGCCTCAAGAACCATTGGTGTCAGTCATATCATTCGTGAAATATTTGAGATTACATAACATTTGCGAACTAGCCTATGCCGTTCATCAGACCTTTGCCAGATGTGGCCTATGTCATCATTACACCATGCTTGCAAAAAGTTATCAAAAGCGTTTTGATAGACCAAACCATTCTCCTTTAATGCAACAATAATCTGAGGCTGTATCTTTTCAACGCTTTGGATAATTGACATTAAACTTTATATTGTGCCAATATAACCACCGCCTGACAATACCATATAAATTTGGTTGCAATACCACCTATTGGTCAAAAGTGAAATTAAATTCTATTACATTATAAGTAATTGGGTTCATGGATTATAAACCGCTTTGAATATAGCATTCAAGCATTGATTTTTGGCAGTCACATTTTCTGCCATTAGTCTGCTTGGCCCCGGAATTGCTGCTTGCAGCTATATTTTTCATTGGATCTGTTTTCCACACAATTAAAGTAAATGGTGTCTGAGGCTAACATTCTGCCTAACATCTCCTTTTGTGTTCCATGGAGGAGAGAAAGTGATACAGGTTTGGAAGGAAACAAGGGGAGTAAATAAAGACAGAGTTTTTTTTTTTTTAATTGGACTATCCCTTTAAGTTTTAACTGAGTTAACATTATTAATAGCACATACTGCAGGTGCATTTTGTTACATACTGCCGTTTTTATTGACCAGTGTGAGCAAATTCTTTATCAGGACATGTAAAATTGTGAGTAAACATTTTTAAAGGCTGTAAAAAATATAAATAGTAAGAACCTTTATGAGATTTGTCAGTATTTTCTTTTATTTGGAACATAGACTGATTATTCTGAATGCTCTGGGAAGCATATGTATCTAAATAGTTTGTGTATTTTAGCTCATGGAAATGATGGAGGCGAGTCATGGTCCTGCTTTTGATAAAACACACATTAATTGATCAATCCACAAGTGATGCTTAGCAAACAATGGGACAACTGTCAGTCAGTCTGTGCAGTAATAGTCATTGGGTTTTGTCATGAGCTGTGAAATGCGCTGCCACCCATCCAGTAGCACTGCTACATTGGCCCGCTGCACGCTTTACTGCATTTCTGGTATTTATTTATGTAATTGATAATAGTAGGGCAGTTCTCTCTGCCCGTCCTCTCGGTTGCCTTCAGCTGTCGCCACACTGTCTGTCCCTGCAGAGAAGGACAGAAGTGGAGAATTTGTGGGAGAAAGGACAATTGAGAAGGAAAAAGACAAAAAGACAAAGGAAAATAAAGTTTGTCGAAGAATGTTTGGGAATTAGGAGTTGCATGAAAGGGAGGGATACAGGGGGGAATGCGTGAGAGAAAGAGAGTGTGGGTGACACAGTTTGGTTGATCATTATTCCCGTTGTGCTGATAGTAGCCTTCAGTCTTGTGGGGTTAATAAAGTTTGCTCACTTCAACAGATTGTTGTGCAATGGTTCAGGCTAATCATACTCTGTTTAGGTGGAGTATTGGAGCAGGGCAAGTGAGAGACTTAGGATTGGCTTAAGGAACAAATATGCACTGTAGAATCGCTCCACACCAGGGAAACTTTGACCTTGACTGTGGGGATGGGCGATTTTTAAAAATAAATTTTTGTTTTTTGTAAACTTTAGGATGATTCACGATTTGATTTTTCAACTTCTAAATGATCTGAACTAAAAAGTAACTCCAGCATGATTCAAATAACATATGATTCTTTATTAGTACGCAAGGCAACCTGGTAAGAGAAATCAAAGTTCTTTTCATTATATGTGTGCAAGAAAAATTCACACACAAAAAAACTACACCACACAGGAAACTGTCAACATAGTGTGAATGTAAAATAAATTAAAATCAGATGTTGAGAAATAATAGTATAAAATAAGAAAACTGCTAAATAATTCTTAGCCAATGTAGGTATTCATTTTTATCTAAACCAAGCCTATCTAGAAAGTTATCTAGAAATCAATATCTAGAAATGATCAAGTTTATCTAGAAAGTACTCATTGTACATCAAACAATTTGTTTGATGCATACCTAAAATCATTTATGCAGAGCTACACGCCCACTAGAAGCTTGCGGTTGGCTAAGGGACGTCACCTTGTTGTACCAACACAAAGAGGCACCAAAACACTTTCCTGGACTTTCAGCTTCATCATACCACGTTGGTGGAACGACCTTCCCAACTCCATCAGTGAAGCTGACTCACTCTCTGTCTTCAAAAAACGCCTAAAAACACATCTGCACTTAACCAGTCATTAAAAAAAAAAAAAAACTTTCAACTTTGCACTTTAATCTGTTTTGTATACTATTCTGAAGCTAGTGAAACTTTGTAATACGGCACTTTTCGTACCACTGTCTCCTTAAGATGATTCGCTTATGTTTTCCTCTTTTGTAAGTCACTTTGGATAAAAGCGTCTGCCAAATGAATAAATGTAAATGTAAATGTATGTATAATCATAAACCGCTGCTGATAGTGTCCAGGGCACACAGTGCCTTCTAGTGGTACACTATCTGAATCATCATGGTAAAAGAATGAGCGGTGAATGTTTGATTCTCCCATTTATAGCCAATCCATATGAATTGATATAGGGCTGAAACGATTAGTCAATGTTATCGACAAAGTCAACAATGAAAACTGTCAGCCAAATTTTCATTGTCAAATAGTAGTTTGATCTCATTTAACGTAACATGAGATCATATGAAACTCTAATGATGACGTGCGAGAGCAACACTGCAGTTCACGCCTGACTGAAGAGAGGAAGAAGTACACAGCTCACAGTCCAAATGCACTCTGAACTTTCCAAACAGCTTCAGGTGATGTAGATCGCAAATTATGAGGGAATTATATGTCCCGATCTAAGGGGGAGAAATTGAAACCACCCGGCTGAGGCACACTTGCGGGGACACTCATCCCTCGAGCACATGCTTGCTCCAGCTAGATTATAATATGATGGCTCGTGACTTATTGAATCATAATATGTGTCACTGTGCATTTCTTATCGTGAAGGAAATTGGCAATACGCAGCTTTATTAATAAGAGAGAGTTTGTTTTTTTGTGAGTTAAAGATGGATTGAAGTGAACAAAAGGTGAGAGAGGTTGTCTTCGCCCCATTATACACTGCAAAAAAATACATTTTTAATTTGTTTTTGTTTTGGCTTATTTTCCAATATAAATATCTAAAACTCCTTTAAAACAATGTACATTTACTTTAGCAGCTATACTGCAGAATAATTTTTTTTTATCTGAAAATGTTGAATATAATATTAAAAATACAAATATTTTAAAATATCTAAAAATCCTTGCTTTTAGAGAATAGATCTAGAATATAAGTATTTTTTTGTCTTTACTGCACTCGCAGAAGTATAACCAAGTGACAAAAATACACTTTTATACAAAATACACTTATATTTAAAATCTATTCTCTAAAAGCAAGTCTAAATATCTTGTTACTTCTCAAGTAAATGTATCTTGTTTTAAGGATTTTTAGACAATTTTAAATGGAAAACAAGACAAAAACACTTGATAACAATAGGATTTGTGCAGCTAATTTCTTTACTGAATTAAACTTAATAAAAAGTTTTTTTTCCCCATTTAATTCAGTGAATGTCATTTAGAGGTATTTTTAAAAGATGATTTTGTCGTCTTTATTGTTAGTAAGCATGCTTAATACAACCTTTTAAAGAGGCCCTATTGTGCTTTTTGGGATTTTACCGTTCCTTTAGTGTGTATTATAGCTGTTTGTGCATGTAAAAGGTCTGCAAAGTTACGAAGCATAAAGTCCATGCCAAAGGGAGTTACTCTCTCCCACAGAAAACACTGCTCCTGAACTGCCTGAAATGCCTGGTATGCAGTCTAGCCATTACTTCTGTGACATAGCTACGTCAGTATGTAACACATTTGCATAATGCCCGCCTCAGGAATGTGCTGCTCAGGAAGCCTTGGGTGCTGAAACTCGGTTATGGTAAGGGGCATTACATTTCCGACACATTCTCTAAGCAGTTGACCAATCACAACAGACTGGGCCAGCTGACCAATCAGAGCAGAATGGGCTTTTCGGAAAGGGGGGCTTTAAAGAGACAGGAGCTACAACAGAGCGTTTCAGACAGAGGGTGAAAAGAGGTGCTGCAGCAATATACAGTATGAGAAAAATAATGTGTTTTTTCAACATTAAAGCATGTAAACCTATTCTAGTAGACCCCCAAAATAAAATTATGAACCTGTAAATGAGCATAATATGGGCTCTTTAAGTCGAGGCACAAGCTGAATAATCGGTTAAGATCTAATGATTAATTGTTGCGATAATCGCCGAATAGTCGAATAATGGTTCTAATAATCATTAGATTAATCGATTATCAAAATAACCATTAGTCACCTAACTAACGCTTTATTATGGTTATTTAAAGAAAAGATGCACAGAATGCAGAGGCCAGTGGAAGCAGGTATATACATGCATGATGGATGAAGTTGAACAACAATCACATTGTACATTTGCACTGTAAATATTATGGTGTCTTTCATACTTTCATATCAGTCTCCATGTTGTTAACCGGTTATGTTCATTTTGGAGTGTGCACACATGTGCGGCTGATCAGATTGGAGACGGCATTAAGCCAAGCGCTATGACATTTTTTTATCTTCATTAACTAGCCTTTGGTGGATTGACAGTGTATCTAACTATAGAGTTTGCTAATATTTTCATGCAAAACCTTGATTACTCGATTAAAAAAAAAAAAACAATTGTCAAAACGTACATTTTAATTAATCGAAAAAAATCAAAAAAATTGCCCAGCCCTACTTGACTGTACTGTATGGGTCAAATAAACTAGACTCGACAAAATATCTATGTACTGTATCTGTTAAGATACAAAGGCACATCCTTTATAGTCAAACGCATGACTCCAAACCTTTATTGTTGACCCTCAATACTTTTCGGTCTACCTTGCATCCCCTCACTGACTGAAATAATTTTTCTTGTGTATATGTGTGTGTGTGTTAGCTGAGTGCAGTGGGGATATACCCCCTTAAACCGTCTGTATACATGCCATTAGCCCACTCTTGTCTCGTCCTCAGTAAAGCCCTTCAGCATTGAGGAGCTGGAATGTGCCTTTGTGTCCCATTAACAAAACAGAGACGCCATGTTCTTTTCCATCTTAAAGGCTGTGGGAAGGGTTGCACGTCTATAAGCTCATTCAGATAGAACCAGCAGCACCATTTTTCCACACCTTGCCTGGACTGAATGTATAGAGCGATTAGTGACCTTTTTGCACATTCAGTGTAGAATACAATATTGTGTCTGTGATGCAGAGGAGTATTAGACAGAAAATAACTGGTGGGGTAATGGTGGCAGTTTGAGAGCTGTAATGCAAATTGGGATGAAGGGGGAATTAATTTACATAAAGTATTTTTATATGGAAGCTGCAGAGTGCCAATTAAAAAAGAATGAGGAAATAAATTATCAATCTATTAATTTGAAAATAAAAACATGGATAAATAAACCAATTCATAAATGGACAAATAAATAGACACATTGTGTTTATTTAATTCACATTTAAAAATGTAATTATATTTAAATATAAACCATCTATGACATGTTAATTGCCATTACCTGTGTCAATTAAATGTAAATTTAAAGCCAAAGTAAAATGGAAAAGAAAAGCCATTGGCAAATAGATGACGAAAAGCAACTGGCAAATGAACGAAGAAAAGCAACTGCCAAATGCTTTTGTTAAACGCAAATTAAAAAGTGCATTTCAGAATGACTTCTTAATGTGCTATTTTATTGTTACATTTAATTGCATTTTAAACATGAATTAAATACATGATTTATTAATGCACAATTTTATTGTTAAATATAATTACATTTTTCAACGTAAATTAAATAAACATTTAACGGTGTCTATTTATTTGCCCATTTTTTTTTTTTCACCCAATTTGGAATGCCCAATTCCCAGTGTGCTTTTTTAAGTCCTCGTGGTCAAGTATTGATTCACCTCAATCTAGGTGGTGGAGGATGAATCCCAGTTGCCTCTGCGTCTGAGACCATCAACCCACGCATCTTATCACATGGCTTGTTGAGTGTGTTGCCACAGAGACATAGTGTGTGTGGAGGCTTCACGCCTTCCACCGTGGCATCTGTGCTCAACTCACCACGCACCCCACCAACAACGAACCACATTATAGTGACCATGAGGAGGTTACCCCGTGTGACCCCTCTACCCTCCCTAGCAACCTGGCCAATTTGGTTTCTTAGGAGACCTGGCTGGAGTCACTCAGCATGCCCACTCCGTGGCTTCCATATATTTATTCATTTGACATACACATTTATTCAAATTTACTTACAGTGCATCCAAGTTATACATTTTATCAGTATGCGCTTTCCCTGGCACTGCTTAAACCATGTCCTGGCAGCTGAGCTACAGGAACTTTTGCTAAAGTTTTGATCTGTTTTTTTGTTTTTTTAAACAAGCCACTAAGTAGAGGCACACAGCTTTCTTGAAATTGCCAGGTCAAATTACTAAGGTGGAAATTGTGGTTTAGTTGAACTGTAGAGATGTCAGTTATCAGCTACAATGCTTCACATGAAGATGACTTGTATGCATCAATGATGCATAAATGATTTACAGCTCTAACTGAAGTTATAAGGTGAATTGGGATAGTTCAAGATAAAGGCTGTTTTATGTACTTGAACACAGGCACCTTTCAGTCATACCTGCACACACACATACACACAGGTCAGGAGAAGGCTTCTGGATGAAAAGGGACTTCTTTGTTCAGTGTTCTGGCAATGGCTTTCTCTGCTGTTAAAGGTGAAGCCACATGCATGTTTGTGACCGCATTTTTTCAAGAACAACATTACGTTTCCAGTCCAAGCCCCTCTGATATCTAAACTTTGGACTCAATAAAACCAATTTTTCTGCCTGCCTCTACCGTGCCCTTGTTGGCGCCTTGTTTTCTTTATTTTTCTCTTTTCTACTTTTCTATTTTTGATGAGCACGAAGGCTCACAATGATTAGTAAGACACGTAAGAGCTTTTCTCTCACTCTGAAGTGGTGGGTGTGAGACAAAGAGAGAGACTGTTCGGCTGCCAGAATTTCTTAAAGCATTGCAAGTGTTTACACATGCAGTGCGCAGACCTCAAATCAAGCTTTATTGGCCATGGCCCTTGTCTCGTGGATTTCATCCCATGTGGAGAAAGTACCCACCAAGTGTCCGTTCTGCTGTAAAAAACTACAAGGTCTAGATTAGTGTTTAGCAGTTTGGCCTGCCGAGGACCCAGACAAGTAGTCCCCAGTCGGAGTCCAACCGGAGATGAGCACTAATCCATGGTTTGTGTGTTGTGTACTGTGGCGGTTAGGCTCCTTGAGAAGTCTCCAGCTGCTGAAGAAGTGTGGATGCATGCTCTGCCCAGCTCTTCCAGTAAGGAGTGTTTTACGTGGCACCTCTCCTCCTCTGGCATAAGTTTGTGCTTGTGTGTGGTCCTGCATGGTGGTGCCACTTGGCTGGCATTTCGTCTCTGCTCGTTTTGCGTGACACACGGTGACCTCGAGTCACAGGGTTTGTCATCACTCCACAGCCGTCTTGTGAAACGCACACTTCCTGATTTGGAGATGAACCCCTGGGTCCCCCGCATCTGTCCGCACACTGCCCCTGCCAACAATTTGTGTGTATATGAATGTGAGAGAGACAGAGAAGCAGAAAGTGTTTAATGTATTTAAACAGAGCTGATGATACATTACGTCTAGAGGGTAGTAAAATAAACAGTTATTCCCAGTTCATCATGTTCTTACTCATTTCAGAAACCTCTGCTGTCTCCCTGTGCATGTCGTATTTAAGCAATCCATGCTTCATTTTGTACTCTATTCTATTCTATTCTATTTTTAAGAGTTTGCAATATTTTGTATGCGCTTGTGTGTGTGAGTCACGTCAGGAGTTGTGCAGATCTCTAAGAGTGTAAGGCACTATGTTATGTTGACTTTGAGTTATTTGCAGCGACTGGAAGTCGTTCACTGTCAATCATTACGTGTAAATGTGCAGTTATAATCGAACTACATCAGATCTTTGTGTAATTGAGCTACAATCTGCATCTGTCTGTCCAAGTATACATGACACAATGCATAATCGTATATTTCAAGAAACGACGTCAAATACGCCAGGTTAAATACATGTTCAGCACCACCTCTGCATTTCGAAGCATACACACAGCAATGAGGCCAACTGAGGTCAGATTCACATACATGTTGAACGAAGCCGAGCTACAATCGCATTATCTAGGTCTGTTCGTTCGACTTCGCAAAAATCTGACTGGTACGATTTCAGTCGGACAAAAGTGTTCGCATGACATTTTAAAAAGACAAATTATTGTTTTAGTTCGACTTCAAATAAAACATTTAAAGTGCATGTAATAAACATAATGTAATAAACATAATGCAAGTGAGCTGTAATGCGGCTGTCCTGTGTATTGCATCAAATAATGATTGCTATTACAGAATCCATTATTTGAAATAATTGCTGTATCCAAATTTTGTTCTCTAGAATGACAATGTCCCCTCTGTTTTATACCACCTGCCGCTGACTAGCAATTTCAGTAAAGTAGCAAATCACGGTTTCCAGCTGTTACATAAACTAAGGGCTTTTGGCTATCAAAAAAAAAAAAAAAGGACAAGCTCTTCGATATATACCGCCCTGATCTCCTGCTTTAATAGGAAATGCATCAAAACAGGAAAGAAAACTGCTTGTCACACAAGTTCTTGGGGTCTTTAATCACAGTTATTTGTTGGACAGTGATGCTAGGTACTACCAACAGAAGTGAAGACAGTGGAGCTCATGTGATCCACCTCCTGTCAGAGACTGTAGTAGAGTAGAAACACTGATAACGACCAACAGTACACTGGAAAAAATTATGTGTTGGATTTACTTAAAAAGCGTGATGCAAAAATGCTACATTTATATTTTAAGTAAATTCAGCTTGTGGTCATTTTATGTCAGCACAACTAGACAACCTGTGTTAGATATACATAAATGTATCAGTTCATTCAACTTTATTTATTTAAAATGGCATGTCACATGAATAAAGTTTAACAACAAATAGCACGTTGTTTCTAAAGATCTGTAATATTGTTTCTACCTAATTTGATTGTGTCAAAAGAAAATAATGACTGAGGTCAGTCATTAAACAATTGATTCCCCCAAAGATTTGCAGATAAAGCCGCACGATTCATATGCGAAAGGCAAAATGTAGGGATGCACGATAATATCAGCACGTCATCGGAATCGGCCCGATATAGGCTTAAAAATGTATTATTGGCATCGGCCCGATATGAAACATTTTGTAACTCAAATGTTTGTAAGTAGTGCTAGTGATAAGATCATGTCAGCGGTGTGGACTTAATTTACAGTAAGTGAGATTGATAGCAAAGTTGCTATTTGCAATAACTCAAAGCATCAGTCATGCGAGGAGGAGCCAATCCACACTCCTTCAACACCACAAATTGAATAACTCATTGGGATCGTCATCCCAATCATGACCTATTTATGAAGCGAAAAGAAAAACCAGCGCCAGCGAAAACCCGTCAGGAGCACTTCTTCAGTCATATGAAAAGGCAAAAAAAAAATCAGCAGGCGAAAGCTCTCAACAAAAAAATTATTTCAATGATTGCTCTTGATAATCAACCCTTTAGCGTGGTGGAAGATGTAGGCTTTCGCAGATTGATTTACTACTTAGAGCCACGGTATGCCATGCCTAGCCGTCGCTACTTTTCAGATGTGGCCTTACCTGAACTGTATATTGTCATCTATGTCCAAATAGAGAAGCTCATCGCTGAAGTCACTTCTGTGAGCTTTACAAGGGATATCTGGACATCAAGTGTAAGCCCTGTCAGTATGTTGAGCCTTACTGCCCAGTGGATTGACGAGGATTTCATCCTTAAAAAGGCAATTCTGCACTCGCAGGAGTGCCCGGGCTCTCACACAGCAGCAACGATTGCGTCTGCGTTTGAAGGGATGATTGAGAAGTGGAAAATCCCCAAAGAGAAGGTGCATGTAGTGCTACGAGACAATGCACTCAACATGACAGAAGCGACGGAGGAGTTTGGTGTTTAAGCTGTGCAGCTTGGCCAAGTCAGCTCATTCATTGTTAAAGTTTTTCCAACCTCATTCATTGTTCACTAAATAAATGTTTTAGCTGAAGTCTAAATTAAGCTGCCTTTGCTTGGTGCTCTCGGGCACTACATATTTTGTGTTGTTTGAAAAAAAAAAAAATTTCATGTTTCACATCTTGCCCAAGTTAAAGTAATTTCCTTGTTTTAGTCAGTGAATGTGTACATTTGTAAAGTAACCTATACATTTTAAGTTGAATTGGGAGTTTTTTCTGTCAACATCTACAACAAGTAGGTTATTACAATAAGAGTAAATGGTTAATTCTGCTACGACTTGGTGTTCTTTCCAAAGAAAGGAAAAAATTATATATGTATATCGGCATCAGCTATCGGCCAAAATGAGTTGGAAAATATCGGCATATCAGATATCGGCAAAAATACAATATTGTGCATCCCTAGTAAATTGACATGGATCGAACATGATTTTACCAAAGTGAACACTAATCACCCAAATGGTGACTTTACACAAAACAAACTAATTACAGTAAAACAATATCAATAATGGGCTGCTAAAAAGATCTGAAATCTCAATGAATTCTTAATAACAACTAATTAAATGCCCCAATAAGTTACTTTTGTCCAAATAAATGTTCTTAAATTATTCAAGTGCAATGCCTCAAGTTCAAAGAACTCAA